>NC_045968.1:43721139-44091332 GCF_010909765.2 Amblyraja radiata | reverse complement strand
CCCCCCCCTCTCTCCCCCCCTCTCGCCCTGGGGATTTATCGGCCTTTATTCAATCATTCGAATTACCCAACACCACTTCCCGACTAACCTGGATTTCACTAAGTTCCTCCATCTCGTTTGACCCCCGGTCCCCTGCTATTTCCGGCAGATTATTTATGTCTTTCTTAGTGAAGACAGAACCAAAGTAGTTATTCAATTGGTCTGCCATGTCCTTGTTCCCCATGATCAATTCACCTGTTTCTGACTGCAAGGGACCTACATTTGTTTTAACTAATCTTTTTCTCTTCACATATCTATAAAAGCTTTTGCAGTCAGTTTTTATGTTCCCTGCCAGTTTTCTTTCATAATCTATTTTCCATTTCCTAATTAAGCCCTTTGCCCTCCTCTGAATTTCTCCCAGTCCTCTGGTAGGCTGCTTTTTCTGGCTAATTTGTATGCTTCATCTTTTGTTTTGATACTATCCCTGATTTCCCTTGTTATCCATGGATGCACTACCTTCCCTGATTTATTCTTTTGCCAAACAGGGATGAACAATTGTTGTAGTTCATCCATGTGGTCTTTAAATACCTTCCATTGCATATCCACCGTCAACCCTTTAAAAATCAATTGCCAGTCTATCTTGGCCAATTCACGTCTCATACCCTCAAAGTTACCTTTCTTTAAGTTCAGAACCCTTGTTTCTGAATTAACTATGTTACTCTCCATCCTAATGAAGAACTCAACCATATTATGGTCACTCTTGCCCAAGGGGCCACGCACAACAAGACTGCTAACTAACCCTTCCTCATTACTCAATACCCAGTCTAGAATAGCCTGCTCTCTCGTTGGTTCCTCTACATGTTGGTTTAGAAAACTATCCCGCATACATTTCAAGAAATCCTCTTCCTCAGCACCCCTGCCAATTTGATTCACCCGATCTATATGTAGATTGAAGTCACCCATTATAACTGTTTTACCTTTGTTGCACGCATTTCTAATTTCCTGTTTGATGCCATCCCCAACTCCACTACTACTATTAGGTGGCCTGTACACAACTCCCACTAGCGTTTTCTGCCCCTTAGTGTTTCGCAGCTCTACCCATATCGATTCCACATCCTCCAAGCTAATGTCCTTCCTTTCTATTGAGTTAATCTCCTCTCTAACCAGCATCGCTACCCCACCTCTTTTTCCTTTCTGTCTATCCCTCCTGAATATTGAATATCCCTGGATGTTCAGCTCAGTCTTGGTCACCCTGGAGCCATGTCTCCGTGATCCCAACTATATCATATCCATTAATAACTATCTGCACATTCAACTCATCCACCTTATTACGAATGCTCCTTGCATTGAGACACAAAACCTTCAGGCTTGTTTTTACAACACTTACCCCTTATACAATTATGTTGAAAAGTGGCCCTTTTTTGATTTTTGACCTGGATTGGTCTGCCTGCCACTTTTAACCTTGCTACCTATTGCTTCTACTCTCATTTTACACCCCTCTGTCTCTCTGCTCATGCTCCCATCCCCCTGCCACATTAGTTTAAATCCTCTCCGACAGCACTAGCAAACACTCCCCCAAGGACATTGGTTCCATTCCAGCCCAGGTGCAGACCGTCCTGTTTGTACTGGTCCCACATCCCCCAGAACTGGTTCCAATGCAGAAATCTATCAATTTGAATCCCCCCCCCCCCCCCCCCTGCACCATTTTTCAAGCCATGTATTCATCTGCATTATTTCCTATTTCTACTCTGACTAGCACGTGACACTGGTAGTAATCCAGAGATTATTACCTTTGAGGTCCTACTTTTAAGTTTATCTCCTAGCTCCCTAAATTCACCTTGTGGGACCTCATCCCGTTTTTTATCGTTGGAGCCAATGTGCACCACGACAACTGGCTGTTCACCCTCCCCCTCCAGAATGTTCTTCAGCCGCTCAGAGACATCCCTGACCCTTGCACCAGTGAGGCAACATACCATCCTGGAGTCTCGTTTGTGGCCGCAGAAACGCCTATCTATTCCCCTTACAATTGAATCCCCTATTACTATAGCCCTTCCACTCTTTTTCCTCCCCTCCTGTGCCGCAGAGCCACCCACGGTGCCATGAACTTGCCTGCTGCTGCCTTCCCCTGATGAGCCATCTCCCCCAACAGTATCCAAAATGGTATATCTGTTCAGGGGGAGATGACCGCAGGGGACTCCTGCACTACCTGCCTACTGCTACGCTGGCTAGTGGCCACCCGTTCCCTTTCTGTCTGCTTAACCTTTACCTGCGGTGTGGCCAACTCACTGTACGTGCTATTCACGACTTTCTCAGCATCGTGGATGCTCCAGTATGAATCAAACCGCAGCTCCAACCATTGAATGCGGTCTGGCAGGAGCTGCAGCTGGACACACTTCCTGCACACGTAGTCACCAGGGACACCGACCATATCCCTGATCTCCCACATGTTGCAGGATGAGCAATGCACGGGGCCGATCTCAACTGACATGGCTTACCCTCAAATTAAACCAACTCACTCCCGCTATAAAAAATCTTAATCCTTTAAACTGTACCTTTACTAAAAAGCACTGTACCCTTAACTCACTGAACCCTTAACTAAAAATTACGAACAGAAAGCAGAAATACAAACCTGGGGTTACTCCCAATCAGCTGCTTCCTCTAGTCCGCTTCCACCAATCAGCGGCTTCCTCCAGACCACTTCTTTTGAAGTGTGATGGAACGTTGCAGAGTGGGCGCTCCAACTGCTCCTGGGCCTCTGTGAGAACAAAGCCCCGCGCTCGGGTTTTAAACTCACTGCCACCTAGCAAGTCATTAGCATGCACCAGCCGCTCCAACCACTCCTGGGCCTCTGTACCGTACAAAGGAAAGTTCTATGCACTTTTTAATCATTGCATGGCTATCCATAAGGATCTGTGAACATGTATTCTAAAGTTCACCTAAAGTTCACCTGTAACTTCCTAATCCTTGATATTCCTAATCCTTCCTAATCCTTGATATATTTGTTTCTTGTGCATTATCTTGCCTTTCTGCAGCTTGCCGAATGCATTATTTTATGCCAATCGGTATCAAATCGTAAAGATAAAAGGAACTGCAGATGTTGGTTTAAATAAAAAACATAGTGGTGGAGTAATTGAGGTAACTATTTGAGGTAAATAATCAATACTGCATTAACAGTCCTCCTGCCAGAGGTGGATGAAAATTGGTGAGAGCCTGTACAGTTTAGCTCCAAACATAGTTCTGCCTTGCTCCTCCATTGTTCTGCCTGTCCCATTTGATATTGCATGCAGTTCCCTTTGATTTGTAAAGATAGCTGCACTATATAAAGATCCCCACTACTTACTCCTCTTGCACAAGTTACATTTTAATGATCCGTAACAGGCCCTATTATTTCTAATGCATTAACAAAATATATATTTTACCATCCACCATTTCATCCATGCCTCTCAGGTCTCAATCTCCGTTTTAATTCAACCCAAACTATTTCCATGTTCCAGACGTTCTTTGGTTCTTAATTATTTGGTAAGAGACATGCACTTGCCATATTTTTCTTTGTCTTTATGGAATTTGTTTTCCAAGTGTGTAGGAAAGAACTGCAGATGCTGGTTTCAATTGAAGGTAGACACAAAATGCTGGAGTAACTCAGTGGGACAGGCATCATCTCTGGAGAGAAGGAATGGGTGACGTTTCGGGTCTGAAGAGGGGTCTCGACTCGAAATGTCACCCATTCCTTCTCTCCAGAGATGCTGCCTGTCCCACTGGGTTACACCAGCATTTTATGTTTGTCTTCCAAGTGACTGAATTTGCATTCCTACCATTTTTGCTTAGATTATATTTGGTCTAAATCTTTTTTAGTCGAGGTGAATGGTCTGAATTGAGAGAATTTCTGTTAAATCCTTTGAATGCCACGTAGCCTTAGGGACATGTTCTTCTTGAATAGCATCATTTTCTTGAATTTTTATTCTGCTGAGTTTCGATTTTTCATTTGGTATTATTTCTATTGCATGTTGGTATGCTGCCTTTTTTCTATAATAATTATATAACATGTTTACAACATTCTTTGCTTTCCTTTATAACATCATTTTGCAAGTAGCTTTCAATGTATTGGATCACCTTTTCCTAATGTGTGCTGCTTTGATATCCTCTGCAAATTTCATTTCATATTTGATTGAAGCTTCACCTACTATTTCATTTCATATTTGATTGAAGCTTAGCCTATTAAATAATTCTCAAATCTTTACCCTTTTTAAAGTTAACTTTTACCTTCATTATTCACTTCTGCTTAGTTTTTGCCAAGTAGAGGTCTTTCCCCATTGGGTATGTGTCATTCAAAATAAAACAGATCTTAAGTGTGCCAATGAAAATGCTGCTGCCAACAGCCTTCTAGTCACGCATTTACCAGTATGTTTTATTTCATGTCACTGAACCAATTTTGCATTTAACATATTCCTTTTTGCATTGCATGGGTTTTACTTTACTAAGTAGTTTGCCATGTTGAACCGTTTCCAAATGTCTTGCTGAAATCCTTGTCCTCTATATTTAATAGGCTGCTGCATTGATCATCTGACTGTACAAGTCTTGGAGGGATTTCCATTCACATGTTCATTCTGACTGCACTTGACTAATAACTTTGCCCATTGATTTGTTTCAATACTTTTATCCCTATCAATGTTTGGCTAAACAGTCTGAAGTTTGTGGTACAAGGTTAGTCGTCTGTGACTTTATTTACCTGAGGAAATTGGTAATTGTTTCCTCCTTTGCTCTTCTTTCTAGGCTTGTATATATTTTGAGTCTGGTGATGTATGAATTTTCATTGGAGCTATATATTTCCTTTTCTCATTAATTCCATCTAGCATCTCTCATTGTCTTCACCCAATTTGCCATTTTAAGGGAGCCATATGCACCTGTACCATGTTCTCCCTTTTTGGCTACACTGTTCAGGATCTACCATTTACTCTGTGGGTCCGGACCTGGCTTGACATACCAAAGTTCAACACCTCTCTTTTGTCAGGATTAAATTCCATTTGTCATTCCTTGGCCCACCTTCCCAACTGATCTAGATCCTATTACAAACAAATGTCCTTTCGCACTGTCCACGAGACCACCAAATTTGATGTCATTTACATTGTTACATTACCATTCACGTTAACGTAGATAATAAAACAACAATTATCCAAGCACTGACTCCGCTAGTCACAGGCCTCTAATCAGAAAAACAACCCTCCCCAACTACCCTTTGATTTCTTCCCCCAAGCCAAGTTTGAATCTAGTAGGCTAGCTCACCTTGGATTTCATTAGCCTATCATTTGTTTTTTTTTGTCAAAGAACTTGCTCGAATTCAAATAGACAACGTCCACTGCCTTTTCCTCATCATTTCATCAAAAAAATTCTCTACCAAATTTGTGAGTCATAATTTCCCTCACACTATGCTATGCTGGCTCTCCTTAATCAGTCTATCTAAATGCTGATAAATCATGTCCTTATGAATTCCCTCTAGTAATCTGTCCACCACAGACGTGAGACTCGCCAGCCTGTAGTTCTCTGGCCTGTCCTTCCTAAAAGCATACAACATTATTCTGGAATTTCACCCATGGTTAAAGAAGGTGATGTGTGACAAGGAGAATCAAAATTACAAAAATTAAAATTGATTTTCTTGTAGAACTTTGCAAATGTCTGTTAACATTTGTGTTTGAAGGGTTGGAACTGATTAAACTAAATTTGTTATAAATATTTTGCATTTGTTAATTGTGAAGTTATTCTGTTTTACCCGTTGGGAACTGCATGCTGCCGTTTCTCGCAAGGACCAGAATGGATTTGATGGCATTCTGTGTTAATATTTCAGCCTATGGCGGCTATGTCTCTCCTCTCCTAGGCAGGGAGAGGGAAGGCTATAGCACTCTGGCTGCCCTCAATTGTGAGATGTGTTGGCTCTCCAAAACATCTCTCCAGGGAGGACACTGCACCAACCATTTCCATTTCCCTGGTTGTTGATATCTGACCTGGTTGCATATATAATATATATATATATATATACACACATATATATATATATATACATATATATATATATACCATCTTGCATACATTTACCATTTTGCTGATACTGCCTGTTATTTCTCTGGACTAGTCGGTACTGGTTTGTGAATGGTTACATGATGATGGCATGGATGGCCAGGGCTTCAAAGAAAAATTGCAGCGGGGCCTGATAATGCAGAATCCTATTTGGTGGGAAGAGTAGAAAAACAGTGGTAATTAAATGGCTTAACATCGCAAGAGATTTGGTTGCCCACCATACTAGAAATGCAAAGGTACATGAAAGCTCAGCAAGTGTTTTGAGAATGCAATGGGACCTTTACTTCAACAGGAATGAGGTTTGAAAGTAGAGAAGTCTTATTACAACTGGACACAGCAGAGGGTTTCACTTTTCAATCTTTCATACTTGGAGACAGTACAGAAAAGCTTCAGTGATTGACTCCTGGGTGAAGAGGTTATCTCAGAGGAAAGGTAGAGTGGGCTGGAAGTTCAAAAGAATGAGATGATTTTACTGAAATACATAGTTTAGGGAACTTGATAGGGTCAATGTGGTGAGGATGTTTATCCTGTTGGTTTATTTTCATATCTGCTGGCATGAGGGCAGTCAATCCACTAAGTAATTTAGTTAATTTGTATCCTAAATGTAACAATTTGGCAAATATCCCTTTGGGAAGATGCCATAAACTGAAGCAGTGGAGGAAGCCTCAAGCAGCAGTGTAGCAATGTTTGGGACAAAGACCCATCATTTATTTATTTGCCTCTGTACTCCATAATTTGAGATCTGCAATAGAAAAAAATCTGGTTAAAATGCACATTGTCAGATTTAAATAAAGGCCATTTTTATACATTTTAGTTTCACCATGTAGAAATTACAGCTGTGTTTATACATAGTCCCCCCATTTCAGGGCACCATAATGTTTGGGGCACATGGCTTCACGGGTGTTTGTGTGTTTAATTGCCTCCTTAATGCAGGTGTAAGAGAGCTCTCAGCATCTAGTCTTCCCTCCAGTCTTTGGAAACTTATTGCTGTTTATCAACATGACGACCGAAGTTGTGCCAATGAAGTCAAATAAGCCATTATGAGACTGAGAAACAAGAATAAAACTGTTAGAGACATCAGCCAAACCTTAGGCTTACCAAAATCAACTGTTTGGAACATCACAAAGAAGAAAGAGCACTGGTGAGCTTAGTAATTGCAAAGGGACTGTCAGGCCATGGAAGACCTCCACAGCTGATGACTGAAGAATTCTCTCTAACAAAAAAAAAATCCCCGAACTCCTGTCCGACAGATCAGAAACACTCTTCAGGAGTCAGGTGTGGATTTGTCGATGACCACTGTCCGCAGAAGACTTCATGAACAGAAATATAGAGGCTACACTGCAAGATGCAAACCACTGGTTAGCCGCAAAAATAGGATGGTCAGGTTACATTTTGCAAAGAAGTACTTGAAAGAGCAACCACAGTTCTGGAAAAAGGTCTTGTGGACAGAAGAGACGAAGATTAACTTATATCAGAGTGATGGCAAGAGCAAAGAATAGAGGAGAGAAGGAACTGCCCAAGATCCAAGCATACCACATCATCTGTGAAACATGGTGTTGGGGGTGTTATGGTCTTGGCATGTATGGCTGTTGAAGGTACTGGTGCACTTATCTTCATTGATGAAACAACTGCTGATGGTAGTAGCATAATGAATTCCGAAATGTATAGACACATCCTATCTGCTCAAGTTCAAACAAATGCCTCAAAACTCATTGGCTGGCGGTTCATTCTGCAACAAGACAATGATCCCAAACATACTGCTAAAGCAACAAAGGAGTTTTTCAAAGCTAAAGAAATGGTAATTTCTTGAGTGGCCAAGTCAATCACCGATCTGAACCTAATTGAGCATGTCTTTTATATGCTGAAGAGAAAGCTGAAGGGGACTAGCCCCCAAAGCAAGCATAAGCTAAAGATGGCTGCAATACAGGCCTGGCAGAGCATTACCAGTGAAAACACCCAGCAACTGCTGATGTCCATGAATCGCAGACCTCAAGCAGCCATTGCATGCAAAGGATATGCAACAAAATACTAAACATGACTACTTTCATGTACATGACACTGCTGTGTCCCAAACATTATGGTGTCCTGAAATGGGGGGGGGGGGGGGGGGGGGGGGGGGACGACGGGACTATGTGTAAACACTGCTGTAATTTCTACATGGTAAAACCAAAATGTATACAAATGGCCTTATATTAAAATCTGACAATGTGCACTTTAACCACAAGTGATTTTTTTTTCTATTACAAATCTCAAATTATGGAGTACAGGGGCAAATAATAAATGATGGGTCTTTGTCCCAAACATTATGGAGGGCACTGTGCATGGAGTAATTTTGTCAGTGTCTTTAAGTTTGTTTGTTTTGGATACCATATCATTGGATTCCTGGAAAAAAGGGAAGCTCATTGTTTTGGAGATGAAATGGAGGGTGTACAAACTGAGGCTCTTTTGTATCGTAATAACAAATAATAAAAATCCTGAAAACAGTCATTTAAAAAAAAGAAATTGCTCAAAACCTTTCTGAAAAATTTAATTGGGAAATAGTTTAATGCCAACTTTCTTTTTCAGGGAATACCATGGCAGGAATGTAATTTTGTCAGTACAGGTTACAAGTGTTCTCAATTTCCAAGAATTGACTGTCAATGAAATACTTCAGAAGGCTGTTACAATTTCGACGTGGAGCGATTGATCAGCAGCGAATGGGTCAAAGTGTTCTACGTTTGACCTATGGGCACAGTTACATTTACTCTTTGCAAAAACACAAGTCTTTGTTTTCTGTCTCTTTCATGAATTTTGTATATACAGTTGGGTTTAGTATAACATTATAGACCCACATTTTGGGTTGCTTTTTTGTAGCTATTCAATTGAACTGAATTATTTAAAAAGCCACTTTTATCAGAACATTTGTATGGGACAAATAGAATGCGAATACTGATGTCCAGAAGAAAAATATTAAGTAGGTATAGAAGTGATGGTGGTGGCCCATCATAGATAACGATATCATGGTTGCACAGTCTCATGGCTTGTGGGATCGAATGTGGCTCACGAGTCCAATGTGCGAGCCGCACATGTGGGCTGCAGCCTTCCTCCTGCCTCTGGCACTATCGAGTTGGCTTCAGCAATTGTCTTCGAAACTGCTGACTGTCTTCCTGGTAGGCTGTGGGCCGAGCATCAAAAATGTGTCTAGAAATCCATTTTTGTGACCCACGTCACGGAACTACATGGAATTTTCCACAGATTTAGATGGAATATAATTGAGAAGGAAGCCATAACTCGTCAGTGCCAAAAGTTGCACAGTAAATAATTAAACTAATTAGAAAATGAGATCGGGAAAGTAAGCGCCGTCTAGTGGCCAATGCCCATATTACACCATGGGCAGCCTATTTCCGTGTTGCAGTCCATTAAACTATATATATATATATAATTGTGAGTGTTTTTTTAATGACACTGTCACAGAGGTCCTGCTCCTGAACCAGCCTAATTAATGGGTGAGAGTAGTTCTTGTGGGTTCCTCCCTTTGCTGAACCCCACTGATTGCCAGTGTGCAGAGTGGGGGATCACGGCCATAGTGGGACTGGGGCAGTGCCAGGCTCGGGGACAATCCTGCAAGGCATCTTCCAGTCGCTTTAATAGGAAATTTAATTTGACTGCAGCAGAGGTCCCAGGTTTTAAGGGCTCATGAACCTGCCTAATTAAAGGGTCAGGACAGATCCTATGGGTTCCCCCGTTTACTGAACCCCACGGACTGCCATAGTGGGGAGAGTGGGGGTAACGGCCATAGTGGGACTGGGGCAGTGCCAGGCTGGGTGACAGACCTGTAAGAGACCTGTCTTATTTCTGATGTAAATGTCACATTCTGACCAAGAATCGAATGCTCTGATATTTACTCGATGAGTATTCATTTTAAGCTACAATTAGCCTATATTTATGTTAGAGACCCCCCCAATGGTGCCTTTGCAAATAAGGGCTATTACCTTTAACCTAAATAACCCTAAAATTGTTGCATTGTTTGAGTATCTGTAGTTTGTGTGTTTGTCTGTGTATACCTGTCAAACGTGTATCTGTGAATGTGCGGATGTAAGTGTATGTATGTGTGGATGGATGTATGTGTGTGGATGTATGTGTGCATGGATGTGTACATGTATGTCTGCATGCGGATGGATGTGTGTGTGTGCGGATGTATGTGTGCATGTATGTGTGTGTGTGTGCATGCATGGAAGTGTGTGTACGGATGGATGTGTGTGTGGATGGGTGGGTGGACTGTCGCACTGTCATTCACCAGCATGCCATTATCATAAGTAATTCACTCATTGTTTAAATAATTTGACCAAATAAACAGTGAAACAGTGAAATATAAAGTGCAGTGAATATTCCTCCGTTGTTCTCCCGTGGTCGGGGCCTGAAAACGGCCGCTACGGACGGCACTACGTACAGCCCCCCATCCCCCCCCCCCCGCGCGGCGATGATCCAAACTCCGCGGCTCTGCGTTCGCGAATCGGCTGCTTCTTAGTTGTTAAGTACCTAGGCCCCGCGGTCGGAGCACTTTTACTCGGTAAGTGATCGCAGGCAGCTCCGAGATTAGATGTTAATGACTTATTAGACTACAACAAGCTGGTATTAGTGAAAATGTTTAATTTACTTTGTTATGGATACACATAGTTTAGGCCCTCAACTTCATGAATTAATGAGTGAGTGAGTGAATGAGGGAATGAGTGAATGTACAGCCTCCAGATCTCATTTTTTCACATTATAAAAAGTTGCAATTAAATTAATTAAAGTCCATACAGATTAATTTTCATAAATTCAGACTTTAGATCTTACCTTTCAGTTCCAGTTGATTCACAACGTTTGACTGGTTCCACGACTTGGCTGTCCTCTTTGTGTTGCAGCATCTTAGCACGGACTTTGCTTTCAAGACTTTCTTCCACTTCTATCCACTTAGCTGCACATTCTTCAGACTTCTTAATGCTTTTTTCACTAAATTCAATTACCCTGCTGCAAGTTTCAACGACATGTAATCCACAGAACAACAAAGAACCTTCATCAGAATCTCCAGTAAAACAGGCATAAGTAGAAGTACTCTAAGCCATGATGTGTGCTCCCTGCCTAGCTAGCCTGAAACAAAGCGCGTGATTGGTCAACTGGCGTCCGACTCAATGTTAAACGTGCTTTGATGGACTAAAAATACCCGAATATTTTCCGTTTTTTCTCTAATTTAATAAAAATGTGCAAGTTTTGTTCTTGACGAGTTTCAGGGATGATTTTATATAATATTTTGACACAATATGTGAAAAGTTCATGTAGTTCCGTGAGTTGGGTCACGAAACTGCACAAAAAAGCTCCTCGGCCCACAGCCTATAGTGGTTGTACGCCAGCCAGTCCTGTCACTGGCACCGGTTTCCAATTCTTTTGGGACTAGGCTGTTTCTTTGGGCGCCCTGTGTTCCTTTGACCCTGTGACAGAACTCCGTACTGGTGTTGACGAGGCATGCGGGATTCATCCATCTCGATCACATGGCCTGTCCACCAAAGCTGGGCCTTTATGCTCATTGCTTCGATGCTTGTGAAACCAGACCGGTCGAGCACTTCCACGTTGATCACCCTGGTTTGCCAGCGAATGTCCAAGAATGTAGCTTTTCATTTGAACTGAATTGATTTAAATGCTGTTTTTCTCAAAGCATTTGTATGAGATAAATAGAATGTGAATACGGTTGTCCATAAGAAAAATATTAAGTAGGTATAGAAGTAGTTTGAACTAATATGACAGTCTTATCTTTCCTTAGATGCTGATGGAGTTGCAGTGCTTTCTATTATGTAGATGAATGGACTTTTATGTTGTATGGAGATTACATTGGCGTAACGTTTATAGTGTTAATGTTATCTCAGGGTTTTCTGCTCATTTTTCCTGAAAACTATTTTTACTTTGCTAGTTCTCACAAATTGCACTCTCTGTGTTTTCTCTTATCCAGAGTTCTCTTGATCAACAAAAAACCCCTAGCACTGGCAAAACGATTTCCTCAAAGAGAACCCTTAGTAAGAAAGAGCAAGAGGAAATAAAAAAGAAGGTATGGAATCTTTTGGACTTGCACAATGTATGTTGGGAAAAATCAATAGAAACAAATGGAAAGAAACTGCTAAATTTAAATCATTGTTGGAAATGTGCAGATCTGTTTGTGCTTCCATTCTCTACCACCCGTCCCCCAGGAATACAAAGGACACAAAAAGCAGTTTGGCAGTTACATTTTTTCTTGCTTCCGGTGCCCACAAACTTTGACCATTTTCAGCATGTGGTCAACATGGGTCATGGAATGGGATTTGCACTATTGTATGATAAGTATGCTTTCCCTGAGTGGAAATCAATTTTCATCCGTGCCTTTTTTTGTGGGATTCATTTATTTTCAAAGTCTTATTTGGAACATTCCTTCAGTTAAAAAGAAAAAAGTGCTGAAAGTACACACCAAGTCAGGCAGCAATTGGGACAGGGTAAGTTTCAGAAACAGTTTTAATGAACGGCTATTGATCTCTCTAATGCCCCTGTCCCATTTACACGATTTTTTAGGCGACTAGGCTGTCGCCGAGGTGTCTCCTGTATGGTCGTGAGTAGTCTCCTCAGTCGCCCAAAGAATCGTAGCGATTTTCTGGTGGCCGCTGGATTTTGAAATGTTCAAAACGTTTCGGCCACAGTTGGCTTGATGCCAATGAGCGTAGCTTGACTTCTCCTGACTTAGGTGCTGTCGTAGGTTGTCGCCCATTAAGGAAGATTATTATCGAAATGGTGTCAAGTTCTGAAAAGGGGAAGTACAGTGGGATCTGGGGATCCTTGTTCATCAGTCACTGAAAGTAAGCATGCAGGTACAGCAGGCAGTGAAGAAAGCATTCATAATAAGCGGAGTTGATAATAGGAGCAAAGAGGTCCTCCTGCAGATGTACAGAGCCCTAGTGGAACCACACCTGGAGTATTGTGTGCACTTTTGGTCTCCAAATTTGAGGAAGAACATTCTTGCTATTGAGGGAGTGCAGCATAGGTTCACAAGGTAAATTCCTGGGATGGCGGGACTGTCATATGCTGAGAGAATGGAGCGGCTGGGCTTGTATACTCTGGAATTTAGGATGAGAGGGGATCTTATTGAAACATATAAGATTATTAAGGGTTTGGACACGCTAGCGGCAGGAAACATGTTCCCGAAGTTGGGGGAGTCCAGAACCACAGGCCACAATTTAAGATTAAAGGGTAAGCCATTTAGAACGGAGATGAGAAAACACTTTTTCTCACCGAGAGTTGTGAGTCTGTGTAATTCTCTGACTCAGACGGCGGTGGAGGCAGGTTCTCTGGATACTTTCATGAGAGCTAGATAGGGCTCTTAAAGATAGTGCAGTCAGTGGATATGGGGAGAAGGCAGGAACTGGGTACTGATTGTGGATGATCAGCCATGATCACATTGAATGGCGGTACTGGCTCGAAGGGCCGAATGGCCTACTCCTGCACCTATTGTCTATTGTTGTATTAACATGTATATTTATATGCATGCATAACAAATTTTGCAGTTTGCTATGCATGCCCCTATTCAAACCAGTATGACAAAAAGTGTGTTGGTATGAAATGGAATGTGTTGGTATCTAAATGATCTTAAATACATTGCACAAAATTTGGTAAAACACAAGAGATTAACAATTAGTTGTTTTTCCTCCCCAGGAAGATGAGAAGGCCGCAGCAGAGATATATGAAGAGTTTTTGGCCTCCTTTGAGGGGGCTGACTCCAGTAAAGTAAAAGCTTTTGTTAGAGGAGGCATTGTAAATGCTACAAAGGGTAAGTTTGTAATATGCATATCAGTTTGAAATCAAAATGAAGATGGAAAGTCACTTTGTTGAAAACATGTCATGTTTCTTTTTGATCAGAAAGAATTGAAGCAAATTATCTTACAATGTTCCAGTCCACACTTGAACCATTTACCTGTGGTAGAAGTTAATAACTTATTTTATCCATATAGACATGATATAATCCTGGAACGAAAAATCAAAATTGACTCTCTTTGTTTGCCTAAGAGGTGTTTTGTAACTATTTGAGACTATTAGTATGTTCTTCAGATACATTTGCCTCTTTTAGAAAGGAAGTTATTATTACTTTTAACCAGTATCCCTAACTACTTTGTCACATTTGAACCCAATGCATTTTGGGGTCAATGTATTCCTGCACAGAGCTAGGCATAATTGGCACTTGCATTTCCTTAGCAACGCTGTTGGTGGATATCTGAAATAAACACCAAGTTCTATTAAACTTGTCAGTCTGAAACATTTAAGATGGTTAACAATATTGCAAATTTTATATCAATTCCTTCAATTTTGTTGAAGATGCAACTCTGCCTCTTGCCAGAGGGGAAACCCCCAGAGACGAGGGAGATGGCTAATGGGTAGTTTGTGAGAACATGTCCTTGTTATTGATTTATGAAATGTCTGACTTCTTGTGACAAAAGCAGGTGTGAGTGAAGATGTTTGCATGAATATATTGCAGCCAAATTAAGATTTGCCTGGAATGTTGTTAGAAGGATCATTGTATCCTGTCAAAAAGTCCAAAAGATCAATGTGGAAGAATCAATATGCCATGATTCCCTTTTGGGAAATTTTAATGGTGTGTTATTTCTGAAACCTTGTTTGAAATTTAGTTGGCCAACAATTATTTGCCTGCCCAAGAGATGGAACATTAGGTTTAAGATAGTTATGGACAGGGTGGGCCCACGAGTTAAAATTCCAAATTGGGGCAAAGCCAATTTTGTAGGTATTAGACAGGAATACCTGTCCTGTTTGAGCCATTTGGGCGGCCACATTGGTGCGACTGTAGAGTTGATGCCTTACAGCGCTAGAGACCTGGGTTAGATCCCGACTACGGGTGCTTCTCTGTACGGAGTTTGTACATTCTCCCTGTGACCACATGGGTTTTCTCCGAGATCTTCGATTTCCTCCCACACTTCAAAGACGTATAGGTATGTACGTTAATTGGCTTGTTGTATGTGTAAATTGTCCCTAATTTATGTTGGTCGGTGGGGACTTGGTGGGCCGAAGGGCCTGTTTCCACGCTGTATCTCTAAACTAAACTAAGGAACTCGCTCAAGTTGATTACAACAGGTTGCTTCAAGGAAAAAGACCGTCTGGAAAATAGGATGTTTTTAAAAGTGTGTTGACAAAAGTCCAGGACCTGCATGTTCCTGTTAGAATGAAGGGCAAGGCAGGGGGGGATAAGGAAGCTTGGATGACAGGAGAAATTGAAGCTCTAGTCAAGAGTAAGAAGGAGGCATGGGGTAGGTATAGGCCACTGGGATCAAGTATCCCTGGAGCAATTCCAGGAACTGAGGATCACGGTAAAAAAGGGACAGGTGATAGCTCAGGGACTGGGAGATAATATTAAAGATAATCCCAATAGATTTTATAAGTACATTAAGGGGGGGAAAAGGGTAACCAGAGAGAGAATGGAACCTCTCGGGGAATCAAAGGGGTCAACTTTGTGTGGAGCCACAGGAGATGCTCAGGGTCCTCAATGAGCAATTCTCCTCTGTTTTTACCATGGAGAAAGACATGAGGACTGGGCTGTCATGGAAGTGTCTTGAGAGCAGTCAGTATTATGGTTGAGGAGGTGCTGAAATTCCTAACATGTATGAAGGTAGACAAATCTCCTGGGTCTGTTTAAATTTATCCCAGGACACTGGGAAGCTGGAGAGGAAATTGCAGGTGCCCTATGATAGATTAATGAGCCATCATTAAATTTGGGTGAGGTGTCAAGGGTGGCAAATGTCGTGCCTCTATTTAAGAAGAGCTGCAGGGAAAAACCTGGGAACTACAGGCCAGTGAGTATTATCTGTGAACAGAAAGTTACTAGAGATTATTCTGAGGGGTAAGATAAACATACATTTAGATAGAGAAGAGCTGATCAGGGATAGTCAGCACGACTATGTTGAAGATCGTATCTCACATATCTGAAGTTTTTTGAAGACGTACCCAAAAGATTGTTGAGGGCAGAGCTGGAGACGTATATAGAAGGAAACAGGGTGATGGTGAAAAGTTGTATTATGTCCTGGAAGCCTGTGACCAATGATGTGCCTCAGGGTTCGGTCTGGGCCCATTGTTGTTTGTCATTCATATCAATGATTTGGGAGAAAATGTGCAAGGCATGTAAGTTTAGAGGCGACACTAAAGTGGGTGGTATTGCAGATTGTGTTGATGGCTGTCAAAAATTGTAGCAGGAACTTGATGGGTTGGGCAGGTGGGCTGAGGTATGCTTGTTTAATACAGGGAAGTGTGACATGTTGCATTTCGGAAAGTCCAACCAAGGCAGGACATAGACAGTGAATGGCAGGATTCTGGTGAGAGTTGTAGAGCAGAGTGCAGACAAATAGTTCCTTGAAAGTGGCATCATAGATATATAGGGTGGTCAAGAAGGCTTTCGGCACATTGGCTCTCCCTCATCAGTTAGAATATTGAGTATAGAAGTTGGGAGGTCATGTTACATTTGTACAAGACATTGGTGAGGCCACATTTAGATTGTGTTCAATTTTGATTACCGTGCTAAAGCAAATATGTTAATCTGGAAAGGGTACAGAGAAGATTTACAAGGACGGGTGCCTGAGCTATAGGGAGAGGTTGAGCAGGCCAGGAGTTTATTCCTTAGAGGTCAGGAGGATGAGGGGTAATCTTATAGAGGTGTATGAGATTAATAAATAGGATGAATGGGAGAGTCTTTTACCCAGAATAGGGGAATCAAAAACCAGAAGACATATATTTAAGCTGGGGAGAGAGGAGGAGATTTAATAGGAATCTAAGGGGCAACCTTTTAACACAAAGGGTGGTAGGTATATGGAACGAGCTGCCTGAGGAGGTAGTTGAGGCAGGTATTATCACATTTAAACAACATTTGGACAGATTCCTGGGCAGGATAGGTTCGGAGAGATATGAGCCAAACGCAGGCAAGTGGGACTAGTGTAGTTAGGGCATGTTGGTTGGCATGGACAAGTTGGGCAGAGAGGCCTGTTTCCACACTGTATGATTCTGGCACACCATGTGTAATTATTGGATCATTGTCTGCCAGGTCTACAAATAGTTTGCATGCTACAACCATATGTTCAGATTAGTACAAGATTGTTCTATTACACAACAAAACATTTACATCTGATTAACATATTTTCTTTCCTGTCTTTTCCAGCTATTACTGGTTTAAAATTTAATTGTAACTTGTTTAATTAATGATTTTGGTTGCATTCAAACATCCTACAACATCCACACATGCTATGTCTAATTTGTGGCATATATTCCATATATAACAAATCGTCAACATTTTGCTTTTTTAGGTTATTATGTCTGTTGTCAACTTGTACATGTTAGAAAATGGAAGTTGAACATTGGGATTATAGAATTTCAAAAAGAGAACTTTATGTTAGAATTGTGTTAGGCGAGGAGAAAATGCATTGCGTTCATGTTTGTAAAAGTGAAATTTGCACATGAACTTTGGAAGAGAGTGAATTGAATTTTGAAAGAAAGATTCTCGTCATGTAACACTGGGAATATATTCTAAGAGGAATAGAGGAGCAAAAGTATGTGGACAATCCCTTTATTGACACGTTGTTAAGGCATAATATTAAAGCAAACCAGTAACTATAGCTTCATTTATAATGAGCGAGAAATGTAATTTTTTTACATTAAATTTGAGTAACTAGTTTTATTTAAAGGAGCTTGAGAAAGAAATTTGAAGAAATGATAATATTAGTTAGAGTGATTCAGTAGAAGATTTGTATCATGTGCCATTTTGAACAAATGGGTAATTTTTGTCCTGTAAACTTGTCAGCGGGCTTTTCAGAAAAAAAAATGTTTTTGTCCAGTCTAATTGAAAATATTTACAGTGCATTCAGAAAGTATTCAGACCCCTTCAGTTTTTCCACATTTGGTTGCGTTACAGCCTTATTCTAAACTGGATTAAATTCAGTTTTTTTAATCGTCAATCTACACACAATATCACATAATAAAAAAGCGAAAACAGGTGTTTAGAAATTTTTGCAAAGTAATTAAAAGAAATAACTGAAATATCACATTTACATAAGTATTTAGACCCTTTACTCAGTACTTTTTTGAGGCACCCTTGGCAGTGATTATAACCTCAAGTCTTCTTGAATATGACGCTACAAGCTTTGCACACCTGTATTTAGGTAATTTCGCCCATTCTTCTCTGCAGAACCACTCAAGGTCTGTCAGGTTGGATGGGGAGTGCAGCTATTTTCAGGTTGGATGGTGAGCTATTTTCAGGTCCCTCCAGAAATATTCGATCGGGTTCAAGTCTGGGCTCTGGCTGGGCCACTCAAGGACATTCACGGACTTGTAACAAAGCCATTCCTGCGTTGTCTTGGCTGTATGCTTAGGGTCCTTGTCCTGTTGGAAGGTGAACCTCCGCCACAGTCTGAGGTCCAGAATGCTCTGAAGCAGGTTTTCATCAAGGATCTCTCTGTACTTTGCTCCGTTCATCTTTCCCTCGATCCTGACTAGTCTCCCAGTTCCTGCCGCTACTGCCACCACCATGCTTCACTGTAGGTATGGTATTGGCCAAATGATGAGTGGTGCCTGGTTTCCTCCAGATGTGACGCTTGGCATTCAGGCCAAAAAGTTCAATCTTAGTTCCATCAGACCAGAGAATCTTGTTTCTCATGCCTTTTGGCAAACTCCAAGCGGGCTGTCATGTGCCTTTTAATGAGGAGTGGCTTCCGTCTGGACACTCTACCATAAAGACTGCAGATATAGTTGTCCTTCTGGAAGGTTCTCCCATCTCCACAGAGGAACTCTGGAGCTCTGTCAGAGTGACCATTTGAGTTGTTGGTCACCTCCCTGACCAAGGCCCTTCTCCCCCGATTGCTCAGCTTGGCCGGGCGGCCAGCTCTATGAAGAGTCCTTGTGGTTCCAAAGTTCTTCCATTTAAGAATGATGGAGGCCACTGTGCTCTTCGGGACCTGCAATGCTGCAGAAATTGTTTTATACCCTTCCCCAGATCTGTGTCTCGACACAATCCTGCCTCGGAGGTCTACGGAACAATTCCCTTGTCTTCATGGCTTGGTTTTGCTCTGACATGCACTGTCAACTGTGGGATCTCACAGGTGTGTGCCTTTCCAAGTCGTGTCCAATCAATTTAAGTTACTGCTGGTGGACTCCAATCAAGTTGTAGAAACGTCTCAAGGATAATCAATGGAAACATGATGAACCTAAGCTCAATTTTGAGTGCCATAGCAAAGGGTCTGAATACTTATGTAAATGTACTATTTCAGTTATTTATTTTTAATTACTTTGTAAAAATGTCTAAACATCTGTATTCGCTTCTTCATTCAGGGGTATGTAGATTGTGTGTAGATTGATGATTAAAAAAAAAAAGAATTTAATCTATTTTAAAATAAGGCTGTAATGCAACAAAATGTGGAAAAGTGAAGGGGTCTGAATACTTTCTGAATGCACTGTATGTAATTAATCTTTCAACCACTAATCTTGGAATTATTCTGCTGCCTCTTAACAGTGTATATTCTGCTGACTTCTATTATTTTGCATTTAATCTTGGCCTGGTCATCATAAGTACTGCAAGTAGTTTTGGTTTGAATGGTTGGATAAATCTGATAATGGGAGAGGATCACTTGCTTAAAGCATATTTCTTGCATCAAATGGAAATGTTGGCAGATGTGAGTGTGCTAAATATATTGTTTGAGTAATAATAGACTAATAACTTTTTTTTAACACTTCACTGTAATTGGATTATCTTTTCTGAGTAGCAGTGTCCATAGGTTGCTAAGTTAAGTCTGAAATCGCTTCTCAATTCAGGAACCAGTGGGCAAGATACTCTCAGCAGATAATGTGCTGCCTTTGTCATGAGTCATAATAGTGATGCTAAAGAGCAAGCAGGTGAACAAAATAGGCAGTCTTTCCAAGAACATTTTAGTGAAATGATAGTTAAGATTAGAATATTAGTGACTTTTTACCAATAGCAGAGCCTGCTGAGGATAGTATGAAAGCTCACATTCATTAACATGAGTTGGTCATGAGTACACTTGTACCACAGCTTGAACCCATTGCGTTGTTTGAGAGCAAAATACTTAATAGCACAAAACTTTATTTTTGCGTATTAGAGCGATTCGAGGAACAGAAAGGGAAACTATACAAGCCTTCTACACGGGTTCCAGAGATAAAGAACTTAATGCCAGATAAATCATCTCCACCGTCTTTCATATCTGACCCCAAGAAGCCAGTAAGTGTCATGTTTTGATTACTGTATAATGCATAAAAACAAAGTTGCAGCACACAAGGACAATCAGCTACGTTTGTGGGTTTCATCCAGTTTAATCCGTTTTCCCAGTTCTTTTTTCGGCTTTGTAGGTTATGGCATCTCAAGTGCCCATTGTAGCACTTTTTAAACAATTGAGGAATTCTGCTTCTGCCACCCTTGGAAAAATTCCATCCAATTTTTATAAAGATGAGCTTTAATTTATATCCCCTTGAAATTGACTGGTTTGTTAAAGGAAACAAGTTCTTCTTATCATCTACATCTTCTCCAAACATTAAAGACAATTCCTCTGTGCATTGATCAGCTAAACCAGCTGGATGAATTGTTCTATTCTGAAGGAAGAAAAATAATGGCCTTTCACTGAAAGTACAAGTTGCTTCCGAATTTACACCAGTACTGGGGCTTACAGGCAAAACGCACTGAGCAGGATGTCCAGTGATCTTCAATGCCTTGATTAATCCTACACCAGTGAGTGTAGCCGCCTTGTGCTTGTGTGTGGATATTACCATCTGCTGAACATAAGCATCCTTCAATCTGAATGTTTGTCATGCATTCAGAATCACCACCGTGTGACCTCACTTCAGGCAAGTAAACTTGCCAGAAGTTCATCTCCAAAGTGGGTTGTTTGTACACGTGCAATCTTTTCTGCTCTCAATGGGAGTACATTGTGAACTCAGCAGAGTTGCCTGGTGTGACTGATGGTCCATCAATGCAGTTTAGCTGCCACTGTTGTTTGAATGGCTCAGTGGTGCGCAACAATGAAAACTGTGGTTTGTGGTCCTTGATCAGAGTATAATTGCCTGCCATCTAGTCGATGATTAAGTATTGAGAGCCTGTAAATTCTGTAATTAAACTTTGAGTCGGGATGCAGATGATACTCGGCACCTTCAAATTCATATACGGGTGGTCAGATTCAGTGGAGTCGGTGAAATGTTTTTTGTCATAACCCCATCCTGTTTTTTTAAAGTCCTGATTTCTATCCACTGAGTGTCTCTGTGATGTTCTTCCTAATTAATAACACAACTCTTCTTCCATCTCTTACCTCCATCTCTCATACTGGAATATTTCCACAGAAATGCCTGTCCATGCCCCTGAATCAAGAAGCTCCTATCTACCAGTTGCTTAAACTTCCCTGTTCAAGAAGGAACTGCAGATGCTGGAAATTCGAAGGTACACAAAAATGCTGGAGAAACTCAGCGGGTGCAGCAGCATCTATGGAGCGAAGGAAATAGGCAACGTTACGGGCCGAAACCCTTCTTCAGACTCTGAAGAAGAGTTTCGGCCCGAAACGTTGCCTATTTCCTTCGCTCCATAGATGCTGCTGCACCCGCTGAGTTTCTCCAGCATTTTTGTGTAGCTTAAACTTCCCTGTTGTACCACTGATCTGGTTGCTGCTGATGCAAAGCAGTTCTATTCAGCTCTCAAGCAATATTCTTGTTCTCTATATGCCTGTCATATTAATGTTGCAAACCCCTCCTACTCTGACCCTTTTGTCTTTGGCCTCTTGCCAATGAAACCTCACTTCTAGACATTTTATAGAATTTGGGACTCAATGGTGAATTCAATAATTTCAGATAACCAGCCTTTCTGGTTTGTCTGAACTGGCCTCTTCGTTTCTTGCTCCACAGATGCAGCCTGACCTTGTATTTCATGCATATGTTAATTCCTTTTTAGACTCAAGTATTAATTGTATCATTATCTGTGTGTTCTCTAACTTTATTCACCATGCACATTCCATTGTGGTGTATGATATAAGATGCTGAATTTCTTTATTGTATCTTTTTCTTGTCTTTGTTTATTCAGCCTTAAGATCTTTCTTGTTGGGTCGCTGTATTCCCTTTACAACTTTATATTTGACCTTTCTGGATCTGTGTTTGATTTTTTATGTCCCTGCCAAGCTAATTTAAATCCCATCCATAAAGCACTGCAAAACCTCTTGTGATGATGTTAGATCTGGCTTCGACAGGTTCCACTTTTATCAGAAGTGATCTTTCTGAATAGTCATTTGCCATCCATTTTGGGTTTCACGAGAATTGGAAATAGATCTTTAGTTTGTCTCCTTCATAGGGAAGAGAGATTGTACCAACATGTAACGTAATGAGTAATGCACCATGTAATGATTAAACCTGCTGCACTCTGCAACAACCCCGACTGGGTGATTAAACTTGCCGGCAAGGGAGGTGCCGTGGTAGTCTGGCACGCTGACCTCTATCGGTCTGAGGCCAGGTGCCAAGTCTCAGACTCCCCCGGACATCAGTCTGAAGAAGGTTCTCGACCCTAAATGTCGCCTATTCTTTCGCTCCATAGATGCTGCCTCACCTGCTGAGTTTCACCAGTTTTTTGTCCACCTTCGAATTCTCCAGCATCTGCAGTTCTTTCTTAAACATGTAACGTATGCCTCTTTTGGGATAAGTCATTTATCCAAAGAGTCAGTTGCAAACTAGTTAGTAAATAGAAATTGTCTGGGTTATTAACTGATCTTGTGTACATGCAACACTGCTGATTCAAGATCGAGGCTGTGGTGTTCACCGTGGTAGTCTTGTGTGCTTACCTCAGTGTTACGTGTGAAGAATGACTGCTTGATAGTTGCTAGAGTCAGCCCAACTGATCCAGGACAAACAAAAAATACAGCTTTTAACAGATGTAGTAGAATATTTCCGCCAGTAGATTAGTACCTTGTGTGAAAATGAGATAAAAAATAAAACAGATAATTATTGTCAGTTGGCTTTGTGTAAGTCTGGTAACATTTTTGAACAGATGAAGTACTCCAATTGAATTCCTGTTCAATATTTGGACACACTGCTTTGGACATACTGCTTGCTCATCATGTGTAGGAAAGAACTGTAGATGCTGGTTTAAATCGAAGATAGACACAAAATGCTGGAATAACTCAGCGGGACAAGCAGCATCTCTTTCAGGTCGAAGCACTTCTCAAACCGAAACGTCACCTATTCCTTCTCTCCAGAGATGCTGCCTGTCCTGCTGTTACTCCAGCATTTTGTGTCTATCTGCTTGCTATCATCTTGGAAGTGCTCAATTTGGACTTTGGGCTGCTACTTTTTTGCTTTTTAAGAATATGTGAATTTCTTATATGTGAATATGTAGTGACCAGAGGATCTGGGGTCAGGAACTGAAGGAAATCCACATTAGGCAGGAAATTGTGTTGGGTGGACTGATGGGACAGAAGACTGATAAATCCCCAGGGCCTGATGGTCTGCATCCCAGGGTACTTAAGGAAGTGGCTCTAGAAATCGTGGATGCATTGGTGATAATTTTCCAATTTTCTATAGACTCAGGATCAATTCCTGTGGATTGGAGGGTAGCTAATGTTATCCCACTTTTTAAGAAAGGTGGGAGAAAGAAAACTGAATTTTAGACCAGTTAGCCTAACATCGGTGGTGGGGAAGATGCTGGAGTCAATTATAAAAGATGAAATGGCCGCACATTTGGATAATAGTAACAGGATCGGTCCGAGTCAGCATGGATTTACGAAAGGGAAATCATGCTTGACTAATCTTCTGGAATTTTTTGAGGGTGTAACAAGGAAAATGGACAAGGGAGAGCCAGTGGATGTAGTGTACCTGGACTTTCAGAAAGCATTTGATAAGGTCCCACATAGGAGATTAGTGGGCAAAATTAGGGCGCATGGTATTGAGGGAAGAGTGCTGACATGGATAGAAAATTGGTTGGCAGACAGGAAACAAAGAGTAGGGATTAACGGGTCCCTTTCAGAATGTCAGGCAGTGACTAGTGGGGTACCACAAGGCTCGCTGCTGGGACCGCAGCTATTTACAATATACGTCAATGATTTGGATGAATGGATTCAAAGTAACATTAGCAAATTTGCAGATGACACAAAGCTGTGTGGCAGTGTGAACTGTGAGGAGGATGCTATGAGAATGCAGTGTGACTTGAACAGGTTGGGGGAGTGGGCAGTTGCATGGCAGATTAAGTTTAATGTGGATAAATGCGAGGTTATCCACTTTGGTATCAAAAGCAGGAAGGCAGATTACTACCTAAATGGCGTCAAGTTGGGAAAAGGGGAAGTACAACGGGATCTGGGGATCCTTGTTCATCAGTCTATGAAAGTAAGGATGCAGGTACAGCAGGCAGTGAAGAAAGCGATGGCATGTTGACCTTTATAACAAGAGAAGTCGAGTATAGGAGCAAAGAGGTCCTTCTGCAGTTGTACTGGGCCCTCGTGAGACCACACCTGGAGTACTGTGTGCAGTTTTGGTCCCCTAATTTGAGGACGGGCATTCTTCCTATTGAGGGAGTGCAGCGTAGGTTTGCATGGTTAATTACCGGGATGGCAGGACTGCCTATTGCTGAGAGAATGGAGCGGCTGGGCTTGTACACTCTGGAGTTTAGAAGGATGAGAGGGAATCTTATTGAAACATATAAGATTGTTAAGGGTTTGGACACACTAGAGGCAGGAAACATGTTCCTGTTGGGGGAGTCCAGAACCAGGGGTTCACAGTTTAAGAATAAAGGGTAAGCCATTTAGAACGGAGACGAGGAAACACTTTTTCTCACAGAGAGTTGTGAGTGTGGAATTCTCTGCCTCAGAGGGCGGCGGAGGACGGTTTTCTGGATGCTTTCAAGAGAGAGCTAGATAGGGCTCGTAAAGATAGCGGAGTCGGGGGATATGGGGAGAAGGCAGGAACAGGGTACTGATTGGGGATGATCAGCCATGATCACATTGAATGGCGGTGCTGGCTCGGGGCCGAATGGTCAACTCCTGCACCTATTGTCTATTGTCTATCTTTGAGCTGCGAGAGAATTGTTGACTGTGTGGAATGTTGCCCTATTCGGTTATTGATTTTTTTCAGAGACTCTGAAGACTAATATAAATAGGTTTTTAAAAACTTGTAAGAAAATCTTCTGTTTAAAGATTAGCTGAAGGACTTTATGTCGGTCGTTAACTGATTTATAGTTGTGTGTTAGATAGGATAGGCATAGAACTATTTTTAAAATTAATTTGTACTTTTAAAGCCGAACTTCAGTATTTAAACGATCAAGCCAGCATGAATTCTCAAGACTGTGCAGCTGTTGCCTGTATGAGTTAAATATTCTATTCTTTATTCAGAATAAGAACATATTAAGATTTCTCAGTTCTTATAGGCCTGTCCCACATAGGCGATTTTTCAGGTGACTGCCGGCGGCTGTCAATTTGCTGCCAGTTGCCTGAAAAACCGGCAACTGGAACGGCGACTGTCAAGAGCACGCGCGCACACCACACCCACCACACCCACCACACACACACACACACACACACACACACACACACACACACACACACACACACACACACACACACACACACACGAAATTCACACACACACACACACACACACACATGAAATTCACACGGTGCAAAGCCAAGGTGATACAGACACACACTGTGATGAACAGGAAGGTTGGCGCTGTAATTAAGACGGCTAACAGTGTAAGGTAAGTCCTTTAAAAGAGGGGGGAGAAGGAGTGGTGACAACTTTTAAGAAGCCAGATATAGACGGCTGTGAAGCTCGGCGGACATTAACATTACCAGGCCGTTTACCCTAGGTTCTGAAAACTACTGCTTGTGGGTTTTTTCCCCCCAATGAGCCAATGAAATTCACCAGTCAGCACTGGCTACAACCTACAGGAACCTATGAGGACCTCCTGGCATCCCACTAGGACCTCCTGGCAACCCACCTACGGTACGAGAATTCTCGCTGCTCTTCGCGACACCCATAATGAGGCTGCGACTAGTTCCCAGAATGCAGGAACTCCTCACGACCATGAAGGCGACTCCCCGGCAACCACCCGCGGACATGTGGTGACTGCATAGTTGCCTAAGTGGGACAGGCCCATTAGCTAGAAATCTAGGAATGGGAATAGACCAATGAACTCTTCTATCATGGTAACCACAGAGTTGATCAGTAGCTTTATTCCATTATCCTGCCTCAGCCCCACATCATTTATACTAATGTCTAATGAACTTACTCCTATTTAAAAAAAAAAAAAAAAAAAAAAAATTTAAATGTCTTTATTGATTGTAGTACAGTTGCACAACCTTTTATCCGGAGTTCCGGAAACCGAAAAGCTCCGAAAACCGGACATTTTTTCCAGGATGTCGTCTGCACACCAAAGCTCGCGTTTGGCGCCAAACTTGACCCGAAACGACCCACGGTCAACCCAGGTCTGTACTATTGTAGCGGCTGCCTCCTCCCCGGAGACCGGGGAGAGCTGGGGCTGCGGGCGTCCGGCCGCGGGTGGCGCCAGTTGTAGCTCCGACCCCGGCAACTCTACCCCTGGCTGCGCGGCACTCCAAATCCAGCGCGGCCGGACGCCCGCAGCCCCAGCTCCGCGATGTTGTGTGTCGGCGGCCACAGCGCTCCAGAGCTTACCGCACGGCGACCCGGTAAGGCATTGCCTGCTCCCCGCTGGTATCCCAGTGCTGCGACGCCGCCGACTCCCAACATCGCGGAGCTGGGGCTGTGGGCGTTCGGCCGCGGGCGGCGCTGGATTTGGAGCGCCGCGCAGCCAGGGGTAGAGTTGCCGGGGTCGGAGCTCCAACCGTCGCCGCCCGCGGCTGGACGCCCGCAGCCCCCAGCTCCGCGATGTTGGGAGTCAGCGGCCACAACGCTCCGGAGCTTATTGCACGACGACCCGGTAAGGCATTGCCCGCTCCCTGCCTCTCCGACCAGGTAGGGGACTAAGAATTAAAGTTTCCACCTTCACCCCCCCCCCACCACATAAAATCCCTCCAAACTAACTGACTAACATTTAAGCAATGATTTACAATGATTCCCCGGTCTCCGGGGAGGAGGCAGCAGCTCCAGACTTTTCAAGCCGCCCGCGCTACCTACCTAATCTACGCTAAAAATCATCCATTCGGAAATCCGAAAAATTCCGAAATCCGAGAAGTGTCTGGTCCCAAGGCTTTCGGATAAAAGGTTGCGCACTTGTACCACTCTTGGGGTTTTTTTTTTGAGAAAGCGAGCCATGCTTTCCACCAATTTTGCACCTGGTTATCTTTTATCTTTTCCAGATAGTTTCTTTATAATGTGTAAGGAGGTATTATTTCTTTGAACTAAAATCCTGGTAAAAGTTTGGTGACTATATTTCACGGAGATGTTGATTAACTTGCTAAGTATTTCCAGCATTTTGTTTTTATTTCAGATTTCCAACATCTGCAATATTTTGCTTCAGTTTATTTACAGTTTCACTTATTCTCAGCAGGTTTTATAAATTGCCGTTTGAAATGTTGCTGGGATAAATTAGATGCTGTTTGTTGATATAACAACTGTGGCAGTTGCAAATATATTGAATTATCATGGGATGTGTCTCTTAATTATAACTTTATGCAATTTAACTTTCTTAATCCTGTGAATATGTTATTTTTAAATGTTAATTAACTGGATTATTTTCAGACCCTAAAGAAAGGTGAAAAGGAGAAGAAGAAAAGTAACTTGGAGCTATTCAAAGAAGAATTAAAACAGTAAGTAAATGTTTGTCAAACTTTTTTTTAAATACACTCAGAACTTATCTGCAGTCTGCTTTTTCTACTTATGAAGTTGCACCCATGTCTGCATATGTATATCTATATACATGTAAATAATGATGAGCCATTTGTATAAGTACAGTAACCATTTTCCAATCATGTCATGAGTCTCCATGATTTGAGAGAGTGCTCTTTGTGTACATAGCTGAAACTTGTGATTTATATAAACCTATCTACCTATAAAATATCTCTGCATATTTCAGTGCAAGTAGTAGGTTCGCAAACACTAACTTTTTAGATATTTTAAATGTTTATGTTGAATTTGTGCATTAATGTTTTTAGAACATTATGCAGAATACTTGTGTCTATGCAGGGAATGTATTGGGTACAAATGAGAGAGCCTTAATGATAGTTGCACTTTTTGTACCATCCCCCTGTCTCTTGGTGTATAATATTTTCACTAATTTAACAATTTTTAGTAGATATCAACACTTGCATTATATAGAAAGGCTTTGATATGGGTTTCAGAATTCAGGAAGAACGTGATGAAAGGCAGAAAACAAAAGGGAGTAAGGATGCTCCTTTCAGGCCTAGTCGATTTGAACCCTTGCCGTCAGAGGATTCTCCACAAAGTCGTCGCTCTTGTGAGTGAAATAGATTTGTCTTATTAGAATTCTTATCCCATCCAATGTTATTTATTTCTCTAAGGACTTGGTTGTTGGAAACCAGATATGTAAAGTCAATTTTCTTGCAAATAAATAGTACTCGTTTTTTACGGCATATTCGATCAATAAAGTTTGTTCTGTTGTAGTGTCTTTTAAAATTCACGTCACCCAGCATGTCAAATTTATAATTGTTACTCTCCAGAACCAATTTTTTCTTGAATTGACAACAGGCTTCTTGGGAAACATACCTGTAATGTTAAGGTTTCACCTCAAAGATAACTAAATGTTTAGTTTTCATGTAATAGAAACATAGAAACATAGAAAATAGGTGCAGGAGTAGGCCATTCGGCCCTTCGAGCCTGCACCGCCATTCAATATGATCATGGCTGATCATCCAACTCAGTATCCTGTACCTGCCTTCTCTCCATACCCCCTGATCCTTTTAGCCACAAGGGCCACATCTAACTCCCTCTTAAATATAGCCAATGAACTGGCCTCAACTACCTTCTGCGGGAGAGAATTCCACAGATTCACCACTCCTGTGTGAAAAAAGTTTTCCTCATCTCGGTCCTAAAAGATTTCCCCTTTATCCTTAAACTGTGACCCCTTGTTCTGGACTTCCCCAACATCGGGAACAATCTTCCTGCATCTAGCCTGTCCAACCCCTTAAGAATTTTGTACGTTTCTATAAGATCCCCCCTCAATCTTCTAAATTCTAGCGAGTACAAACCGAGTCTATCCAGTCTTTCTTCATATGAAAGTCCTGACATCCCAGGAATCAGTCTGGTGAACCTTCTCTGTACTCCCTCTATGGCAAGAATGTCTTTCCTCAGATTAGGAGACCAAAACTGTACGCAATACTCCAGGTGTGGTCTCACCAAGACCCTGCACAACTGCAGTAGAACCTCTCTGCTCCTATACTCAAATCCTTTTGCTATGAATGCTAACATACCATTCGCCTTCTTCACTGCCTGCTGCACCTGCATGCCTACTTTTAATGACTGGTGTACCACGACACCCAGGTCTCGTTGCATCTCCCCCTTTCCTAATCGGCCACCATTCAGATAATAATCTACTTTCCTGTTTTTGCCACCAAAGTGGATAACCTCACATTTATCCACATTATACTGCATCTGCCATGCATTTGGCCACTCACCCAGCCTATCCAAGTCACCTTGCAGCCTCCTAGCATCCTCCTCACAGCTAACACTGCCCCCCAGCTTCGTGTCATCCGCAAACTTGGAGATGTTGCATTCAATTCCCTCGTCCAAATCATTAATATATATCGTAAATAGCTGGGGTCCCAGAACTGAGCCTTGTGGTACCCCACTGGTCACTGCCTGCCATTGTGAAAAGGACCCGTTTACTCCTACTCTTTGCTTCCTGTCTGCCAGCCAGTTCTCTATCCACATCAATACTGAACCCCCAATACCGTATGCTTTAAGTTTGTATACTAATCTCTTATGTGGGACCTTGTCGAAAGCCTTCTGAAAGTCCAGATATAACACATCCACTGGTTCTTCCTTATCCACTCTACTAGTTACATCCTCGAAAAATTCTATAAGATTCGTCAGACATGATTTACCCTTCATAAATCCATGCTGACTTTGTCCAATAATTTCACCACTTTTCAAATGTGCTGCTATCCCATCTTTAATAACTGATTCTAGCAGTTTCCCCACTACCGACGTTAGACTAACTGGTCTGTAATTCCCCGTTTTCTCTCTCCCTCCCTTTTTAAAAAGTGGTGTTACATTAGCTACCCTCCAATCCTCAGGAACTACTCCAGAATCTAAAGAGTTTTGAAAAATTATCACTAATGCATCCACTATTTCTGGGGCTACTTCCTTAAGTACTCTAGGATGCAGCCTATCTGGCCCTGGGGATTTATCGGCCTTTAATCCATTCAATTTACCTAACACCACTTCCCGGCTAACCTGGATTTCGCTCAGTTCCTCCATCTCATTTGACCCCCGGTCCCCTACTATTTCCGGCAGATTATTTATGTCTTCCTTAGTGAAGACAGAACCAAAGTAGTTATTCAATTGGTCTGCCATGTCCTTGTTCCCCATGATCAATTCACCCGTTTCTGACTGCAAGGGACCTACATTTGTTTTAACTATTCTTTTTCTCTTCACATATCTATAAAAGCTTTTGCAGTCAGTTTTTATGTTCCCTGCCAGTTTCCTTTCATAATCTATTTTCCCTTTCCTAATTAATCCCTTTGTCCTCCTCTGCTGGTCTCTGAATTTCTCCCAGTCCTCTGGTAGGCTGCTTTTTCTGGCTAATTTGTACGCTTCATCTTTTGTTTTGATACTATCCCTGATTTCCCTTGTTATCCACGGATGCACTACCTTCCCTGATTTTTTTTTTTGCCAAACTGGGATGAACAATTGTAGTAGTTCATCCATGCAGTCTTTAAATGCCTTCCATTGCATATCCACCGTCAACCCATTAAGAATCAATCGCCAGTCTATCTTGGCAAATTCACGTCTCATACCCTCAAAGTTACCTTTCTTTAAGTTCAGGACCCTTGTTTCTGAATTAACGATGTCACTCTCCATCCTAATGAAGAACTCAACCATATTATGGTCACTCTTGCCCAAGGGGCCACGCACAACAAGACTGCTAACTAACCCTTCCTCATTACTCAATACCCAGTCTAGAATAGCCTGCTCTCTCGTTGGTTCCTCTACATGTTGGTTTAGAAAACTATCCCGCATACATTCCAAGAAATCCTCTTCCTCAGCACCCTTGCCAATTTGATTCACCCAATCTATATGTAGATTGAAGTCACCCATTATAACTGTTTTACCTTTGTTGCACGTATTTCTAATTTCCTGTTTGATGCCATCCCCAACTCCACTACTACTGTTAGATGGCCTGTACACAACTCCCACTAGCGTTTTCTGCCCCTTAGTGTTTCGCAGCTCTACCCATATCGATTCCACATCCTCAAAGCTAATGTCCTTCCTTTCTATTGCGTTAATCTGCTCTCTAACCAGCAACGCTACCCCACCTCCTTTCCCTTTCTGTCTATCCCTCCTGAATATTGAATATCCCTGGATGTTGAGCTCCCAGCCTTGGTCACCCTGGAGCCATGTCTCCGTGATCCCAACTATATCATAGTCGTTAATAGCTATCTGCACATTCAACTCATCCACCTTATTACGAATGCTCCTTGCATTGAGACACAAAGCCTTCAGGCTTGTTTTTACAACACTCTTACCCCTTATACTATTATGCTGAAAAGTGGCCCTTTTTGATTTTTGCCCTGGATTTGCCGGCCTGCCACTTTTACTTTTCACCTTGCTACCTATTGCTTCTACCGTCATTTTACACCCCTCTGTCTCTACGCTCACACATTTAAGAAACCCTTTCCCTTTAACTCCATCCTCCACTATCCCATTCGACACCATTGGAATGGATGTGGACTTCCAAAACTCTTTATTTAACTTCCAAAACAATAATTGTTTAGATGTGCACTTTATGTCCATCAGAAAGCTCAAAAGAGTGGGTAAAGATGCACATAGGCAAATAAGGCACTTGCTGCATTTTAGAAAATTCTAGTTTCTTTTAATAATTAGATGGTAAATCATGACTGAATTTGTACGATAAAACTCCATTAATCTGGTGCAGTTGGGACTTTGATGCTGAACCAGCAGACGTTCAGTTTTATCGACTGTTATTTTATTGAAAACAACGTTTTAAATTATTTTTTTAAGATGTTACACAGGAACATTTCAGTAAATTTGTTTGGTTTAATGGGAGCATGAGAAACAACCAGGTAGGTTTAAACAGAGCAAGGCATCAAAGGTATCAAAGGTATTTTATTGGTCACATTCACATACACCTAGGTGTAGTGAAGTGAAATGCTTCTTGCCATTTTGCAGCACATAAAGAAGGAATACAGACATAACATTAATAAGAGTTTTAAACATAAAGAACATCCCCCCACAATGGTTCCCATTATGAGGGAAGGCACAAAGTCCAGTCCCCAACCCCAGTTCACCCATAGTCGGGCCTATTGAGGCCTCCACAGTTGCCTCTACGGAGGCCCGATGTTTCAGGCCGTTCTCGCCGGGTGATGTTGCTCCGGCGTCGGGAGAGTCCTCACAGCGGCTTGGGAACCCTGGAATGGCCGCTTCCGTACTGGAGGCCGCGGCTTCCAAAGCCAACAAGGCCGCGCCGGTTGGAGCTCCACAACTGGCGATCTCATCTAGAGATCCCAGGCTCCCGGTGTAAAGTCAGCGCTGCCGCCCGCAGCTGATCGCTCCACAGTCCTGCAGCTCCGTGATGTTTCACCCGGCGGTCTCAGCTCACCGGAGCTCCAGCGCGGTGACCCGGGCAAGGCATCGCCCGCTCCGCTCCGCGATAGCGCTCCAGCGCTGTGCCGCCGCCGAAGCCGAGGTTCTGGGCGGTCCCCGACAGGAAACGCCGCTCCAGGCCCGCTGGTAGGCCGCGAGGACGGGTCGAAGCTGCAGCCCGGAGAAAAGCTGCCTCTCCGACCAGCTAGGGACCCTGAAAGGTAGTTTCCCCCCCCCCCCCCACATAAAAAAAGTCTAGACCTAACAAAACACTTAACTAACTAAAATAAAAAATAAAAAGATGAAAAGACAGACAGCTGCTGGCTGGGCAGCCGTGCACAGGACAGCGCCCCCCTACAAAGGCATACAGAACCAAGTGAGTTTAAATAGTACATAAGAACCGGGACCCTAATGAATTGTCGTAGCACATAACAAATATCTGCTGGTGAGCCAGGTGCTGAAATGTCAGAATTTCTGACCGGCTGAATAATAGATTATCAAAGTTTCTAATTGAAAAATGGGATAGCATTGAGCAAGAAAGTTGCATTCTCATGTGTTCTATCCAAATACCAATAAGCGAGTTCAGTTTCCCAAAAAATGTAAGGAATCGTGGGATTTGTCAAAGGTCACTCGCTATAAACATTCTCGGCAACTGTGCCGCTGCATGTATACAGACCTGCGTTTCATCTGTAGTCAGGATTGAACCCGGGTCTCCGCCGCTGCAAGCGCTGTTGAATTGCTACTGGACTGTCCCCGACCCCTCCCAAGTGTCTCATCCTTGTCTGGGGGCAGCCGGAGATGTCCGGGGTGACCCTGGACTGATGGGACACCGTCCCGGAGCAGTGGGGGCCCAGCCTTACAGCCAGAGTGGAGAAGAAGCGCTAACTCCAGCTCGACTCTGCCTCTCCCGCCGGGTTAACCGACAGCCTGGACTGATGGGACACCGGCCCGGAGCAGTGAAGTTGGCGCTTATTCTCCGCGCTGGCTGTAAGCCTGGACCGCCACTGCTCTGGGCCGGAGTCCCGTTAGTCCAGGGCTGTCGGTTACTTGGCGGGACATGCAGAGTTGAGCTGGAGTTAGCTCTTCTTCACGCTGGCTGTAAGCCTGGGCCGCCACTCCTCCGGGCCGGTGTTCCCGTCAGACCAGGGTCACCCCGGACATTTGGGAGGTGACGGGGACGGTCCAGTATCAATTCAACCGTGCTTGCTGCGCTGGAGACCCGGGTTCGATCCTGACTATGGATGAAACGCAGGTCTGTATACATGCAGCATCACAGTTGCCGAGAATGTTTATTGCGAGTGACCTATGAACTGGGCATGCGCAGTCGGAATACCGAATTTGCTTATTCGCGCATATAATGCCATCCTACAACTGAACACTGGGAGGCGCATGAAGGCTGCTTGAGATTAGACCAAAGGGTAAAATTTCACAGTGGCACAGTGCTGAAAAATATTGTCTCCATTCCATCCTGATCCATTGCATTGCGTGGCCCAGTGTGAGATTTTGCCTGAGGGAATAATGAACATGCAATCTAATGTGTATTGCACAGATGTATTTGCATATCTGCTCTATATTGTGAGTCATTCCAATTCAATTCATATTTTTAAAGGCACTGAAATTCAGCAGCTGTTGGCAAGGGGTAGTCAAAAGAAGCCATTTTTAAAATCTGATTTTTGCCAGCAAAAATGGGCAGGACTTAATGAGCAGACCTACTCATTCAAAATCCATCATTTTTAATATGTTCTGCTCTTTTCCCTCATCTAACCTCTCAACCCCTTACATCTAACACATCCACAGCTAACATATTCTCTTCTTGGAAAATTTTTTTAGAATAGGTTAAGGCCATTGGAATTAAAATGTCACCTATCTTTTTGTTCACCAAAGCACTACATTTCTTTCGCAAGTTATCTTCATTTGCAACCTGCTGGGAAACAAATTTGGCCCTTGTTGCAGCAATCCACTCAATCCAATTTGATCACCACTCAATCAATTTTACACATCAGTTACAAATTTCTACCGCACATCACGTAACAGTGTTTCCTAGCTTCCCTTCTGAAAGGCTGTCTAACTCTTTGACTGAAATACAGATATTCAGAGGAAATAATTTCTCAACCATCTTATGTGGTTGCGGAATTCTACAAGAATTGCATCTCATGTGGTTGCAGATTTCCTTTTAACATTTTCAATAACATCTTAGGAATGTGACGCTAGATATTATGAACTTGTAATTCAACCCCAGAAGTCTGGGTTTCATTCAGGTAAATCCAAGACCAAAAGGCTGTAGATGCTGGATATTAAAAGTAAAATACAATACCCAGGAAATGCTCACCAGGTTCAGGAAGCAGTTTTACAGAGAGTAACAAAATATGTTAGGAGCAAAAAAAAATATTCTGCTGGAGGAACTCAGTGAATCAAACAGCATGTATGGAGGGAATGGACAGATGATATACAAACTTAAAGCACACGGTATTGGGGGTTCAGTATTATAGTGGATGGCAAACAGGAAGCAAAGAGTAGGAGTAAACGGGTCCTTTTCAGATTGGCAGGCAGTGACTAGTGGGGTACCACAAGGCTCACTGCTGGTACCCCAGCTATTTACAATATATATTAATGATTTGGACGAGGGAATTGAATGCAACATCTCCAAGTTTGCGGATGACACGAAGCTGGGGGGCAGTGTTAGCTGCAAGGTGACTTGGATAGGTTGGGTGAGTGGGCAAATGCATGGCAGACGCAGTATATGTGGATAAATGTGAGGTTATCCACATTGGTGGCAAAAACAGGAAAGTAGACTATTACGTAAATGGTGGCCGATTAGGAAAAGGGGAGGTGCAACGAGACCTGGGTGTCATGGTACACCAGTCATTGAAAGTAGGCATGCAGGTGCAGCAGGCAGTGAAGAAAGCGAATGGTATGTTGGCATTCATAGCAAAAGGATTTGAGTATAGGAGCAGGGGGATTCTACTGCAGTTTTTACAGGGTCTTGGTGAGACCACACCTGGAGTATTGCGTACAGTTTTGGTCTCCAAATCTGAGGAAAGACATTCTTGCCATAGAGGGAGTACAGAGAAGGTTCACCAGACTGATTCCTGGGATGTCAGGACTTTCATATGAAGAAAGACTGGATAGACTCGGCTTGTACTCGCTAGAATTTAGAAGATTGAGGGGGGGATCTTATAGAAACTTACAAAATTCTTAAGGGGTTGGACAGGCTAGATGCAGGAAGATTGTTCCCGATGTTGGGGAAGTCCAGGACAAGGGGTCACAGTTTAAGGATAATGGGGAAATCCTTTCGGACCGAGATGAGAAAAACATTTTTCACACAGAGAGTGGTGAATCTCTGGAACTCCCTGCCACAGAAGGTAGTTGAGGCCAGTTCATTGGCTATATTTAAGAGGGAGTCAGATGTGGCCCTTGTGGCTAAAGGGATCGGGGGGTATGGAGAGAGGGCAGGTACAGGATGCTGAGTTGGATGATCAGCCATGATCATATTGAATGGCGGTGCAGGCTCGAAGGGCCGAATGGCCTACTCCTGCACCTATTTTCTATGTTTCTATGATGTTTTTGTCTGAAGAAGGGTCCCAACCCAACACATCTGTCCATTTCCTCCACACATGCTGCTTGACAAGCTGAGTTCCTCTAGTATTTTTCACTTAAGACTCCAGCATCTGCAGTTCCTCGTGTCTCTAAATACGTTAGGATATTAACTTTATCATTCTGATAAATTAATGCTGGTCTCCATCTGTGGTCAATATATCCTGGCTAATAGTAGATGCCCAGAGCTGTTCATCATGCTCGCTTGCATATGTTTTAGCCCCAATCATTTTTTAAATTCTCATTATTGTCTTGTTCTGCAGTGTTCCAGGTATAAAGACCTACATCCTATTAACTTTTATTGTGGGCAGTTACAGACCATTGTTTAAATCTGTTTAAGACATCACCATCCTTCTTTGGACATTTGAGTTACTGCTGCATTCTTAGCCACTTACCTAAATGACCTTTGCATGGAAATTGTCACGACCTGTCATGCTTCAGTTTATTTGGTTTCCTGGTGTTAATTTAAAGAAGTCCTTGAGTTAGATTTAATAATGTTTCCTCAAAATGCCTGGGATGCTATACGCTAAATATGTATGCTAATGCTTTGGTGTGTTTGCCTGGCTATGTTGTAATACCATTCAAAATTTCATTTTTTAAGGCCTCGCATTATTCCTGAGTGAACTTCTTCCAACTGTAATTGTATCTTAAAAATATAACCTGGAGAAAATCCCCACATTTTGTGTTTGCATACATGGTGGTGCTGCAAGTACTAGTTGTTTGGTGAATTTAGCAGTGGATTGACATTTAGTGCAGTAAACATAAGCTAATTTGTTTTACGGATGTCATGAATTTTATTCACTACAAGTTGTTTGGTTTGCAAAATTGAAAAGGAAACGGTTTAGTCAGTTGGATATGATCTGCATTCGTAGTTACTGTGCCAAATGGTCGCTGCCATTTTTTTTGTTGGCTACTTTTACTTGTCTCAATACATTTCTATTTTAAATAACAAGACAAAAATATTTTCTCTTTTCAGCTGAATCTTCTCGGCGAAACAGACAAACAAATGGTAATTACCACTGATTCATATTTTTAAAAATGTTAAACATCTGCATTTAATTTTGAAAACTTAAGTATTAAATTCTGTCTTTATAGCACTTGAGGAATTTACTCCTGGTTCTCATGACGCGGGAGATCCGACTACGACTAATTTGTATATTGGTAACATTAATCCGAAGGTACTGTTTTTTTCCTAATTGACCAAACCAATGCAATTATCATCTGATAACAACAATATATTTGGAGTTTATATGCAAAATCTAAATCCATTGCATTGGTTGACAGAAAATTATAACGATGGATCTGAATTGAGAGAATCTATCTCTTGGATTTAAGACGCCATCTTGGAATTGAGTGATGTGATGACCATTGATCATGTTCATGTAGATACAAGGAACTGCAGACACTGGTTTACAAAAAAGGGCACAAAGTGCCAGTGCAACTCAGCGAGTCAAATCTGAAGGAGGATCCCCACCTGAAACGTCACCTATCCATGTTCTCCAGAACTGCTGCCAGACTCGCTGAGTTACTCCAGGACCTTGTCTTTTTTTGTAAACAAGTATCTGCAGTTCATTGTTTCTCCTCATCACTTAGGAGATAATTTATTTTTCAACAAGGTAATTGGTGTAAGTTGCTCTTCTATTTTTAGATGGCTAAATGTTCCAATCCCTCCATTTAACAATAAACATGGTCTTATTGCTGAGTTTCTCCATGCTGCGTACTTCCATCATTCAAAACGATGAATGGGTCTCCAACTACACATTGCCATATCTAATGTGCCCAGTGGCAATTGAATTCTAACATTAATTTTCTTTTAATCTTCGAATAAACTTTAAATGAAATTCTTGTGTGAAATTAGAAAACTTAAGGTAAAATCATTTGAATTATAATACCTCTGCCCATTAAAGTGAAGCACTATATTGATTTATTTTAAACCACTCTTAAAAAGTACCAAATTAAAAAATAGTTTTTATATCTAAACTGACTGTATTCTTGAAGAAAATTAATTAATTATATTGCTGAAATGTTGAATTGATATATTGTTGTGCAGTGAATGATATCTAATCATCTATATTTAGTTGCCATACCCAATGTTTCATTCTGATACATAGATGAATGAAGAAATGCTATGTCAGGAATTTGGACGCTTTGGCCCCTTGGCTAGCGTTAAGATTATGTGGCCCAGAACGGAAGAAGAAAGAGCCAGAGAAAGAAATTGTGGATTTGTAGCCTACATGAACAGAAGGGACGCAGAAAGAGCTTTGAAAAATCTAAATGGTGAGTAATTAGAAGCAAATGTATTCTAATGTGAACATTACAACATAGAGAAGGTAGACTTGCTATGCGTTTTTGTACTAATATTGGTTGTGTGCATCTGACTGTGTTTCCTTTAATCTTTCCATGCTTGTACTTGTTAGCCATTCATGTTGCAATGTGTTAGTCTGTGTAATGCTTCTATTGTCCTGTGTTCATTCTAACACTGTATAGATTTGTTGGGATTGTGATCAATTATGTAGCTGACAGTCAAAGGAAAAGCAATTGTCTGAAAGATCAGCTGTTGAAGACCAGGTTGTTCTGCAATTTGTCAACAGCTATGTTTCTCCTCATGGGAATCCACTGCATAGCTTCAAAACATACAGGCTCGTTAATGTTGTTTTTTTCATCCAACATACTATGGAGAACTCCAAAACTGAATTTTCCTTGGAGCACTTGCAGCACAGCGTAATTTGTTTTCCTAATGTATTTCAGATGTAGCTAATATTGTAACTTAAGCCTGTCTTCCTGAATTATTATCTGCATTGGAAAGATAAACAAGAGAGATTTTTAAAGTAATGAACAGGAAGTGAAAAGATATACAGAAAAATATAGGGTGAGAGGAGCAGAAAGCAAGAGACTAAAGCGGCAAAGGGTGGTGAAAATGGTCATTTCAAAAAGTGCCAAATTCTGAGAGGAATAAGTACTTGAATGTTATGCAAAATTTGCTGATGTATGCATGTACCCACTGTTAAAAATCTGCTTTTAGATTGTCAGAATGGTTCTAAATACTAGAGAAAAGTTAAAGGAGTGTGTTTCTATTGCGGTCTAAAAGTGGACAAAGTATCCAGTGAATGGAAGCTAGTTATCTAACAAAAGGAAAATGCTAAGTATTCTTAACTTCATTTAGTTTACTAGGTTTAGTATTGGTAAAATTGAGATATGTGGTGGCCATAGACTGTGGGATCTTGAGCAAATAAAAAAAATAAACTGCTGGAAGAATTCATCAGATCAGGCAGCATCTGTGGGAGGAAATGGACAGACAACAGATGCTGCCTGATCCGATGAGTTCTTCTGGGTTTTTTTGTTTTTGCTTTGTATTGGTAAAGTTTCGTGAACTGTTTTCCCCTCGAATTTTGAGAGTCGCATAAGGATAGGGAAGATATTTATTTGTTTAAGAAGTCAGAAACTCCTTCATGTAAAGTTTTAAGTTGCAAACAGTAATATTTCACCAGTTCACAACGTTTTACTTCTTTTCAGGGAAAATTATAATGGAATTTGAAATGAAATTGGGCTGGGGGAAAGCTGTGCCCATTCCACCTCATCCCATTTATATTCCACCTGCCATGATGGAATTAACCCTACCACCACCTCCATCTGGATTACCTTTCAACGCTCAACCACGGGAGAGACTAAAGAATCCCACAACACCAATAATGCAGCCGAAAAATCAAGATGACTTTGAAAAGGTAATTTAAAGAGCCTAGGTGAGGAATTTGCTCAAATAGAATTCACTGCCATTAACATGTGCGTTGGTATTTAGTCCGTTAGAAATTTCAGTGAAAATTTTCATGGCCATCTGAAGATTGTGGTAGAGTTTTTATTAGCTATATATTTTACTAGTATTCCTTCAGGCAAATAAATTAACTTTTTGTTTTTTTTAATTCTTAACCCAGATGCTCCAAATGGCATCAATTTAATGCAAAGCATTTAATATCGGAGTGTTTTGAATCTCTGAAATTTGTAATCTGCTTTGAGAATGTTGTATTTCAACGTTCTCAGTTTTTTAGAATCACAAGAAACTACAGATGTTAGAATCTTAAGCATAACGCAAAGTGCTGGAGTAACTTAGCGGATCAGGCAGCATCTGGGGAAGGATGGATGTTTTGGGTCGGAATCCCTTCTTCAATCTCTGTTACAGTCTGAAAAAGGTTTACAACATTTCGGGTTGCTACTCTTCTTAAATCAAGACTGAAAAGAAGGCTCCTGTCCTGAAACCCTGCCTGTCCATTCCCTCCCCAGATGCTGCCTGACCACTGAGATCTTCCAGCACTTTGGTTTATGTCAGATGTTTAATTTGTCTGTCACAAATATAAAAGACAGAACTTGCACTTGTATAGCACCAACTTTACAATAAATATTGTGTTCAAAACTGCAGAGAATATTATAGTTTAAAAAAGGTGATTGAAAAAGACCATTCAACCCATCGAGCCCACTCCAACCAAAAAAACATGCAGAATTTGACCTGCTGTAGGTTCTGCCTGTATCATTGAGGAAGATCTGCAGAGTTTCTCTAGCCCAGCACTAGGCAACCAGTTAACCACTCACCCATTCACTCAGCTTCTTGACTTGTAATGCATCGGCTTTGAGCCCCCCATTATCCAGGCAGGAAGATATGTTAAACAGTGTTTATGATTGGAATCTCTCCCTAAGGGAGGTTTTGTTCCTCTAAACCCTTCATCATATAGAGGATCAACTTGCAATTAAGGTGGTACTTTGAGGCAGAAGACTTCTATTTATTTTTGGGACGATTTAGAAATCTAAAAAAATACATTTCCTTTATTTTTCTTTAAGAAAGAGAACTCTCCTCTGCCTTTAAATATTTGACACGAACGATCAACCATTAGCCAGCATTTTTTATTGATAAAGCTATGGGTGACTCGTAGCACATATGGAAACAACATCAGCACGCAATGGGCACTTTGCAGTACAAGGAGCCTCTCAAGCTTCAGGGTTCACTCACCCCCCCCCCTCCCCCCAATTATGTTTCCACTTCAATGTAGCCCTATAATGGTATTCCACATCGTGACCCAAGTACAGATGCCAAAACTACATTTTAATCAATATTTGTTTGAAACCCATACACTACAATAATGGATTAACTGCAGAAGAAATACATGCCCATCTCTTCTGGGGGGGGGGGGGGGCATCATGCGGATCTCAATAAATTCATCACTAGAATATATTTTGGGGAATAAAGAATAAAGGGAAGAGATGAGTGAAGTTGTGTGCGATTGGAAGAAGTGGGTCCAAGGACTTTGTTACCTCATTTATGAAATTGGATTTTTCTCGATGGATTTACACTTCTGTCCACAAAAATTACAGGCTTTTTAAATTACATTGGGTAATCATTGCGTTCAAATTCCACATTGTGCACGTTATGCACTTTACCAGAACTTTGATAGGAAGGTGTATTATAATTTTAATAGAATATTTGGAAGTTGTAATCTTTCAATTCTTCAATATCTAATATCAAATATAATATCAACAGTATTTACTAACTAAAGGCTTTGCCTTGCCGTTGTACATCTCCTTGGTGTTTTAAATAGTTGTTCAGATATATTTGTCTTTCGACTTTGCACATTAGGTCGAGGACAAAGATTGCTAATTGGGCAATTGAAGTTTTGTATTTATTTTTTATCCATATTCCAATTTGTTTTCATCAATTAATGTCAGTGCTAAATTTTAGCATTATATTTGAGTGTGAATTATAGATTTGGAAAACGACTGTTCCCTAGAATGTGTGATAATTACGCACATGTCACAAGGTGAAAATCCTGCCTATCTTCAAATCAAAACTCCACATTGATATATTAAGTTACTTCACTTTTAAACTACCTGTATATGATTTATACTGTAAAATATTGTCTGATATTCTTTGAATATACTGTTCAAAATATCAATTACTCTGAGCATCAGGAAAGATTTCCACATTAATTATTTCTAGTATCAGGAATATGTCATAAGCATTCTCTCATCAGCCATTTGTCCTGGCTCGAATTCCATCGCATTGCAAAGACAAATATCTTTGGTATTTCAGGTACAGTGCCCTCCATAATATTTGGGACAAAGACCCATCATTTATTTATTTGCCTCTGTACTCCACAATTTGAGATTTGTAATAGGAAAAAAATCACATGTGGTTAAAGTGCACATTGTCAGAATTTATTAAAGGCCATTTTTATACATTTTGGTTTCACCATGTAGAAATTACAGCTGTGTTTTTACATTAAAGGATGACCTGGAGTACAGAAGCAAATAAATAAATGAAGGGTCTTTGTCCCAAACATTATGGAGGGCACTGTATTTCTATCCCTGCTTTACTATAGTGGCTTATTTCAGTTGTTTTAAATACATGCTTGTACTTTTTTAAATTTAGTACGTATTGATTTATAACAGTATAAATGTTAGCTTGAAGGTTTTTTAAATGCATTTGTATTTATATTTATACTTGCTGCTTAAGTTTCCAATACTCATATTATCCTATCTTTATTATCTGATGTGACTTCATATACAGACTCTGTCGCACGCCATAGTCAAAGTGGTTATCCCAACAGAAAGGTACACGTTTCTTCTTTTATTTTTCATTGCTGCTGATAGTAGAAAGTGTCCCTTATATAAAATGCCTTCAGGTTATTTGTCAATCATGTGCTTTGGGCTAAGATTTTGGGTGGCTGAGCAATGGTCCCTTTATATGCTTGTGGATACTGCCTTACAATTGTTTGATAAATTAGATTTTCTGAACTATGGAACTCTGTTCTGCCCATTTATTGGATAGCACTTGAATTATGTTCAAAGCCTTCTTGGGTATGTGAAATGTGGGTTCCGTTTCAGTGCATTTCCTTTAGTTAGTTTCCCATGCTATGTTTTAATTGCAATGCAGATAGTTCAGAAGTACGCAGTACTAGTTTGTTTCGAAACCTTTTGTCTGTCTTTGTTTTAATGTAGTACAACAAAAGAGTACAATTTCAAAATTGCACAAGTTGTAAGTGTTTGAATGGATCTGTAGATTTGGCTCAAGTGTACCATCAATAATTGATGTAAATGATGGTTAGTCCTGGGTTTGATTAAAATTTATCTCGCTTTTACAAGCAAAAGCTCTGATCTAGTTTAATGCTTTGAATATTTAAACATAAATGATTCTGTTTCTACTTCAGGATGCTTGAAACCTGCGTATAATGATCTAATGGAACTTGTGTGAGATCACTGAATTAGAGGGTTTTTTAAACATACTTTTGAAGGTCAGGTTTTTGGTGATGCGGCTTAAGTATGAACCAAGTACTTAAGTCGGGATCAAATGAGATGTGTTACAGTACTGCATCACAACTGCACTGTGGCTGTTATGGTGTATCATTGCCTTGATGAGAAATAGAGGAAAACATTTAGGTAACTATGTTAGTGTTCCTTTTCATATTGTAATATTAAGTGTGCTGATGGGCTTAACTTTAACTGTGGTCTAGGTCAAGATTTCCAGAAAAAAACTTTTAAATGTATCTGTTCAAACAATTGTAGATTTAATTTCTTACAATGGATGAATGGTAAAGTGAAGCTAAGTCATTTTTTGAAATTTGTGACCAGGAAGTTTTTCTATCTTGTAGTAGGAAAGTTTGAGAAATGAAATTGTGCTTTTTATATATTTTAATGTAGGGAAATATTTGCATATTTGTGCTGTAATCCCATGGTCTTTAGACTTTAGAAAAACTAATAATTATTAGCTTGTGTGTATGGCATTTATCTGTGATGGGCTTTAGATTAATATACTGCTGCTAAGTCAATAGGAGGGTTCCCTTGCTCAACTAAACCAGAACCTTGCCTTGCAACGCACATTCAAAATTCGTAATGACCATAACCAGAATTTGATCATGCTGGCCTATGATAATTTTAATAAACTTTCATGACACTTGACCTGGCCATGGTAAACAAAACAAGCTGAACAGTCTTTGCAGCGAGGACCTGGACAAAGCACCCTGGATTAATTGCAGAAAGTATTCAAATTTTGACGAGTCATTGGTACAATCATCTTCATTGGCTCTTGTTGAATTGTTTTTCTTTTTGTTGGCTGCCATGGTTTGGCTTTGGTTTTTGGAAGATCACACACTTAAAAGAGTTTGTCTCGGTGAAAGATGAAAGTGAAAGATGCATTAGGAAATCAATCGTTATTAAACCTAACATTTATTACATATTATGGATTTGCTGCAATCTTTCACGATTATAGTTTAGTTTTCAACCAATTTTTAGCCTTTTCATGCATGGAGCAGGATTCTGAAATCGCCACATTAATTTAATTCCTTATAGATTCTTTATATTGATTATTTACGTATTACTGGTAGGTAGGATGCTAAATGTTCCTTGGTTACCAAATTAATAGTTTGTTTCATTTATGAAAAGCTGCTTTTATCTGTCAAGAATTAAAACCCTATAGTATGAATATTTGCTGCGTTCATAGCCAACAATGCAACATCAATAATTACAGTTTAAAAAAAATCTTGAAGCATACCTTTCAGAGCATTGTGGTAAATATTATTTTTTAGTTTCCTCTTTCACCAGATAGCTCGGCACTGTGTATTTGGAACGCGTTTCAGTGTACTTATCAGATTCTTCTTTTCCTTTTCATTAAAATATTCCCACATTCAGCACCAACGAATATTGTTATAACAATACAAGGTTTATCGTTATTTGAGAAACTTTACATTGTATTAATTTTTCATATTTTAGTATATCTTCAAAATTAATTATGATGAATAATGCTATGAATACTTCAGATTCTATAGATAATGTATTTTTTATTATGGGGGGTAATTGACTTTTAATGCTAAAATTAAATATAGATCGTATTATATTTTTGTGTTTAATTAGGCACATAGTTTTCGTCATGGGCAAAACAGCAGTCTCCTACGCTGTACATTAATATTAATTTGAGTATATTATTAATATCCATAACTCCATTTGCATAGTCCTAAATAGTGTGGATCAATGAGGGAAGGAGCATTAATGAACCTATTTTGGAATGTGGCTGGTCAGATGGGAGGATTGTCAATATGGGAGCATTTTGGAGATAATTACCATAACTGTATTTTAAAGTGCTTATGGAAAAGGGCACGTCTAGACCAGGAATAAAATTATTAAATTGGGGCAAGGCCAATTTCATTCACATAAGGGAGTACCTAGCCAAGGTAGATTGGGAGCATTCACTTGCAGGTAAGCCTACATCTGCCTAGTGGGACGTATTCAAAGGAGCGGGACAGGCAGCATCTCTGGAGAGAAGGAATGAAGAAGGGTCTCGACCCGAAACGTCACCCATTCCTTTTCTCCAGAGATGCTGCCTGTCCCGCTGAGTTACTCTAGCATTTTGTGTCTACCTTCGATTTAACCCAGCATCTGCAGTTCCTTCCTACACATCCTATTCAAAGGAGAACAAGGCCTTGCCCTGTTCAAGGTGATCTTGTCCCTGAAAGGAGAACCCTGGATGTCAAAGGATAACAAGGGTTAGATAAAGAGACGAAGGGAAACTTATACCAGTTGTGGAGAATAAAGACAGGGAGGGCCATCAAGATTATTTTAAAAAATATGGCGAGACATTTAAAAAGGAAAGTCAGAATGCACAGGGATTCCAAAATATCACTTTAAGATTAAGGTACATCCAAAGGAGGAATATATTGAGGATAAAATAGTATTAAGGATAATCATATTAAGGATAAAAGAATAACGGGAAATAGTGGGGATCATTAGGAACAATGGGCAAATTGTGCATGGAGCCAGAGGTATGGGAAAGTCTTAAATAAAATATTGTAAGCTGCTCTGGGAGGCGGGAAAGATGTTGGTGGGGCTGTGGATGTGGTGCCTGGGGTGGTGGTTGAAGCAGAAGCTTTAGCAGCATTTAAACGATTTTTGAATAGACACATGGATATGGAGGGATATGGGTTATGTGCAGGTAGATAAGTGATGGTTTTGGCATCATGTACGGCACAGACATATTGTTGGCTGAAGGGGCTGTTCTTGCGCTGTACTGTTCTATGTTCTAAATAAGCCTGGCAATTATACAGCTATGAGTGTAACATTAACAGTCAGGTATTGGAAAAAGACATACTGTGGGGCAGCATTAATGATCACTTGTAAAGGCAGGGACTTATCGGAGATAGCCAGCATGGCATACTGAAGAGCAGGTCTTGATTGACCAAGAAGAGAGAACATGCTGGAATTCGAACAAAAGTCGAACCCATTGGGTTGAGCAGCATGGACATTTTGGATCAACATTTTGCATCAGTCCTGATAGGGACCGGGAACGTTTGCCAGGAGTTTGGGAGTGGAGGGGGTTGGGAGTTGGACGGAGAATGGTAGCTGCTAAGTGGAACCCGGTGCAGAGGAGGTGAGACCAGGAAAAAAATAAAAACTCGGTAGTTGGGTAACAGTGTATGGGAGGAGAGCACTGAGGGTATGGGTCACCAGAAATAGAAAATTAAATGATTCAGAGAATATACCATTGGGTCGAAAACTACCCAAGAGGAAGAGGATCTGCAGATGCTGGAATCTTGTGCAGAACACAGTGCTGGAGTAACGATGGGTCAGGCAGGAAGAGGAGGCGGGGTGGCATTGCTGGTTAAAGAGGACATTAATGCAATAGCAAGGAGAGACATTAGCTTGGATAGTGTAAAATCAGTAGGTGTAGCACTGCGAAATAGCCAAGGGCAGAAGACACTTGTTGGAGTGGTAGATAGACTACCAAACAGCAGTAGGTTGGGGATAGCATTCAGCTTAAAATTAGGGATGCGTGTAGCAAAGATAAAGCATTTATCATGGGTGACTTTAATCTACATATAGATTGGGCCAACCAAATTGGTAACAGTGCTGAGGAGGAGGATTTCCTGAAATGTATACAGGATGGGTTTTTAAACCAATATGTAGAGGAACCGACTAGAGGCCTGGCCATCCTAGACTGGGTATTGTGTAATGAGGAACGATTAGTTAGCGATCTTGTTGTGCAAGGCCCCTTGGGCAACAGTGACCATAACATGGTGGAATTCTGCATTAGGATGGAGTGACATGGTTAATTCAGAGACTAGGGTCGTGAATTTGAATAAAGGAGACTGATGGCAATTTCTTAACTTTCCATTGTCCAGCCATTACTACTCGGGGATGTGGTGGAGATATAGCTTACGCACGAACAGATAGCAAAAACAAATCTTCCGGTCGTCGTTTCTTGATTAATTGGTCTTTTATTGAAGTAGTACAAACATGATTCATATAACTTTTCGTTCTTACTAACTGTTTCATTTGTGTCATGTAGAGTACAAGTGAGTCTTATGGTAGTGATCGTGGTAAAAAACTGTTGTCTTTACCATCCCTCGAGGCTAAACTAAAACTCCCAATCTATGAGTCTGCGCTAGCCTCCTCAGATATAGACACGCCCTTCTACGTATAAAATCCCACCCACAAGCATACAAAATGATAAAACGAGAAATATCTAGACATGGCTATAATATACTAACTTAAGCATAAATGGCTCCTACACACTGGCCCCTAATTGTTCTACGTATGAGGGTATGAGACAAGAATAGGCTAGGATAGACTGGCAAATTATACTTAAAGGGTTGACAGTGGAGATGCAATGGCAAAGATTTGAAGACCGCATGGATGAACTCCATAAATTGTTCATCCCTGTCTGGCAAAAAAATAAAACTGGGAAGGTGGCTCAACCGTGGCTGACGAGCGAAGTCATGGATAGTATTAAATCCAACGAAGAGGCATATAAATTGGCCAGAAGAAGTGGCAAACCAGACGACTGGGAGAAATTTAGAACTCAACAGAGGAGGACAAAGGGGTTAAGTAAGAGGTGGAAAAAAGAGCATGAAAGAAAGCTTGGGGGGGAATATTAAAGCTGTGTAAAAGTGTCTTTGTGTATGTAAAAAGGAAAAGATCAGTGAAGACAAATGTAGGTCTCTTACAGTCAGAGACAGGTGAATTTATAATGGGGAAGAAGGAAATGGCAGAACAGTTAAACAAGTACTTTGGTTCTGTCTTCACTAACGAAGACACAAACAATCTCCCGGAAATACTAGGGGATCGAGGATCTAGTGGGGGGGGGGGGGGGAGGAACTGAAGGGAATCCACATTAATCAGAAAATGGTGTTGGGTAAACTGTTGGGACTGAAGGCAAATAAATCTCCAGGGCCTGATGGTCTGCATCCCAGAGTACTCAAGGAGATGGCCCTAGAAATTGTGGATGCATTGATGATCATTTCCCAATGTTCTCTCGACTCTGAATCAGTTTCTGTGGACTGGAGGGTAGCCAATGTAACCACTTTTTAAGAAAAGAGAGAGAAAACGGGAAATTATAGACCAGTTAGCCTTCCAGTGGGCAGGATGCTGGAGTTGATTATTAAAGATGTTATAGCAGTGCATTTGGAAAGCAGTGACAGGATTGGTCAAAGTCAGCATGGATTTATGAAGGGGAAATCATGCTTGACTAATCTTCTGGAATGTTTTGAGGATGTAACAAGTGGAATGGATAAGGGAGAGCCAGTGGATATGGCGTATCTGGACTTTCAAAAAGCCTTTCATAAGGTCCCACACAAGAGATTTGTGTGCAAAATTAGAGCACATGGTATTGGGGTTAGGGTATTGACATGGTTAGAGAACTGGTTCGCAGATGGGAAGCAAAGAGTAGGAATTAACAGGTCCTTTTCAGAATGGCAGGCAGCGATTAGTGGGGTGCCGCAAGGCTCTGCTGGGACCCCAGTTGTTTACTGTATATTAACAATTTAGAGGAGAGAATTAAATGTAACATCTCTAAGGTTGCAAATCATATAAAGCCGGGTGGCATAGTGAGCTGAGAGGAGGATGCTATGAGGCTGCAGGGTGTCTTGGATACGTTGGGTGAGTGGGCAGAAGCATGGCAGATGCAGTATAATGTGGATAAATGTGAGGTTATCCACTTTGGTGGCAAGAACAGGAAGGCAGATTATTATCTGAATGGTATCAGATTAAGAGAAGGGGAGGTGCAACGATACCTGGGTGTGCTTGTACATCAATCACTGAAAGTAAGCATGCAGGTACAGCAGGCAGTGAAGAAAGCCACTGCGAGAGGTTGTACTACAGTTGCACAGGGCCCTGGTGAGACCGCATCTGCAGTACTGTGCAATTTTGGTCTAATTTCAGGAAGGACATTATTGCTATTTAGGGAGTGCAGCGTAGGTTCATCAGGTTAATTCCCGGGATGGCGTGACTGACGTATGATGAAAGAATGGTCGACTGTGCTTGTATTCACTGGAATTTAAAAGGATGAGAGGGAATCTTGTAGAAACATATAATATTCTTAAGAGGATTGGACAGGGTAGATGCAGGAAAAATGTTCCCGATGTTGGGGGAGTCCAAAACCAGGGGTCACAGTTTAAGAATAAGGGGTAGGCCATTTAGGACTGAGATGAGAAAAACCTTTTTCACCCAGAGAGTTGTGAATCTGTGGAATTCTCTGCCATAGAAAGCAGTGGAGTCCAATTCACTGGATGTTTTCAAGAGAGTTAGATTTAGCTCTTAGGGCTAAGGGAATCAAGGGATATGGGGACAAGGCTGTAACGGGGTTCTGATTTTGGATGATCAGCCAGGATCCTATTGAATGGCGGTGCTGGCTCAAAGGGCCGAATGGCCTACTCCTGCACCCATTTTCTATGTTTCTAACGCTGGAGGCTGGAGGACATGGATGACATTTTGTGTTGGAACTCTTATTCACACTGATAGTAGCAGCGGGCAGAAAGCCGGAAAAGATGTGGGGAGGGTACAAAGCTTGTTATGTGTGTGTGGGGTAGTGGGAGAAAGGGGTGCATTTTGAAGGTGGGGGGCTCAGGCAAGTGGGAGGCGATGATGCTTGATATTAGAGAATTTATTGTTCATATCAAAAATAGATTCAAAATGCTGGAGTAACTTTCTGTTCATATCATTGAGTTGTAAGCGTCCCAAGCGGAATACGAGGTGTTGTTCCTCCTGCTTGTGTGTGGCCTCCCTCTGGCAATGGGAGGGGGGAGGCTGAGGACAGAAAACTGTCCTGGAATGGATGGAGAGTTAAGGGCTTGTCCCATTTGCAGATTTTTTTCGGCGACTGTCGGCGTCCTATCAGTGCCACCAAAAGATTTTGAACATTTCAAAATCCAGCGGGGACGAAAAAAATGTTTCGACACTTGAAAAAACACTGCGCGTCATACGTCATCACGCGTCATACATATTTTACGGTGACCTGATACGTCAGTTAATGATGCCGGCAGTCGCCGAAAAATGTGCCAAGTGGGACAGGCCCTTTACAGAGCTGCCAGGTAGTACGGATTTTCCGTATTTTGTACGGAAATGCGATAAGAATACTGATGTAGGATTTTGTGTTGTTAAATATGGATTTTAAATACGGAGTTCAGTTCAGTCTGAAGAAGGGTCTCGACCCGAAACGTCACCCATTCCTTCTCTCCAGAGTCGCTGCTTGTGCCACTCCAGGTTTAAACAGAGGCTGTCAATTTAACGCGTGGGAATTTAAATGAAGAACTATCGGCTGGAGCGCTGTGGAATCTAAATATAACGCTACTGGCTGGAGCACTATGGGCTTTAAACATAGCGCTATGGGTCACAGAATGTTCAGGAAACTTCTCGTATAACAATGAGTCTTTGGAATTCTCTTTGAGCCTTTGATTATTTTTCAGGCAGTGGTAGAATTCTGGATAAGCCTAGTGGTGAAAGGTTACCAGTGGGATTGCAGTTACATTGGGATTGGCCTTGATTTTACAGAACGGTGGGTGGGCTCAAGGGGGAGAGAGGGAGGGGTGGAGGGAATAAGAGGGAGGGCGAAAAAAAAGGAAGGAGGAGAGGGAGGGTGGGAGGGAAAGAGGGAGGGAGGGCGAGAGGGATGGAGGGAGGGATGTAGGGAGGGGGAGGGGATGGAGGGAGAGAGAGAGAGAGAGAGACAGAGGGAGGGAGAGGGAGGCTTCCAAAATGGTTTCTACGTCATCATCTGGTGTTAAAAGCCGGAAGCAGCCATTCAAACAGCAGTATACAAAGAGATGGCAATGAATGCACTGTCAAGTAAGGTGCGTAGAAGACATGTCAATTGGTAGTAAAGTTATGCATTCTTGTACTCTTACATAGGTATGACCGTACATTTAAAAAAAATTCAGCGAAATGGCACCGCGTAAAAAAGTATTTTCCTCAGCAAAATACTGATTTTCAGGTACTAGAATACTGAAATGCTCTGACAAAACTTGGCAGCTCTGCCTTTAGCAACCATGAGATCCAGTAGGCCTTGGTGGACCACGCGCAAGTGTTCGGCAAAATGGTTGTCTTGTCTGTGCTTGGTCTTACGGATGCAAAGGAGACCCCAACTCTCCCCTACTACTATATTAATACCAGTTTGTAGTCATAATCATAGCATACGGCATGGAAAAATCGGTGGGCGCCCATCCATATTGATCTCATATTCCAGCACCTGGCCCGAAAGCCTTGAATGTCTTGGTGGTTTGAGTACTCAGCTAGACACCTCTTAAATGGCATTATCGGCTGTACCAGAGAGATTGGTATAAGCAGTGCATTCCAAGTACTAGTCACTGTGTGCAAAATGGTCTCCCTCAAATCCCTTCTAAATGGTTTACAGGTCGCCGAAATGTATGTACTCCGGTTTTATTTGCCTGTTAAAGAGAAAAGATACCTGTGATCTACCCTATCTATAGCCCTCAGAATTATATACCTCAATTATGTTTCGAATGTTTCAAAGGTCTTTTATTGTCACATGTACCAATTAAGGTACAGTGATATGTGAATACGAGAAAAAAAAGCAACAACTACACAACTACATAAAAGTTAGCATAAATGTCCACCACAGCAGATTCCCCACATTCCTCACTGTGATGGAAGGCAAAAAAGTCCAATCTTCTTCCTCTTGATTCTCCTGCGATCAGTGCAGTCGAACCATCCGCAGTCGGGCCGATCGAAGTCCCCGAGTCGGGGCGATCGAAACTCCTGCGGCTTGGTGTTCCTGCAAGTCGGTCTCTGACCAGAGACCATGAGCTCCGTGATTTTAAAGTCCGTAAGCACCCACGGTGGAGTTCTCAAAAGTCTGTCTCCAGCAACGGCCGCGGACTCCTCGATGTTAGGCCACATTCCGTCGGAGATAGGATACGGGAAAATATCGCATCTCCGTCGAGGTAAGAGATTAGAAAAAGTTTCCCCCACCCCCCCACATAAAACAAGCTAAAGAACACTAAAAACATACATATAACACATACTATTAAAACACTTTGAAGGAAGGGACAGACAGACTGTTGGTGAGGCAGCCATTGCGGTGGAAGAGATAATCCTGTATATCTGAATCACATCCCCTCTTCACCTCCTCCAGTCAGCTGAAAACAGACCTAGCCTCTCCAATCCCTCCTCATAACTAATGCACTCCATCCCAAGCAACATCCTGATGAATATTCTCTGTCCCCCTCGGGTGCTATTGCATCTTTCCAGTGGAGAGACCACACCATCCCACTCCATTTCGCACTCCAGCTGAGGTCTGACCAATGTTTTATAAAGGTGGAAGAAACCTCTCTACTTTTGTATTTAATATCCTGACTAATGAAGGCCAGCATTTCCTGTGCCACCTTAGACCTGTGGTGCCACCTTCAAGGATCTTTGGACTTGCACTTCAAAAACTCTGTTCTACAATACTCCCAAGGCCCTTGCCATTCAGTACTAACCTTGTTAGTACTTTCTAAAGCATTGCCTCACATTTGTCTGGATTGCACTTCCATGTCATTAATCCAGTGATATCACCCTACATCTTATGACTACCCTTGCTGAAAGCCGTACTGCAATCCATGTAAACCTTATCTCCTACTCATCCCATTACTACCTCTTGAAGAAGAATTCAGATTGATCAGACCAGAACAAACAAAATACTCAGCAGATCAAACAGCATATGTGAAGGCAAAAGCTGTAACTTGATGTTTCAGATTGAGACCTTGCATCAAGACTGAGAGGGAAGAGTATAAATTGCCAGTTTGCAACAAGATCTTGATCAGTTGGGAAAGTGGGTCAAAGAATGGTAAATGTGTTTTAAATGTGAAGTGTAGTACTTTTGTACTTCAAACCAGGGTAGAACTCGCACAGCAAAAGGCTGAACCCTGGCGACTGCTACAGAGTGGAGATCTGGAAGTACAGGTGCATGGTTCCCTGAAAGTGACGAGTCAGATGGACAATGTGGTGAACAAGGCCGCTGACACGCTTGCCTTCATAGGGAAGGGTATTGAGTACAAAGGTAGGGACATTGTGATACAGTTGTTCAAGTCATTGGAAAACGGTGTGCAGTTCTGGTTGCCTAGCTATAGGAGCAGGGTCATTAAATTAGAAAAGGTACAGACGAGATTCACCAGGATAGACAAAGCTGGAGAAACTCAGCGGGTGAGGCAGCATCTATGGAGCGAAAGAATGAGTGACGTTTCGGGTCGAGACCCTTCTTCGTCTGAAGTTTCACCCGCTGAGTTTCTCCAGTTTTTTGTCTACCTTTGATTTTTCCAGCACCTGCAGTTCTTTCTTAAACAGATTCACCAGGATGTTAACTGGACTTGTGGGCTTGAGTTATAGGGAGAAGGTGGATAGGCTGGAATCCCTTTCTTGTCTTGCATACTTTCCCTCCGTTGAATTCTACCAGTGTTGTTTTTTTAAAGTATGTCATATGCAGCACTCACCAACTGTCCTGCCACCTTCAGAGATTGTTGTACTTGTACATTGAGCCCAATGCTCCCTAAGGCTCTGCTCTTCATTGTGGATGACTTATCCATATTAGTCCTGCCAAAGTGCATTCCCTCACACTTGTCAGGATTAAATTCCATCTGCTATTCTGCCCATTTTATCAACTGATCAGTATCATCCCCTTGCGTACAGTTATCTTTATTATCAACAGCATCACAAATTGTTGTGGGCATTCTTAACTGATCCATGTTTTCTATATTCATATCCAAAACTTTAATGTATATAATAAATAGTAAGGAGCCCATCACAGATCCCTCTGGTATACCACTGGTTACAGGCATCTAATCACAAAACAACTCTCCATCATCGCCATCTTTCTCTTATTTCTAACCAATTATGGATCCAATTTGCCTACTTGCTCTGGACCCACTGGCTTTAAACTTTTGGACGAGTCTCCCATGTTGGACCTTGTCAAAAGCCAGACTGTGTCCATGCAGACCACACCAATTACATTGCCTTAATCAATATATTTTTGTTAATCTTTGGGGGAAAAAAACAATCAAATTTGTTTGCTGCAATTTCCCTATTACCAGTGAAGGTGAAGTTAGACTTGGTCATGCAACTACTTCCCTTATCCTAGTTGCCTTTGAATGAAGCTACCACACTTACTTTCCTCCAATCATCTGGCACATCGCCTGTGGCCAGCAGAAATTTAAAAATCTGTCAGGTCCTTGGCAATCTCTCCTCATGGCAGCCTTGGATACTTCTTTTCAGATGTCTTCTCTCCTTTTTAATGATGGTCTTCTATAATTTCAGTGACCCCCCCCCCCCCATAACTGAATTGGCCGACTACAATGTCCTTCTCCTTGGTAAATACAAATGGGAAATATTCATTGAAGGCCTTGCCCATGTTCTCTGCCTCCATGCATAGATGCCATTTTGTTCCCTGGTTAGTTCAGTAGTAACATATGTATAAAATTATGTGTGGTATTCCACAATATTTATAACTATCCCATTGCCTTCCTAATTTATTTTCTAAGTCCTGCCTACTCTTTCTACACTCCCTAAGTGCATCCCCTGTTTTTAGTTCTCTTTGCCTGCAAATGCTTCCTTTCTTTTCGTATCTAGTCCTGGATATCCCTTTACCTACAAGATTCTTCAGAATTGCTGGCTGTACATTTTGCCCATACAGGAACAATTTGGGCTTATTAAAACATTTGTTAATCAACTTTTGATAACTTCCGCTTTTCAAATTGTAGACTTTCCACCTTTAAGTAGCTGCTCTATCTACTATTGCTAGATCTCTCTTTATAATATTTAAATATGTCATCCCACAATTCAGGACCTTAAATTCTGGATCATCCTTACCCTTTTCATAACTACCTAGAAACTTAAAATGGAGTAGTCATCACTATCTAGAAACTACTCTCCCACTGACATTTCAACTACTTCTTGGCTTCTTTCTCTCAGATTAGTTTCAGTAGTGCATTTTCTCTAAGACTATCTGCAAAGAGTTCAAAAGCTCTCCCCTTCTCTGCCTTTCACACTAAAGCCAACCCAGTTAACAAGTTGAAATCCCCTAACAGTACAACCCAATTACTTTGGACTCTGTTATTTTTGCCAAAAATAAATACATTCTGATAAGACTGTATCCACTGGTTTTATTTCTTCTCATCTCTTACAAATTACAGCCTCAAATAATTATGTTTGTGATTGACTTTTTCTTTTTTCCCTTTATAAAATTACATTGAGCTTCCAGGTGGCCTACTCTACATATTTTGCTATGGTTTCTAGCATTTTGCTGGCACAAGTCCGGCTATTTGGTGTCAAACTTTTTTCCTATTTCTTAAACATACAACTTGCCAATCTGCTGGGGGCTGTTTCAGAAATTCAGAAACTCATAAGTTTTATCAGAATGTGCATGCGATTTCTGCAGCCATTAAAAAAATACAAAAAATAAAATAAACCCTTTAAAGTACAGGCTATCATATCCAGATTTGTTTATTTTAAGTCCTAATTTCACGGATGGTAATTGGTGGACTATTGCTTCCACTTGCATTCTATCCAGGCAAGGAAGTCTAAGGTAAATAATCCTTCCCCTTTTGCTTTATTTCTATCGTGGGTTGCTGCCATATACCAAATAGTTGTGTGATTATGGAATAGTATTGCGACCAACCAGAAAGGAAATTGTTTTCATTCAAATTATTTTTCCACAAAATGGAAAGATACAAGGCGAGGGAACCAGGTTGGGGTTGTTGAAAGAATCAAATTATTTTTCTAAACGAATGCTTAGAAGCTGTTAGCTTCAAAATGTATTACTATCATTTATATCAAGGCATAATATCCAGAGGACAAAGTAGTAGTCAAAGTCAGATGATAAGAAAAACTTCTTCAGGCAAAGTTTAGTCATCTGAAAGGATGGCGGAACAGATTCACGTGTTTGTAAAAAGAAACGTCGATGGATATTTAAGGGTTTAAAAAAAAATCAGGAAAGAGCTTGGGAATAGGTCTGATTAGATTGATCTTGGAGGGGATTGATATGTGATTGTAGTTTGTAGGTTTTTGTGCATCCCAGCTTCAGCAATGACATTTGAATAAGCATGAACATCAATTTTATTAGTTTCTCTAAAGCCAGGTGAACTCCATCGATAGCTTTAGCCATGTAGGCTTTCAGATACTGTCTATTTGCAGTTCTACTGAAATCTGCTGATATACAACATCATTGCTAACTTAATTATGCAACAATAAATTGGCACCAAAAAGCCCATCTTTTTTTTAAAGTGTGTATATCTAGTTTATAGTCTTTAACCTTTGCCTCTGGATTAAAGGTTCGTCCAGTTGTGTCAATAATGTTTTCTTTCTTAAAATTGAGTGGTCACCATTCAGATCAGTTTGTATTGGATGCAATGTGTACTGATTATATAGATTAGTAATCCACTGCCTTAGCTCTTGACCAGCAGAAGAGTTCCAAAACCTGACTTGATAATTGTCTTTGTAAAAAAAAAATAATCTGGAATTAGAGACTATAGTAATAATGTGAGTGGGAAACCATTTCATTGGTTCACTAATTTTTTTTTCAGAGTAAAGAAATTTGCAGTATTTATCTGATCCAGATCCAGAAACTGCTTATCAAGCAGCTCAGTTCAAGGGCGTTAGGAGTGCCCAAAAATATGCCTTTTCTTGGCACCTAGACAGTCATAGTCCTACTGCACAGAAACAGACTCTTCGGGTCAACTTGTCCATGCTGACCAAGATGCCCATATATGCTAGTCCCATTTGCCTGGGGTTGGCCCATATTCATGTAAACCTTTCCTGTCCAAGTACTGTCCAAATGACTTTTAAATATTATTGTACCTGCCTCAACCACAATTTCTGCCAACTGATTCCAAATAGCTACCACCCTCTACGTGGGAAACATTGCCCCTTGGGTTCTTATTAAATCCTAAACCTATGCCCTCTATTCTTGATTTCCCCAATCTTGGGAAAAGGACTATGGTTTCACCCTATCTATTCCCTTCATGATTCTATGCACCTTTAAGATAACCCCTCAGCCTCCTGCACTCCAAGGAATAAAGTCCTAGCCTGCTCAATCTCTCCCAGAAGCTCAAGCTCATGAGTCCCAGCAACATCTTCGTAAATGTTTTCTGCACTCTATCCAGTTTAATGCCATATTTCCTGCAACTGAACACAATACTCCAAATGCAACCACACCTTTTACAACTGTAACATAATCTCATGAATGTTTTTTAAAAATAAGTCAAATTCTGCCTGCAAGAATGATCAATGATGTGTGTTGGCTTGGAAATATGCACACTTTTAAACTAACCAATTTTTGGTGTGTGTTTGACTTTGGAATGCATGGAGTACAATGTACTGCAACTCAGTATTCACTAACTGCATGCTTCAAGTATGCATTTAATCTGAGCAATAATTATTTTTAAATTACGCTTTATCCTAATATTATTTTTTCCTTGCAAAATGAGGAATATTTTACCATAAGTAGTGATTGTCAATGCAAAGGAAAATTTTGTATAGGATGTTTATAAAACCAAATATTGAAAGAAACACACATCATGATTAGTTGGTGAAGGTCTTAGAACAATGGAATGAATGGTCTTTTTTGTTTTTCCAATTTCTGTCAGATTTTAAATAAATGTTCTCCCAGGGTAATGTTGTTGTAATAGAGGAACGGTGTTGTTTTTGGTAGGTGATTTATCATAAGAATTGATCAAATGTAGATGCAAACTGAAATACCTTCAGTGAAGCAGCAGGTAATTAAATAGGAATGTTACAAAATTTTGAGATTCAAGCCTGTAATTTATCCCATCAGATAAAGCATAAAAGGAACTTTAATTTGATACCTAATTCACTTTCATATCTTCAGTATTAAAAAAGGTATGGTCATTTTCATACTCGGAAATTAACATCTTGTTCCCGATTGCTTTTCCATTGACTTAACAGAAAAGCTGTGATCGAGGACAGTCAAAAGCCCATAACTTTCTTAAAAATTAAGAGAACTGAATGAAATTTTCAGTTATTATAGATTGAAGCATTCTGAAACAAAATGAAACATCTTACTTGGATGACCTGAAATTAAAGCCTATAATTAGTTAGTTACCTAATTGTAGCTAATTACAAAATTGTGACGGAAATAGTAATAAACACCCAGGCTGCCGTGAAAATTCAAAACTGATATTCTCAAGATCAGAACTTTAATATTATTGTATTATATGCTGTAAGTCCGTAACAGACTGGTAAAGAAATCACAATTTCTAGCAAAAGACCAAGTCCGTATGGAGAAGATCAGTTGCTAGCTGGTACATTGGCATATCATTATCAGTAGCATCGTCATACTCCTCAGATTGTAACCAATAAGCAACTCTGTACACCTTGTTTTTCCTCAACTTTTCAATTGTGGCATGTAAACTACAAGTTTTTGTTCTTCAAACTACGCATGACATGCCTTTCTGCCCACTACTTTCCCATTAATAATGTCCTGTAGATCATCACATTTGGAGTAGTCCAAAGTTGGATAATCTCTGCGAATGCTGTCTAAATCATTTGCTGGGCATTTGGATCGACAATTTTGCATTTCTTCTTCGGAGACATCTGTTTAAAATGTAAAGGGAAAAAAACACTGAACAGCATTAACAGAAACAAGTAATTATTTGCAGTTTTAGAAAAAAAGGTAGAAATTATAAAGTTAAACGCTAAAACAAATAGTAAATACCTAACAAAAAATTCATATTCATCAGTTTCATCAAATTAAATTCATCTAAATTCAATTACTAGATTGAATTGAATTGAATTGAATACCTTTATTGTCATTCAGACCTTACGGTCTGAACGAAATTTCGTGCCTGCAGTCATACATACAATCATACAATAATAAACAACAATAAACACAAATTAACATCCACCACAGTGTATCCTCCAAGCACCACCTCCAGGCAAAAATCTTAGGGTTAGGATTTAAACATCTATCCATTTCTTAACAAAAGGCAAAAAAAATTAAATAGCCTATGTATCCAAATAACAAATAACAAACTGATCCCATTCACACAAGAATTCACAATATAGCATGATTTTTAAATTTCACTTTGTCATGAACTTGTGTGCCAAATGGAAGGAATTTAATGTTTAATTCCCATAAATTAATCCAGAAACATCCACTCTCAAGATAATCAAAATCATTATTTTTTGCACAATACATCTGACTAAAACTGTACTGTGGATATTTAGTATCAAAATATTGATCATGGATAGACAATAACACAATATAGATGATTTAGATGTTGTTATGACATGATTGCGCAAAAAAATAATGAATTTGATTATCTTGAGTGGATGTTTCGGGAATGTGATCGATTGGAATGTTGCCGTTGCCATAAATTTAAGCGCATATCGGCAGGCAAGACACGGCCGATTCATATGGGGGCCTAAATAACATTTTCGCATCAGAAGATTAAAATGAAGCCACACCAAAAAGCAAGATAATATGTTAAATAAACGATATACCTTTTGTTTTGTCCTGATATTGCGATACGTGAGGTTGAAGGCGTTTTTAGTCACGTTTAACTACAATCCAGCGATTAAATCATACAGCAATTAAAAAACGGTAGCGCGAACGATTTTTCTTCATCAGCTAGCAGCCCGAGGAAAACCCTCTCCGACAACCATTACAAACTTGCATTTTAATTTCCCCCCCCCAAAGCCTCCGGAATCGCATGCACAGGCAGTGGCAGATCTCTAGCGCCGCTGATGGTAGGTTTTGTAACAACGCTAAATTAAATGTAATACTCCCAGACACTTATCAAACGTGAAGAAAAATTACTTGTTTTGAACAAGCCCTCTTGAAATAAATGCTAGCATTGCGTTTACTTTCTTTACCGATTCAACTTGCAGATTAATTGCCCTGTCCCACTGTATGAGTTCATTCAAGTGCTCTCCCGAGTTAAAAAAAAAATCAAACTAGTGGTAAGCACGTAGAATGAACGTAGCGGGTACGTCGGAGCTCGGGGACGTCTCTTAACGGCTCGTAACGCTAACGGCAGGTACTCAGGAAATGCGGTAAGCTCGGGAAGACTCGTGATGATTTTTCAACATGTTGAAAAATGTCCACGAGTGCCCCGAGTACCGACGAGCGGCCATTACCGTAAATCTCTGAGTTCGAATCAGGGCAAACTTGGGAGAACTCTTTGAATGAACTCATACAGTGGGACAGGGCTTTAACGTTTTGGGAATCCTGCACCAGCACTCCCAAGTCCCATTGCACCTCTGATTTCTGAATTCTCTCCTCATTTATAGAATAGTTTATGCCTTTATTCCAACTACCAAAATGCATGACTCCACACTTTTCCACACTGTATTCCATCTGCCACTTCTTTGGCCACTCTCTCAACCTGTCCAAGTCCTTCTGCAAAGTCCCCGTTTTCTCTACACTACCTGCCCCTCCACCTATTTTCATATAATCCGCAAACTTGGCCACAAACCCAATGCCCTCATCCAAATCATTAATATACAACGTTAAGAGCAGCGGTTCCCTGTGCCATTCCATGCCCTGAGTACATCTGCTCACCTATTGAGCCTATAACATTGTAATAAATGGTTTAGAACACCAGAACTTTCCCTCACTTTGCTGTGCACCTATCTGCTAATCTTGGTCTCTTTGACTGCAGCATTTGCTTCCAATTACTCATATACTTCATTCATGATCTGCGACCCTCCATCCCGTCTGCCAATCTATTTTAAACTCTTGAGTCGCACAATCAAATCTTCCCCCCCAGAATAATGGTTCCCCCCAGAATAATGGTTTCGGGTGCAAATTGTCCCTCTTGTACAGCTCATTTCTGCCTCAGAAGAGATCCCAGTGATCCAAAAGTCTGAACCTCTGTCCACTGCACAGACTCATCAGTCTTGAGTTCATCTTCCTATCCTATCCTCGCTAGCAAATAAAGTTCTATTGCAACGTAAATGTCATTGGGGGTATCCAGAGGTTAGCCATGCTTCAGATCAGCTTCTTAACCTCTTTCCTAACATATTCACTCTGCAGGTCTCATTCTGTTTCTTGCAACTGATATGCACAATGACCTCTAGTTGCTCATCCTCTCCCTTGAGAATGTTCTGTAGCTGCTCTATGATATCCTAGATCCTGTATCAGGGAAGCAACACACTCTCCTCGAGTCCTGTTTGTGGCCACAGAATCTCCTGAATCTCCCCCCCAACTATAAAGTCTCATATCACTATAGCCCTGTCTGACTTCACTCTACCCTGCCGTCCTTCAGAGCCAGACCTGGTAGCATAGACCTTGCTGCTGCTGCTTTCTCCTACATGGTCTTTCTCACTCTCCCTCCCCTTCAACCATACCCAAAAGGTATGCATGTTAATTAAGCAGCAAGATAAGCTAATAAGTTACACAGTGCACAGGAAGAATAGTAAATGCAATTGAACAGATTGCATCTGAAGAAGGGTCTCGACCCGAAACGGCACCCATTCCTTCTCTCCGGAGGTGGTGCCTGTCCCGCTGAGTTATACCAGCTTTTTGTGTCTATCTTCAGATTAATATAGGCTAAGGTCATAAATTCTATTAAACTAATATAGGTTATAGGTTGATCGGGGACAATAACCCCAATTCTGTAAAATTGAACATGACTCTCAATTGACTTGAATAATGTCTTGCTCTTGCGCATGCTTTTGGTTTTAATGCTTCAGTTCTTCAAATCTCATATATGCTTTAAGTATTGCGGAATCAGGGCTTGCACTACTTGCTGTTTTTTTTATTTAAACTTGCTTTATCAGAGAGTTATCATTGTAATGCATACAAAGTTACAGGATTTTTAAGCCAAACTGTAAACGAGTATTTGTTAATGATTGCATGTGTGAAGCATTCAAATTTCAATCTAATTTGGGTTGGATATCTGAATGCTTATTGATCATTGAAACACTTCAAGACATCATTAATTATAATGTACGTGTTTTTATTAACACGATTGTTGAGAAAGATGCTGGAATAATGTGTTTAGCTTCGTTTGTAGGACTGGTAATGTTGCGCGAGCTATAGATTTTACTTGGTCAATATATTATTTGAAGAACAAATTCAAAGGGCACAAAGAAGCATTTTGACTTGCATGAATGAAAACACTAGGTTTTTCCTTTGAACATAATACAGCCATTTTACTTCCCAATTGGTGACTAAAAGCAACTAAAATGCTGTGCAAGTTACTAAATTGCTTGATGAAAAAATATTGCACAGATATATTTTAGAATATCAATCCATGTATCTTGTTCTTCAGTTCTTTAAAACAGAGTCCTTTTTTATGAATTGGTTATCTTGATTTTGTTTTGTGCAGAAATTTGTTATGCATAATTCATCGGATGATCGAATTTGTCGTGCGTGAAGGACCCATGTTCGAGGCAATGATCATGAACAGAGAAATAAGCAACCTCATGTTCAGGTTTTCACTCCCATTAAATTATTTACCATCTGTTTAAGAACATTTTACATTGAATTTAATTTTTATTAATCAACTTTAACATATACGACATTATTAAATATATATTGTTTTTCAGGTTTCTTTTTGAGAATCAAAGTCCTGCCCATGTTTATTACAGATGGAAATTGTATTCCATATTACAGGTATATTAAATTAATGCTTGTGAAATTGTAAATTTGTTAATTGATAATCCCATCATTCAAATCATAATACTGGTACTTATCTGACAGGGAGATTCGCCAACTCGGTGGCGAACCATAGATTTCCGCATGTTCAAGAATGGTTCGTTTTGGCGACCCCCACCTCTCAACCCATATCTGCAAGAAATATCAGAAGAAACAGAGGCTCGTGTTGAAGAGAATGTAAAGAAAGGACAGTTAAAAGAAGAGTGAGTTAAATGTATCTCTCCAATATTTAAGTGTTATAAGAAACACTTTATAATACTATAAAATGCGTGTGAAAGAATATAGCAGGATTCCTTTAATTGAATCGTTATAATATCTTTCAGTATTGATCAAATCACTGGGAGTGCAATCTTTTTCAATTCCTGGCCTTTTTCAATGCACAACTTGAGAGGTCAGCCGGCAATTTTAGGGAAAGCTTCATTAAAAAACTGGAAGTTGGTCGTTCACTGTGGTTTGTTGCTTTCACAAGACCAAAATACCCACTGATTTCTGATAATGAGCGATTATAAAATTGTTCAACACAAATTTATTTATACTGTACTCCTAGGTTTTTAAATTATTATTTGTATTGTAATGCAATAACTTTTATTCAAGTCAAAGGGATAAATTGGAAGAGCTCTTGCGTGGACTGACCCCTCGAAAAAATGATGTTGGTGATGCTATGGTGTTCTGCCTGAATCATGCAGAGGCTGCTGAAGAAATTGTGGAATGTATTGCAGAATCTTTGTCCATTTTAAAAACTCCGTTGCCGAAGAAGGTTTGTATCTAATTGTTGAGTATATTGCACAATGCTGAAATGTTCGTTGAACTATGCTTTGGCCAGCAGGTTTGGGGTTTTTGTTGTGTTATTATTAGCTGTCAAATTCTTATCTGGATGCTTCACCTACATTATATTTTGTGTATGGATAAACTTAGTTTGACCTGGGACATCTTGGTCTTGCATTGTGCATAGAATAAGGCCACCAGGTGGCACAATGTTGTTAAGTGTTTGAAGAGTGAGACTTTACTTGGCGTTAACTTCACTTGCTCCTAAATGATTACTTAATTTGTGGGTAAAAGATCGGCCAATTCATGATACACCCCTAGATTTCATTATCATTTGTTTTGGATGATTTGGTGACTTTTCAATAGCAAATTTGATCTCGACTCTTGCATGGTTTCAGGTGAGTCACAACATTATGTTTGAAACCAGAGGTATCAGTTTGATAGAAAATTCACACATTTCTGAAGGCACGAGATGCTGATGCTGGTATCTTGAGCAATGTATTTCTTCTGTTGCAGATCGCCAGGCTTTATTTGGTGTCTGATGTACTGTACAATTCATCGGCTAAAGTTGCAAATGCTTCATATTATAGAAAATAGTAAGTATGCACGGTTAGTTAATTTAATTTTCACCATATTATCCATAGTGCTGAATCAGTCCAGACCCAGCTAACTCTCTGGAATCGCTTTCCAAGGGATCCATTTACATTTGGATTTTTGTGGATGTGAAAATTCCTGACCGCATGTTGCCTTTTAAGGCTGTTGAAGAAGTATTTTACCAGCTCTGATGTTGACCATTGAAATGATTTAAATGATTAAAAAGCATACAAATTAAAAATGTAGCCAAACTAATTTATATTGAATTAAAACATAGTTTAATCAAAATGAAGTGTAATAAGTAATAGATTATCTGTGTTTACCACCTTCCACATAGTCATTGACCCCATCCAAATGATTAATTTGTACACCACCCCCTCTGGCTTTAAGCTGAGACTGGAAGCAAAGTGCATCGTGCCACTCTTAGTGAGTCGCTATTTTGCTGCAGGATTCACTGCTGAGCTCAGAGTGAAATGTACAGTTGAATGCTCCAGCAGTTGACCATTAGAATGTTTGGCAGCATGTGTGAACATCTGATATTTCCTGAGGCATGCACTATTGACCACTGGTATTTCCCTTTGCAATTCTTGGCAAGCGGCCAGCATGATTCGGCTCATTGTGTTTCCTATTTATTAGTAAATGGAAAATATATTTCCCAGAACAGTTTAATAAAATGCCCTGTTCAAAGCAGTGTAATTGCATTTGTATTCCTAAAATACATTGATATTTTAGAGTTTTATGAAGCAATGAACACGTAGGTATTGAGCAGTAGAAAAATAGTTAAGAAAGGTCTTTGAAATTCATGCTGATAGTGCAAGGAAATTTCAGAAGATTCTTCAATTGGGGGAGGGGAAAGAAGGATATAAGAGAGATTTAGGGGTTAAATTCCAGATGGGAGTATAATCTTTTAATCTGTTCAAGAATTTGTCATATCAGGTTCAGAAATCCTCCTTTAGTTATCTTCAGAAATGTTCTTGGATATTTCCCAGTAGGTACATAAAAATATTATTTGATGTGATATTAGTGTCTTTGTTGGGTTCATTCAATGAATACTGTGGACCTTGTATTTATTTTGCAGCAGCTTTATTGCAGCTGTTAAGCATGTTCTGACATTCGAGTGTCAAGACAGCAGGTCTTCACAACCTGAAAGTATTTTTTAGTTTGTGGCCATTGGGTGCATTTGTTATGTTTTATGTCTTTAGTGTTGAGGGGTCTTTGAAGCCATTATAAAGTTTACGATGAACAATTTCACCATCACCAATGCTGCAGTTGTCCTGTTACTCTGAAAACCTGAGGTCAAAATAACATCAACATGTGTCAGACACCTGCCAATCACCTGTATTCTAAATCCTACTCAACAGCACCGAGAGTGCAGCAAAGACTGCAATTGTTCAAGAGGGTAACCACTACCTTTGGGGACATTTAGGAGACTTGCTAGCAACCATGGCAATAGGAATGGGCAATAAGCTTTTTGGTCTGCCAATTTCTCCCACATACTCTAAATAAATAAGTATAAACTTGTAATATTCTTGGACCATGGAGAATAGTTTGTTTTTTTAATACTTCAGACAAACTCCAATGTTCTTCACAAAGACATATTGTAAAGTAAATCATTTTAGACAGAAAGGGAACTGCCAAGAGTAGTGTTAAACCAGCCAACAGAATATATTCATTTTAAATTAGAGATACAGCGCAGAAACAGGTCCTTCGGCCCACCGAGTCCGTGCTGGCAAGTGATCTCCGCATACTAACACTATCCTACACACTAGAGCCAATTTACAGTTTTACCAAGCCAATTTGCCTACAAACCTGTACATCTTTGGAGTGTGGGAGGAAACTAGAGCACCTGGAGAAAATTTACATGGGTCACTGGGAGAACGTACAAACTCCGTACAGACATCACTCGCTGTCAGGATCGATCCAGGTCCCTGGCGCTGTTAGGCAGCAACTCTACTGCTGTGCCGCCTAATGTGAAGCGCATTTTTGAAAATACAGATTTATGATGCAGGAAAGACTTGTTTAAGGGGAATTTAAGTTATTGTTGGATTTTAGAATCTTTGGATTGGATAGGAATCCACCCAAACTGTTGAATTTAATGAAATCTCAAGGTGTTTTTCACAATTTGTTATATTGCAAAACAAGTTAAAAGGTTTATCTTTTTTTAAGCCAAGCAAAAATTAGTAATATTTAGAATATAGAATCAAGGAACAGCAGATGCTGGTTTACAAAAATATACAACAGTGCTGGAGTAACTCAGCAGGTCAAGAGCATGGCAAGGTGACGTTTCAGCACGGTACCCTTCTTCAAACATGTTAATGTTTCTTGTAGATATGTTTCTTGTATTTTACCAAAGTTTAATTTATTCCAGAAAATAAAATTTCTGCTTCTCTCGCAGTTTTGAATGTAAGCTGTGCCAGATATTTGCAAACCTTAATGCAACTTACAAGTCAATTCAAGGTCACTTACAGTCTGAGAATTTCAAGGTAATAGCTACCATGTGCTATTTGCTTTTATGGTCATGATCATTTTGAAATATCACAACTATTCGATTACATAATGTACTTAAATAGGACATTTTAACTATTATTTCAACTTTACAAAAAAAACTTAATTCTTAAGTAAATATGAGATTTAACCAGTAGTAGTAGTATTGTATATTAGATCTTGTTACTAAAATCAAAACAGTTTGCTAGTGATGGTGTGAATAGGACAAAAAGATATATGGCTGAAGAGGTGGTGTTGGGGCAGGAATTCAGGTACAGGTGCACAACCTTTTATCCGGAGTTCCGGAAACCGAAAAGCTCCGAAAACCGGACATTTTTTCCAGGAAGTCGTCTGCACACCAAAGCTCGCGTTTGGCGCCAAACTTGACCCGAAACGACCCACGGTCAACCCAGGTCTGTACTACTGTAGCGGCTGCCTCCTCCCCGGAGACCGGGGAGACACTTAAACATCTGTAAATCATTGCTTAAATGTTAGTCAGTTAGTTTGGAGGGCTTTTATGTGAAGGGGGGGGGGGTGAAGGGGGAAACTTTAATTCTTAGTCCCCTACCTGGTCGGAGAGGCGGGGAGCGGGCAATGCCTTACCGGGTCGCCGTGCAGTAAGCTCCGGAGCGCTGTGGCCGCCGACTCCCAACATCGCGGAGCTGGGGCTGCGGGCGTCCGGCCGCGGGCGGCGCCGGTTGTAGCTCCGACCCCGGCAACTCTACCCCTGGCTGCGCGGCGCTCCAAATCCAGCGCGGCCCGCGGCCGGACGCCCGCAGCCCCAGCTCCGCGATGTTGTGTGTCGGCGGCCACAGCGCTCCGGAGCTTACCGCACGGCGACCCGGTAAGGCATTGCCCGCTCCCCGCTGGTATCCCAGCGCTGTGACGCCGCCGACTCCCAACATCGCGGCGCTGGGGCTGCGGGCGTTCGGCCGCGGGCGGCGCTGGATTTGGAGCGCCGCGCAGCCAGGGGTAGAGTTGCCGGGGTCGGAGCTCCAACCGGCGCCGCCCGCGGCCGGACGCCCGCAGCCCCCAGCTCCGCGATGTTGGGAGTCGGCGGCCACAGCGCTCCGGAGCTTACTGCATGGCGACCCGGTAAGGCATTGCCCGCTCCCCGCCTCTCCGACCAGGTAGGGGACTAAGAATTCAAGTTTCCTCCTTCACCCCCCCCACCACATAAAATCCCTCCAAACTAACTGACTAACATTTAAGCAATGATTTACAATGATTCACTGGTCTCCGGGGAGGAGGCAGCCGCTCCAGACTTTTCAAGCCACCCGCGCTACCTACCTAATCTACGCTAAAAATCTTCCATTCGGAAATCCGAAAAATTCCGAAATCCGAGAAGTGTCTGGTCCCAAGGCTTTCGGATAAAAGGTTGTGCACCTGTACTTGGATTATTCAGATGTCTTTTGAGGCAGGGGTGGCCTATATAAGAGGGACGTGTTGCACCTAAACTGGAACGGGACCAATATCTTAGCAGGCAGGTTTTCCAGTATAACAAGGGAGGATTTAAACTAGATTGGTGGGGGGTTGTGATCCAAAGCAGTAGTGAGGCAGACGAGGTGCTGGAAGTTGATAGAGGTCAGTGGCATCTGATTCTGTGCACAAGACACAGCAGCAAGCAAGAAAGGACTGTTGGATTAAATTACATTTATTTCAATGCAAGGTGGAAAAGACTGATCTCGGGACATGAATAGGTACACGGGACTTGCATATTAAAGCCATAACAGAAACATGGCTAGGAGACAGACAGGGCTGGCAGTATAGATGCTACAGACAGGTTAGAGGTGGTGGATAAAGAGGATGGGGAGTTGCATTTTGATTAAAGAAAGCATGGCAAAAGTACAAAATGAAATTATTGAGGGATCAATCCTGTGAGGCTCTATGGATGGTGCTGAGAAATTAGAAAGGGTTCATCATGTGAACATTGGCCGATAGTCCCCCAAATAGTCACCTGGAATTAGCAGAACAGATGTGCTGAGGGAGTCCGTTTCTGATTTCTGCCATGATGTTCTCAAATAAAAAATGCAACACTCTTTCCATCATCTATATCTCATCTGTACTGCAGAACATTAAGCTGCCAGTCATGTCCATCCCCTAGCCATGTTTATGTAATGGCTATAATGTTCCAGTGATGATGACAGCTCATGATAGAAGATTTTATTTTTGGTAATATAGACTGGGCCTGCCTGAGTGCTATACTTGGGGAAAGCTTGACCTATTCTTGGAAAATAGTGCAGGGCAAGTGTCTTGAGGTGTCAGATGCAGAGCACTTTGGGACCTGTGACCATAGCAAGTGGAAGGGTTTAAAAAGTGAGATAACGAACGTTCAAGATTTGCGAGTTCCTGTTAGAGTGAGGACATGGCCGGCAGCAGTAGGAGACCCTGGATGATGAAATATTGAGGCTTGGGTCAGAAAAAAGGAGGCATGGGTCAGCAGCTGGGATCCCTGGAAGAGTATTGGGAATATAGGAGTATACTTGAGAAGCAAATTAAAGGGCAAAAGGGGATATAAGAGAGCTTTGGCAGAGAAGATAAAGGAATCCAAAGAGGTTTTATAGGTGTATATATAGAGCAAAGGAGTAACAAGGGAAAGTATAGGATCCCTCAAAGACCAAAGTGGATATGTACATTTGAACCCCCAGAAGATGTGAGTTTTGAAGTGTATAATAATTGAGAGGCATAGATAGGGTAGACCATCAGAATCTTTTACCCTGGGTGGAAATGTCAAAGACTAGATAACATAGATTTATGGGGAGAAGGGGCAAAATTTAAAGGAGATGTGCATGGTAAGTTTTTCCAATGCACTGCTCCTGGGATGCGCTGCTGGGGTGATGGTGGAAGCAGATACGATAGTGACATGTAAGGGGCTTAGCTAAGCACATGGATATGCAAGGCATGGAGAGAAATGGATCCCGTGCGGGCAGGGTTAGTTTAACTTGGCATCATGTTTGGCCTGGACATTGTTGGCTGAAGTGTCTGTTTTACAGTCGAGATGATGTTGGTTGTCTTAAATTGTATGAATTGTATGAATATTTGTAATAACTGTCCAGGGCCTGATCAGTATATCCAGGAACACTAGGAAGATGGAGAAGAAATTGTGGAGGCCCGAGCTGAGGTTTTGCATTATTGTTAGTGGAAGGCTGGAGTGTGGCTAATGTTGTGACTTTATTTGAGAAGGATTGCAAAGAAAGCCCTGGGAACTATAGACCAGTAAGCCTGCCACCTGTTCCAAGGTAAAGTATTGGAGGGTATTCTGAGGGATTAGGTAGACATGCATTTGGAAAGACTGGTTGATTAGGGATAGTCAGCATGGCTTTGTCTATGGAAGATCATTTCTCACAAATTTGAGATTTTTAAAGCAGTGACAAAGTAGATGAGTGTGGATCATATACAGTGTCTACATGGACTTTAACAAGGTGTTGGTCCCGCATGGTAGATTGTTCTGGAACGTTAGATTGCATGGGATCCTAGGGCAGCGAGCTATTGAAGGATAATTGTTGTGATGGTAGGAAGCAGAGGGTGATTGTGGAAGAATATATCAGACTGGAGCCACGTGAGTAATAGTATGTCATCTATATCAATGATTTGGATGAAAATGTACAAAATATGGTTAGTAAGTTTGCAGGTGACACAAAAATAAACAGTATTGTAGACAATCAAGGTGATTATCAGGAAATACAGTGGGATCTTGATCAGCTGGGTAAGTAGACCGAGGCAAATGGAGTTTATTCAGGTAAGTACATGGAGTTACATATTGGGACGTCAAATCAGGGCAGGACTTTCACAGTGAACGGTAGGGATATGGAGAGTGTTGTAAAACAGAAAGACCTGGGAGTATCGTATAGTAGCATCACGGGTGGGCAGTGTGAATAAGGGGGCATTTGACACACTGGCCTTCAGTACGTGTATTGAGTATAGAAGTTGGGATATTATGTTGCAGTTGCACAAGATATTGGTGACACCACACTTGAAGTATTGCTATAGGAAAGATGTTATTGTGCTGGAACGAATGTAGAAAAAATTTACAAGGATATTGTCAGAACTCTTGATTGAGTTATAGAGAGAGGTTGGGCAGACTCGGACATAATCCTCGGGGCATAGGAGCCTGAAGGGTGATCTTAGAGAAGGGCCTGCTTCTGTGCTGTATGTTTATGACTCTAACTTGGTGTCAAAATGTTACGTAAAATTAATTGCGGAGTAAACCAATTTAAGGTTAAATCCCTAGCTTTTAATCCCCATTTAATAGTTCCACTTATTTTGGTCTGTTCCTGTCAAAATATATTAAAATTATAATGATGGCCAGCATACTTTGGTTATAATTTGAGATTTTGATATGTATTTTTATTAATTAAACGAAAGAGCTGTCACAAAGCTGTCTAAGGAGTCACTAGGTCTTGATTGATGGCTAAGCAAGTTTGTCCAATGAATAGATATGACACAAACCTGAAGTCCTACGGTTGATCCCAGATTGTGCTGAGTTAGGTGGCTTCAGTCAGGTTTCTCGTAAGGACCCTAAATTATGCCTTGGGGGTACCCTTGGGTTAGCAAGGAAAAACATTGGGGCATGGTGCCTGTCTCTGTTAGCTAATACAGGAACAGTATCTGTAACTGGATCACAACATAGGACCCGATTATGTTTGTATTTCGTGCTGTGTCTGACTCTCCCGGTCGGGGCTTAAGGTATAAATAAAGGAAGAGGTGGTGGAGTAGTTAGGAAATAAATATTTGTAAAGACTTCTTTAAGGCTTTGTGAATCTGCCAGAGCTGATTTGGGTATTCTGTTTGTGCCCGATACTGAGATGGTCAATATTGAAGGTCAGAGAAACAAGCTTGTGTTCAGTCAGCAAACAAAACTAAAAGATGCAGCAAGTTGAGTTGAAGGAAACTCCCCAAAGGTCAGAAAATCGAAAGATAAAAATTCAATCTGAAGTATTGAGGAAATCTAAATGGAAAAGTACTATTGAAGGGAAGATAAGGCAAAGGCACAGTGTTTAAAAAATAGTTCCAAATCTAAATCATATTCATATTTTAAAATAACTCTCGCAACTGTCGTCTTAGTTTGGTAATCCATGTTGTTAGCAATATATTTAAATATTCTAATTTGTTTTGCAGCAAAGAGTAATGGGTTGCTTTAGAGCATGGGAAGATTGGACAGTTTATCCTGACCCATTCCTCATTAAACTACAAAATATCTTTCTTGGACTTGTAGATCTCGAAGAGGAAAGTAAAGAACTCTGCAAACCTCAGGTATTTATGAATGATTGGATGTTTTCTTCCTCTGTTTAAATATGGCAACCTACTGAATTTTTATTTTAAAGTGGAAAAAAAATGCTTGTGTTACATCTTGTTTTGTGGTGAACAGAACTCATGAAAATGTGTAAATGTTCTTTGACTTCTGATGACACCATTCCTCATTAATCCCTAGAATATCTACCTTGGGCTTGTGGAGGTTGAAGAAATTAAAGAAGTTTCTAAGCGACAGGTAGTCCATGTAATCCATGTATTTTATCTGTGCCTCGTCTTTCCATAATGAGGTGTTATGTGCTGATTATTATGGTATTCCACGGTATTTTTATGTTTTCATTGCCAAAGTTAAGTTGATTTTCGCGTTCCTTTTTTCTGGGCCTATGTGTAGTATTTACACAGCTGCAAAATATCTACCCCCCTTGTTAGTCTATGCTTATTGTTTGGGTCCCTTCAAAATAATCCTTGTACCTCTCTGTTATCCTATTCCATCTTCCTAATATTTAATTATATGTAAACTATTATTGTCCACTTCTCCTTGGGATGGCATGTTCTATATTTTAACCGTTGGAATAAATAAAATGTTTATCTTTTAATTCTGTAAACGTTATTAGTGACTCTCCATGCTCTTAGATTTGTTCTAGCCCTCAAATGCACAACTACTACCTATCAAACTCTTTCATAACCTTATCTTCATTTTACCACTTTCATAGTCTTACCTTGATGTAAGTCTAAAACGAAAAGAAGAAAAACTCAACAGGTCAGGCTGCACCTGTGAAGAGAAGCAAATCATATTTTCATGTCAATAGGTTTTCACCAGAAAATGTCACTTGGATGTCTCTCTCCCAGGGAATGAGCTCCAATCTATTAATGAATTACGTATAATTCTGAACTTTTAGTTCTAATATTACTTAGCTTCTCCAGTTCTTTAAACAGAAACCAAAACTCTTTTTAGCATTCCAATTGTGTCAATTAAGTTTGATAAAAGTTTTAGTTCTGTGTTTTTCTGTTCTGTCAAAGTGAGCCCCAGAGGTTTATTTCCTGTAACTGGTTTACGAGTAAAGTGAGCTTGTAATTTATGTAAATTATTTTTACATTAGTAAAATGCTGGGCAATGAAAATTATCCAGATTAAGATTTGTGTTTGAACTGTCTACTATTAATTTCAGGAAAATGAGAGGTGTTTAATTTGGAATGTATTGCTCTTTGCAGTGCAGTTGTTAACATGAAGGAATTTTGGCAAAAAAGTGTGACGATTTATGTTACTGCATCATTAGTGCAAGTTGATTTTATATCAAGTGGTTGAACGTAAATGAACAAACATTTTGCCTACAAACAACTCAGTTGAAATGATTTAGGTGTTAAATTCTGATTTATTTCACATAAAATCAGTCCACATTTTTGGCCTTCCTCCATCCCCTATGCGTAACTTTTCATGCTTTACAATATGATTGCTCAGCAAAAATATTTGTCCCATTGAGGTGACGGTGAATGGAAATAGACATCACTGAGCAAAGTTGCTTGTGTGAATTGGCATCATGTTTTAACGTCATTCAATTATGCAGATGTTTTACATTGCAACTTAGGAAATAAGATCTAAAATCGGGTGTCTCCCATTTGGCTCCTTTGGTCCCCTCTGACATTCAGTAAGATTTTGGCTTGTCTTTTATCACACTGCCGCTTTACTAACGCTACAGCTTTGGTTCCCCATATGTTCAAAAATACATCAATTGCCATCTTGAATTAACTCTCCATGGGCTAATTACATATCAATGTAATTCGTTATCTTTGCGTGGAACATCTGTATTTTGCTACCTTTGTAAATTTCTGCGTGGTTGCACAACTTTGTGCTGCTACCTCGTCGTTTCGGAGATCTAGATCCCATCCTGTTGTAGGTACTATCAGTACAAAAGATGCACGTTCTCCCCATTGGGTTCCTCCTGTGCACCCAGAATTTCCCATGTCCAATTGAATGTGTTGATAGATCAATTGGCTATTGTAATTTGCCCGAGTGTAAATCAAGAATCAAAAGGGGAGTGGATGGTCAAGAGAGAGAATAGTGCTACAGGGAAATAATGAACTGGGAAAGGGGACTGATAGAATTGCTCTGCTGAGAGCTGCCGTAGACTCGATGGACAAAAATGCTGCCTCTATGACACAAGCATGTAAGTACATGATCTTCGATCCTTGAATTTATTTGTCCTTTTCGTTTGCTGCTCCTAAAAATAAAACTTTGACATATTAGGAAGACAACTGTAATCCTGAAGTTTAAACTTGTAATGTGTCAAAGTACTTTAATTATCTTATTCTCTTGTGGTGTATGGGGCGGCCTTGTTATCTATAATCAGCCCTCATTTGTGTGTTTCAGATATAAACTCTGGCATCTTTAAAACTTTAAATTCAATTGCAGCTCTCCGTTCCCTGCCGCCCTCCCAGATGGTTAATCACCTTCTTGAACTTTTTTGTCTCTGAATGAGATTCTGCACTCTAACAAAAGCAAGGAGAAAAATCACTTCTGTGATATAGAACGTGCAGGTTTGATGTGTAAAATCCAAGATGTTTATGGTAATGTGCTTATTTTTGGTAGCCTGAACCTGAGGATCTTGATGGAACACTGGTAGAGGATGAACTTGATGGTGCCCCATTGGAGGATGTAGATGGAGTTCCAATTGATTTGAGCGTTGTGATCGATGATTTAGATGGTATACCTATGAAGGTGCTGGATGATGACCTTGATGGGATTCCTAGTAAGTGGTTTTAATCTTATGTCCTGTGTGTATACAATTTGCTCCGAGCCTGGTAAGTATTAATTGCTTTTAAAGAGAAGGGAAAGGGAGAGAGAGATCAGTATCTTTGAAATTATCCTAGTCTTCTTCTTCTTATCGAGTCCACACACAAGATTAGAAGTTGTTCAGCCAGAGCTGAACACACTTCTTGGCATCTGCCCAATGGTGTCTGTCTTGCGCTTCTTGTGCTTCTTGTGCGTGGTGGTAGAAAGATTGGTTGAAACAGGGCCGCGACGTGAACGCTCTTTCCTTGACCCCATTATCCTAGTCATACAGCATGGAAACAGGCCATTCATCCCATTACATCCATGTCGATCAGTGATCAGTGGAAGGTCCGTATTAATCCCACCTTCCAGCACGACGCATAGCATTCAATGCCTAAGCAATTAAAGTGCTTCTTAACAACACTGCTTGCACCACTTTCTCAGGCAGTGTATGCCAAGTACTTGCCAATCTCTGAATTAAAAAAGATCCTGTCAGATTCCCTCGTGATCTCTTACCGCTTGGTTTAAATCTATGTCCTCTAATTTTATCTTCCTCTGAAATGGAGGAAAAATTCTTGCAGCCTACCCTATCCAGACACCATCATTTTATTTTATGTACCTGACCTTATAGTCTGATGACCAGAGCTCCACGCAGTACTCCAATTGCGGCCTCACCATGGATGCAGAACTCATGGACTTCATCAACTTCATCACCAATTTTCATCCTGCACTCAAATTTACTTGGACCATCTCCGACACCTCCCTCCCCTTTTTTGATTTCACAATCACAGGAAATAGACTATTGACTGACGTCTATTACAAACCCACTGACTCCCACAACTATCTCGATTACACTTCTTCGCACCCTGCATCCTGCAAAAACACTATCCCCTACTCCCAATTCCTCCGTCTACGCCACATCTGCGCCCAAGATGAGGTGTTCCATACTAGAACATCCGAGATGTCCTTATTCTTTAGGGAACGGGGGTTCCCCTCTCCCATCATAGATGAGGCCCTCACTCGTGTCTCCTCGGTACCCCGCAGCTCCGCCCTTGCTCCCCCTCTCCCCCAGTCACAACAGAGACAGTCCCTCTCGTCATTACCTTCCATCCCATCAGCTGTCGCAGACAACACAATCCACTGAAATTTCTGCCACCTTCAATGGGATCCCACCACTAGCCACATTTTCCCATCTCCACCCCTTTCCGCCTTCCGCAGAGACCGTTCACTCCGCAACTCCCAATTTTTTTTTTGCAACTGCCAGCACCCGTCATAGTCGCAGCAGGTCACCGAAAATTTTCAAAATGTTGAAAATCCAGCGGCGACCAGGAAAAGGTACCGCATCACCCCGCGACATGTCGCCTGTATGGTATTGAGTAGTCGCCCAAAGAGTCGTATCTTTTTCTGGTCGCCGCTGGATTTTCAACATTTAGAAAATCTTCGGCGACTTACTGCAACTATGACTGGTGCCGGCAGTCACCGAAAAAATCGCGTAAGTGGGACAGGCCCTTTAGGCTCTGTAATTACTGGGCTTTAATTGTCTATTCTTAATTTCCTTTGGCTCATGGTGAAATATTATCAAAACTTTGCGAAGTAGGGAATTCCTGTGTTTGCACCCAAAAGGAATGGATGTGTATTTCTGGGTCAATGCTTTGCAGGTATTGGTGTACCATTTGGTGGCAGCTTTAATCTTTAATGTCAGAACCTGTGGATGCATAATTATTGATTAAAACACATTTGATTTCATAATTATACAGTGTCTATTTAGAAGCTTGGTTGACAGATGCTGACTCTTCCTGGTGATAATTTTTATCTTGGTTCTGAGTTGAGAGATTTTTATTTATTTTCCAAGATAAATCAACAACACAAACTGCTTGCATTGACCGGATTGAAAGAGACTGGGTAATGCCTGGACCCTATCTCTGTTCAATGATAATATGCAATAGAATGCTTGTATGACATACTAATGTCTTTTCCAGAATTAAAAGGGCCTTTGTTTTACATCAGAATTTGATTTAGAAATTTCATTTGATGGTGTTTGATTGCTAAATTAGCTTTCTTTTGTCAGTCGATGGCCTTGAAGACTCAAAGAAGTTTCAGTCAGTATTTAAAGTTGCTCCATCAAAATGGGAAGCAGTTGATGAATCTGCGTTAGAATCACAAGGTAAGTTTCAAATAAATATTAACATAGTATTTTTCTACTGTACACATCTTTGAAAAATGGACTTGGTTTATAATGTAGAGCTTGCACTGGTTTTGATGTGGACGTGAACATAACTAGCCGTTATTCATAAATTCATGTTATAGGAACAGAATTCGGCCATTCGGCCCATCAAATGTACGCCATTCAACCATTGCCGACCCATCGTCCTCTCTCAACTCCATTCTCCTGCCTTCTCCCCATAACCCCATGACACCCATACTAATCAAACAATTAACTAAACGGTATTTCCCTCAAGTCTCAAATTCAGTAATTCGGAATGCATAAGGCTTTTTAATGTTGATCAGTTAATACATTGGACAGGTGTTTTCATGTTAAATTCCAATACTGTGAAATTAGCTTATTGGTGGTTATTACCTTGAGTGACACAGCATAATTTTCTTACAGCTGTTACTACTTCAAAATGGGAGCTCTTTGACCAACCAACTGAATCAGAGGAAGACGAACAACCAGCGTATGTTGAAATTTTGACGCTATAATGCAGATAGGCTAGTAGGGAGAGTGACATTTTATTTCAAAAGTTAGATTTTGAAATGTTATGAATGATTCATTAAAATCTCATTAGTTTAACAAATTAGGCACTGCATTGTACTCTGGCCTTAACTTGTGTTGTATTTGTTGTCTATGCAGCAGATATTAATGGTTTTGCCAAGGCTGCATAAGGAAAATTGTGTACATAGTGCATTGATGCTTTTTATTTGAGGTTTGATGATAGTAAGGCATGCTTTGTGTGCATCAGCCTTACACTAAACCTTTTATTGTTTTTCTCCTTTGTGACAAAATTTGCTTCTTTGCCCTCCCAATGCAGCGTATAGCTGTTAAACGTCTAGTTTTATGCTGGGAGTCAAAATGAACCTGTTTAAATCTATTGCAACAGGGTAGCTTCAAATAAAATGAACTTGTCCACCAAACGTGTGAAGAGCAGGAATTCGTAAATTGATGGTCCTGCAATTTAAACCACATTGATTTTTGATGCTCTTACAATGGGAAAATGTTCTGTAATTAACAGGGACGGTACATTAAAAGAAAGTGATGATGAAGATGATGATGATATTGATGATCAAATGTCCAGATCAGAAGAGTTGCTTTATTTTACTAACCCAATCAAAGAAGAAACATCAGAACACAGACCTATTCTCAAGTATTCAGAAATGTCTGAAGAAAAGAGAGCAAAGCTTCGAGAAATAGAGGTGCAGATATTTCTTGTGTTGTAACAATCTGCTTTCAGCAAAATAATTTTACAGCTAATACTTTGAATTGTAAAAGTGCCTGTCTGTGAAAATGAACTTTTTTTTTTAAAGCTTAAAGTAATGAAGTTCCAAGATGAATTGGAATCTGGGAAAAGGCCTAAAAAGACAGGTCAGACCATGCAAGACCAAGTGGAACATTACAGAGACAAGCTGCTTCAGCGGGTAAGCCCAGCATATTCACATCGATTTTTTGTTCAATGATTCAATGATACTTTATTGTAATTGTTTTGCATACAATCCCGTAAAATCATCCAGCAGACCTCACCTAGGCAACAGTCATCATCTTTCTGGCACTGACAAAGTTACAAATGTTTATCGAACAGTCTTATCTCACAGCGGCCAACTGGGCCTGCCGCCGCATGTGCCAGCAGGTGAGAGGGAGAGAGCGCGCCTCGGTCCGCGGACTGGGAAGTTTGGCTCCGCAGCGAATCTCAGGAGCCCTCGGCCACCGGTGTGTCAGCCTGGCTTGCTGTTGGTATGGGCTGCGGCTCGCCGGAGGATCTTTCGCCATGTGCATCTTGCCGGGATTCCCTTGATTCATTTGATTTATTTAGCTCGTCACTTTCAAGTTACTGAGTACAATTATAAATTATGATGGTGGGCAACCAGTTTCATAATCTGACATTTAATTTACAAATTTAACTTTTGACATGCATAAACTCTTTTATAGATGCAAATTGACTGTTCTGCTCTGCAAATGTATTTATTCCCCATGCATTCTGTGCCTCATAATGCATTCTTAGTATAAGCTGATTTGCATGCACTTGGTCTGGTGGTGTTTTGCATTTTCTTTTTATTTGTGCTCCGCTACTTTAGTAGCATAATCTTGTAACCTGAACTTCAGTATTTTGTGTTGCATTTAGGAGAAGGAGAAAGAACTGGAAAGAGAAAGGGAACGTGACAAAAAGGACAAAGAGAAAGATGTTATTAAATCTGAGTTTCGTGTAAAAGATAGGAAAGAAAAAGAGAGCTCCTCCTCCCCTTCAGTCAAAGAAAGGTATTATTTCCAAGTATGACTTTCAACCATTTTAACGCGCTAAACTTAAAATTGTTCAATTTTAAATTGTTTATAGATTTATTCTTGGTGTGTGAACATTTACTGTCCATCCTGGGTTGTCTCTCTGCTGTATTTTTTCAGTTGAGGATTTTTCTGTATTTAAGAGCTTTAGTTTGGTAGAGAGATGCTAAAAAGCTCAAGTTGCAAGTGAAGATGACTACATATCATTGAGCAGTGTGTTTAAATCTGGTTAACTACAATAGTAGTTTCATATTGCTGGTTTCAAAGCAGATTGAAACAACAGAGAGTAATAACCCAGCAACCAATATAGGCGTAAATGTCATTTTTGTGAAAAGATACTTAATTATTCAGAGTTTGAGCAGTCACTATTCCATTTGAAAGTTCAAGATATTAATATTATTGGAATATGTAGTTGGGGAAGGGGGAGTGTTAAATTGTCTCATTTTCAAACGGCTACCAAATGAAACATGGTTTTGCTTGGATGGCGAAAGAAATTGTGCACTGCTGTTGCAATGTACTTACTAGTACATGGATGAATATAATAATTGTTCCCAATAATTCATAAAAGATGCAATGTGTGGATGCATCAAGTACTGGAATGCTTGTGACAGCTCCCCCACCTAACTTCAGATAGGCGAAAGAAAGTGATCTGCCAATCCCCAAAAATGGTCAGAATTGGATTGGAATGATATAGTCCAGTGAGGGTGATTGGAAAAAGGTCCTAAAGGGATAGTTTGCTTAGATAATTTTATTTGGATTTCTTCATTCAACAGAGTGATTAGGTGAGACAGAAGCTTCTATTAGTGTGGACGTTAAGAAAAAGATTTGATAAAGTTAATGTAGGCTCTCTTCAGAATCAGATGGGAGAATTGATTGTGGTGTGTGCTGTGAAAATGCAGAGATATTTCAAGAAAATACAAATTTTATATATAGGTGAGAGCATGGCAGTTGAAAATAATGTAGAAAACGGTGGAATCCTCGACATTTAAAAAAAAAAGAAGCATATTTTAAAAGATAAGGTTATGAAAGAGGTTGGAATTCAGAAAGACCTGGATGTCCTCGTACACGAACAAACAGATACAGAGGAAATACATTAGCTATGATGATGCTTTTTATTGAAAAATGGTTTGAGTACAAAAACATAGTTATCACATTCCAGTTATATGGACCCTAGCTAGACCGTGTCTGAAATATTGTGTGCAGATCTGATCTCCCTAGCTAAGAACTTGCAAAATGGGGAGTGCACCCAAGATCCACAAGATTGATTGTTAGAGCGAACCGGTATTCTCTCCCGTGAGAGATTAGGTGTGCGGGGTCTGTTCTTCCTGGAGTTTAGAAGAATGAGGTACGATTGCTTTGAAACATAGAATACTCGTATGAGTCATCCGTTCAAAACAAATGGGAAGAAATGTCTTCACCGACTGAATAGAGAATCTTTGGAATTCACTATCAAAGAGGGCTGCGGTGATTGGTCGAAATTCATCTATTGAAGGGCATAGTGACGTCTACCATGGAAACAGTCCCAACTTGGCCACACCAACCAACATGCCCTGTCTACACTAATCCCACCTATATCCCGCGTTTGGCCCATATCCCTCTAAACCTATCCAATCCATTTACCTGTCTAAATGTTTCTTAAATGTTGGGATATGACGCCTCAATTACCTCCTCTAGCAGCTCGTTCTATATGCTCACCGCCCTTTGTATGGGGGGGTAAAAACTTCCCTCGGGTTGCTATTAAATGCTATTAAACACCCTCCCCCACCAAGCCTTAGATCTATGTCTTCTGGTTCTCAATTCCCCAACTCTGGGTAAAAGACTCTTCATTTACCCTATCTTCCTCTCGTGATCTTGTATACCTCTATTGAATTGCCCCTCATCCTCCTGTGCTTCAAGGAATCAAATCCCAGCCTCTCAACCTCTCCCTTTGACTCGGAGACTTGAGTCCTGGCAACATCCTCGCAAATCCACATAATGCATACCATTGAACAAAAAGATCCACAATAATCCTACACAGTGTTGGAGCAGGTACAAGGGCTGAACAGTGTACTTGGGTTTTTTTGTGTTCTTTAACATAAGAAAGTAAGAGAATGGTATTAATTAAGTAAGTAAAAGGATGCATATTATATATTTTTGTGGAATTATTATTTGTAGTTTAATCCCACTCCAGTAAAATCATTGGATGCTAGTATTAATTGTCTTTTGTGTGTTACATCTATTTAAGTCATGACCTGCAAAAGCTCATTTGAAGTGGCAAATGTGTCGTTTTCTTTCTTCTTACGATATATTTTGTGCATATTAGATGGAAAGCAAACTATTGAAATGTTCAAAAGTATCTGATCAAAAGTAAACTATTGAAACTTGGGCAACTGCTTTGAGTTGTAATTGCATAATATGTTTTAGAAAAAGGAAACACAGTGCATCTGTCAGTCCAACTCGTGTGGCCAGGCGTGTGAAATCACCGTCACCGCGTTCAGAACGGTCGGATAGATCACGAACCAAAGACAGCCCACACACTAGATCAGTGCAAAAAGACACACCTAGAGATACAAATAAGAAATCCAAAAGGTAAGTCCCAGTGTGGAACCATGATCTTTGCATTCTATTTTATTTGCTTTCTTTGGTGTGTCATGTTTTAAAAATGGAATTGCATTCTTTTTCACTTTGTGCCACTATTATATCATATACCTATTAAAAGTATGATCTTGTTTGTGTATTTCATTATTTGTGTGTGTGTGTGTGTGTTTGTGGATAATCACATCTTCTCGAAAAAACGATGTGCTAACGGTAATATTTTTACATATTCTGAAAAATTCATGCTTTATTTCTCAAGTTATTAATGAAAATGTTCAAAAATCTGAAAAAATGTTGGGGGGAAACTGGCTGTCTTCTTGCACCCATCCCCCCCCCCCCCCCCCCAGTAGGGGGCGGGTGCGTTGGGGAGCAGACCCAACGGGTCTGCACTTGGTCTGGTATCCTATAAAGAGCCCCCTTAAAATATAACTGGTGATTCTGACCTGTAATTTGTCACTCAGGCCAATGTGATCAATTCATTGTTCTGCAGTGTTATTTTTTTCTTCCCTCTCTCTGGTACCCTGCTCATTGCTTTTTAAAAAATATATATATTTTGCTGTATTAGGGTATTAATATCAAAGTCAATATTTAATCATATTCAACTTAATGCCATTAAGAAGATGATGGTGAGACCATGTCTTGAACTGTAACGGTTCTCCAATGAAGGCACTTTCTTTTTTTTTAAATATTTTTATTAGAAGCATATACGTATAATAGCAAAACACGAATTGCTTACCAGTTACATATACACAAAGCTTCTATTTTTGATAACGTTTTTTTTGAAAGATAGAGCTGTAGAGAAAAATAAATAAGAGAGAAAAAAAAGGGGGAAAACTATAAACCAATAGAGAGGGAGGGAAAAAAACAAAGGAGATTACCAATAACACAATTTTGGAGAAAGGTCCGTAGATTATAAAGTGTAGTTATTCATCCAGTCCTGGACTCAAGTTTCAGTCCAGCTTCCGTGTTGAACCAATTTACCTTTTTAGAAAATCAATAAATGGAGACCATATTCTCACAAATAGTTCTGACTTGTCAATTAAGACAAGTCTAATTTTTTCCAAGTGTAAGGTCTCAGACATTTCCGTAATCCACATTTTAATTGTGGGGGTTGTTGGATTTTTCCAAAATGTTAGTATTAATTTTTTCCCAATTATTATACTATAATCAAGAAAATGTCTTTGATTTATTGTAAGTTTTATATTTTGTTCTGATATTCCTAATATTATTAGTTTTGGATCAGGATCCAATTGAATATTAACAATTTCAGAAATAATTTAAAAAATATCCATCCAAAATGTTTTGATTTTTATGCAGTTTATAAAGGTATGAGTTAGATTAGCTTCTAAGCATTGACATTTATCGCAAATAGGAGAGATATTTTGAAAAATTCTGTTTAATTTTGTTTTAGAGTAGTGCAATCGATGTAGTACTTTGAATTATATTAAAGAGTGTCTGGCATTTAACGAGCATTGATGTATGTGTTGTAAACTTTCATCCCATATATCTTTCGTTAGGGGTTAAGCCAATTCATTTTCCCATTCTTGTCTGTGTAATTCCGTCGACTGGACCTCAATATCTAAAAGGATATTATAGATGTAGGATATTAATTTATCAAGGATTTCTGGATCCCTAATTCTATATTCTTGTGTATGTGATTTTACATAATCTCTAAGTTGCAAATATCTAAAAAAATTATTTGGGTGTAGTCCATAATTCTGTTGTAGCTCCTGAAATGAAAGAAAAATACCCTTTCGGTAAAGGTGTCCCACCTTTTTAATTCCATTGGTTTTTCATTGTGCAAAACCTTTATCTAACATGGAAGGTTTAAATGAAGGCACTTTCACAATGCTGTTGGGTGTAATATTTTGGAATTTAGATCAAGTGACAGTGACCATGAAAAACCAGTGGTACATTTCCAAGTCATGTGCATGCTCTTTTTGCATTTGTTACTCTTGTTCTTAGTGGTAGGTTTTTCAGATTTGAGAATTGATATCGAAATAGCTACCCACATAACTAGTGCATTCGCAAATGGTATATGTTGTATTCAGGTGCATTGGTCAGTTGAGTTTCTGGTCAGTGGTGACCCATCCTCTTCTGCGTCTCGCACTCCCACCCCCCATGGTAGGGATATTGGAAATAAGAGGACAAAGGTTTGAAGTGAAATGAAAAAAAATAGATCTTTTGAGGGGAAAGGATTGATCGATTGGGGTCTAGAATTCATTGCAAGAGAAAGTGGTGCTGTCAGATACAATCTCTGTTTTGAAAAGAATTCGATCAGGCAGTTAAATAGGCGTGGTACAGAAGGATAAAAGACTAAGATAAAAATAAAGAAGGATAAAAGATAAAATGAGGGGAAATACAATTAGTGTATGTGGTCATAAAGTTGGCGTGGCTTGTTTCTCTGCTGTACAACTGTCTGTATAACTCAACGTGCTTTAATTACAAGTGTTATATGTAGTTTGTGACTTTTTTCATTTTTCTGCAGATCCCGATCTGGCTCGAGGACTCCAAAAAGGTCCAAAAGATCTCGTTCTAGGACACCCAGGAAATCTTCAAAAAAATCTAGATCCCAGTCCAGATCTCCACATCGATCACACAAGAAATCTAAGAAGAGCAAACACTAGTGAACTGTCCATCACCTTTTTCTGTAATTTTGGTTTTGTCCCGTGCCTGAAACAAACTGAGGAATATCATTCCTGGCTTTTTTTTGAATGCACACACATTCATTATGAATATTCAACTCCAGTCAATCTGTGTGCTTTTTTGTATATGAAAGAATTTGACTTCTATAGTGCTTTGGCTTCATCAACCCCTAAAGTCCCTGTTTGTAGATTGTGTAAAGACAGACCCCTTTATGTTAGATTTCTCATGAGGATCCTTGTATGTCTCTTCCACCAGCAGTAGCAGTATTGTATTTGCAGAGGTGTATGAGGAAGCCTGAAGCAGAAGTGTTATCCTTTTGTAATTTTTAACATTCAATGAGAGTTGAATAAAAATCAGTACAGAAAGTTACATAATTTCTTGTTTTATAATAAAGTAAATGCAATAATGTTTGAGCTATTCAACTCTTGGTATTTTAACGTGCAGGTTTTTTGGTCATTTCATCATAAAACGCTATTGACGCAGAAGTGGGGTACTTCATTGGAATAGATTTCCATGTTTCACCTTTCCAAGAATAGTCGTCTATGAATTAAAACTCCAATATGTCAAAATTCTATAGTTGTTAACATGCTCTTTTCCATTTTGCATTGACCACTTCTGGTTGGGAAGACCAGTCGTGGTAACCGTCTTGTACAGAAGCAATCACAGTATTGCGTGAAAAATGTTTTTTTTTTATAATGAATGGCAAGAAGCCATACACTTAAGGAAGATTGAACACCACATGCTGGGTATCTGAAGTGGAAACAGAAACACGACATGACCAGTATCTAAGCAGCACGACAGATACCATCTGCAAAACCTCGCTCCTGTTTTCCTTTTAACATGCTGAAAAAACTGCTGTGTATTTGTTTTTTGTTTTTTTTTAACTGATTTTGACATTTTTAAGCACTTTAGACAATGTGGTGAATTCATTGTGTCAAACAATCATTATATTCTTTAAATTAGAACTGTGTAAAAGCTCAAAATTCCTCTTTGAATGCAATCTTTCTTTGCATATCAGAAACCAGATGAAGAATTATGATACTCATAACTCTTGTCAAAATATTTTGCAGAATGTATTTATTTTGTATTTCAGGTGATTGAGTGGTCTACACTTGCTGAATATATGTTCTTGGAACCACACATTGCATCTGAAACTTGTGATGTTAATCCATTGTAATTACATTCTAACTTTATCTTGTTTACCCCATAGTTCACATTTTCATAATTGTCAACTTCCCAGAGGACACCTAACATTTTCAACAATGCTATTAAGGAGTTACAGTTGGATTACAGACCTAAGACCCAAGTAATCATAAGCAGGCAATAAAAATGTAGATTTTAATCATGACGCATTTTAATCAATTGTATTGTTTCTACGTCTTTCAAAATGTAGCCTTCTGCAGACGAGAGAAACCTGTATCGGAACATTTCCAAATCTTTGTTTAGTAACTGTTGAAGAAATCCAACTGGTCATGCAGGATTCTGATTGCACATTTATGCAGTTAGTTAGCAAACAAAGGATGTTTGTTAACAAACAGTAGCTACATCTAACTGCACATTGTGTTGTTTGGATAAATTAAGGTGAATTTGAAAGCATGTTGTTCATGCTAGGTTATTAGTCCCCAGACTTTTTGGTGTGTTTCTTTCAGTTTGCCACCAGGAGGTGCACAAATACAGTAAATATATCCTGGTCCTCCACCTGACAGTTCTGCTACAACTCAGATCGGGTAACAGTGGATTTGAAGTTAATTGTTTTTCCAATTGTATTTGTCTCCATTGGAGTTGAGGAAATTGAAGTCGGGAAATTAATTTATGATATTTGGCATAAATATTAGCATTTGTATTGAGTGGTTTGGAAGAGGAAAACTGTTTGCCCCTCTGACTTTAAATAGTTTGATGATCTAATTTTGTTAAACGACTATCAATTTGGCAAAGCCAACATTCATTGTCTACCTCCTATTGCTCTTGAAGAGGCTGCTGAGTCTCTCACCGTGAATATACGCATGGTTGTACTTGGAAGTGCCTTTGAGCATAAATGAAGGACCATTGATGTTTCCAAATTCAAGACAACCTGCAAGGAAGTTTGCAGGTAGTATTCCAATGTATTTTCCTATTGCTGTGCATTCCAACAGTATATTGGTGAGTTGCAGCAATAAATATTTAGCTGAAATGCTGTAGTATGTTTTACTCGTGCAGGAATAACATCATGTTTTCAAGCGTAGAAGATGGGTAGCCAAGCACTACTTTGGAGTGTTCTGCTATTTATGGAATTGCATGTCCAGCCTAGTAAATATTTAATTACATTCCTAATCTATGTAGTTGAGGATGGCAGAAAATGTCACCAATATGCTATAGCATATTTGGGCTGTGAGCTGCTCTTCAAACTACAGTATTTAAATGGTGAATCCTCTTTTGTTCCTGATCTACTGTGATCCTTGGGCAGTACTGGGGTATATTTGATTGCTTGGCATTTGTGTCAGTGAGTGTTACTAGGACGGGATCAAGCCATATGCAGCTATCAATTGCTTTTTACGGAGCAATTGAGATTGGAATAGAATATTTCTGCAATTATTATTGAGCATTAGCATTTCTGACCAAATAGAGGCATTGGATTGATGGCACAGGATGGGCTCGTGCAGCCATGACCAGAGGCTGACATTGCCTTTGAAAAACTAAATTTGTTTGGCTTTGGTTCCCACGCTCTTGCATCTTAAACCCCTCAACTATTTTCCCCATGGTCTTAATTTTCATTTTCTCATTGTCAATGATGCCTTTTTCACCTTGCCTTACTTTATTTCATTAGAGGGCATGATTTGTCTGTGTTTAGGCCAAGTCTGCAGTAAAGTCTGGGGTTAAGTACACTTGGATGAATCAGTGAGCAGGTAATTGGTACATTTTGAATGAAAGCAACTTCTGATTCTGGGTAATACCGATGGGGCAACTGTTGAATTGTCATGCTTATAGACTAGGTATCATAACAGCTGTTCATAGATGGCTGGGTGCCCATATAGTAGCTGTACCAGAACAGCTTGGGCTGAAACACAGCTAATTCTGAAGCAGATGGTTCTAACATTCAAACTGGGATGTTGCCTGGACCCATTTTCTTTTTTATCCAATGCATTCAGATTTTCTATTACTTCAGATGTAGTGATTTAATTGCAGTTAAGCTTCTGTGATGGTGGCGGCCTGGGGGGGAGATGGTCTGAAATTAATTACCCCTTTTACATTTCCGCTGAAGAAATTAAATGTTTCAAGATTGGCTTTTACTCTGATGGGGCCTGCTTCCATTAAGTTTGGGAAAGTTCATAGTTCTGCTTCCCATATCAGCCACTACATTGATGACTGTATGTAGCAAAAACTCAGAGCTTTTGTCTGATCTGGTTGAGGTTCATTAGTTGTCGATTAATTTGTTCTTGGATTGCCCATTAGAATTTCTTATAGTGGCTTCACGATGATGCCAGGAAAAGAAGTTATAGATCATACTTTAAAAAAACCATTGCTGCTAATTGATCTCAATATCATGTGAAATCCCGACGAGCTCCTGGAAGTGGATGTTGGCAATATCAGATTAATGTATTGTGAAGAGATTTCAATTAGATTTCCATTTTTCATTATGGATGTTGAAGACCTCATCTGGAGTACAGTGCTAATTTACTCAAATCAATACGGAAAAGTCGTTATCCTTGCTGTTTTCTGACGTAATGATTCATTTTGTGGTTAGGAGCCTATTATGACGTTTTTCATGTTTGTTCCCTGCACACTTTGTTATTCTTCCAACTGTGTACCAATTGCCACTAATTAGGAAAGTTGAATAATGCGATATTGGCCTAAAGGTTTTTTTGTTGGTATGACTGTCAGACTCTCATATGACCAACCTATAAACAATTCCCCAATTTTGGCATATTGTCAGATATTAGTGATAAGTTATTTGCAGGGTTGATTGGGCTGAGTGCACTCTTGTCACGACACATGCCTTGGTTAAATTTGGGTGCTCCACTCAGTTTTACTCTAATTAATTTGATGCTTCTACATGGTAGAGAATTACATTCCCTTTGCCTCCATGCCTCTACCTCCACAGAAGGTTTAGGAAATTCGGCATTCCCCATCAACTCTCACCAACTTCTACAGAGGTACCGTAGAAAGCATTTTATCAGGATGCTTCACGGCATGGTTTGGGAACAGTTCCATCCAAGACGGAAAGAAATTGCAGAGAATTGTGAATGCAGCCTGGACCATCACATGAACCAACATCCCTTCCATTGACTCCATTTACACCTCTCTCTGCCTCTGCAAGGCCACCAGCATAATCAAGGAAGAGTTGCACCCCGAGGACTCCCGCTTCTCTCTCCCATCGGGCAAAATGTATAGAAATACCTCTCGATTCAGCTGTTATGAGGCAACTGAACCATCCTACCAACAACTAGAGAGCAATCCTGAGCTACAATCTACCTCATTGGAGACCCTCGGACTATCTTTGATTGGACTTTATCTTGCACTAAGTTATTCACATTATTCCCTACATCGTACATCTGTACACTCTGGATGCTTGATTGTAATCTTATATGTCATTCCGCTGACTGGTTAGCCCGTAACAAAAGCTTTTCACTGTACCTCGGTACATTTGACAATAAACTCAAACTGTACTGTGTGGCCGCTACGTCTTGGTATCAAAGTCAAATTTTGTTAATTGAAATAAATTGCTATTTCAGTTTTCTGTTGAACCTCTGAACCCATTGTCACTCTGCAAATATACTCAAATGCTACATGTGTAGCATTACATAGCTGATATATTAATGAACCTTTAATTCCAATAGTTTCTAGGCCCATCCCAATCCTGTCTAAAATTCTTGACTATCCCATCTTCCCAATCAACCAATTCTCTGCAAGGGTACCTTGATTGTGTCTGGCTTTTCAATGCCTCATTGGAAAATTTTAATCCTTTTAGTTACACCATTTATGTTTTCCTTTTCTCGTTTCAGTTAATGTAACCTCCAGTTGCACCACTATATTTGGCTGCTTGGTCATGCCCCACTCCCTTCGTCCCATAAATGATGGTCTTTTAGGGCATAAACTCAGGAATTACCTCCAAAAAATCCACATTGTTTTGTGTCACAAACTTGATGAAGCAAATGGAGCTGTTCTGTGCTAGTTGTCAGATCCATTTCCTTCCATGCCTATTTCCCTGTAACCCATTCTCTCCTGCACGCCTATCAACTCAGCCCCACTAGTCAGTTACACCTGGGTGATTTCAGTAATCGATTAAGAACCAGCGTGTCTTCACGATGTGTGAAGAAACTGGAGCACTGGGAGAGGGAAACCCACACAATCATAGAGAATATTTAAACTCAAACTAAGAGGCACCAAGCTATCTATAGTGCCCATCGCAGGACCAATTAAAATCCATCTCCGAGCAAGCTTAAGTTCTATTGAGATGGAATATTTTGTGGATGTAATTGCTTTGCTGTTTCAACTTGAGCAGTTTTTTGATGATTTTGCAAATAAAAATAGTTGTATAATAAAGTAACCGGTGTTTTACATTTTTAATCTGTTAAATTTATAAATCAAAATGTTGAGAAACATTAGGTTTTAGGTTTGCCCTTTTATGGAAGGGCAAACCTAAGAGGAAGGCCCTTTTATGTAGCGGTGCACGGTTTTTAACCTAAGATATTCCCTGGGTAGCATTCCCCCTGTGAAACCTATGTTAATATTTAGCAAAATACCAAATCAAATTGAACGTTTAACTAATTTTAGTATTCTATTTTCTGTCAATAGTGAGGGAGGTATAGTATATGCACCAATTGCATATATCATATGCATGTATTGGATTGAGTCTATATCTCTAAACTATTTTGAAAATGTGATACCTTAAATTTGGTGCTATGATTTTTATTTCTTCACACTGGCAATTAAAACATTTTTTTACCACTATGATAATTCAGACCGGTTATTTGAAAGTTTTTTTTTTTTAACCAAAAGTTAGGGTGAAGAGAAAGGACCACACATAATGCAATAACTGTCCCTACAATTTATACACCAGGCTTTGTTTATAATGGGATCGGTCCGTTGTTCATTCACTCACCTACAGTGCATTCAGAAAGTATTCAGACCACTTCACTTTTTCCACATTTTGTTACGTTACAGCATTATTCTAAAATGGATTGAATTATATATTTTAAATCAATCTACACACAATACTCCATAATAAAAAGTGAAAACAGGTGTTTAGAAATTTTTGCAAAGTAACTAAAAAGAAATAACTGAAATATCACATTTACATAAGTATTCAGACCCTTTACTTAGTACTTTGAGGCACCTTTGGCAGTGATTACAGCCTCAAGTCTTGGGTATGATGCTACAAGCTTGGCACACCTGTATTTGGGTAATTTCTCCCATTCTCTGCAGATTCTCTCAAGCTCTGTCACGTTCGATGGGGAGCGTTGATGCACAGCTATTTTTAGGTCCCTCCAAAGATGTTCGATCGGGTTCAAGTCCGGGCTTTTCCTGGGACACTCAAGGACATTCACAGACTTGTCACGAAGCCATTCCTGCATTGTCTTGGCTGTGTGCTTAGGGTTGTTGTCCTGTTGGAAGGTGAACCTCTGCCCCAGTCTGAGTCCAGAACGCTCTGGAGCAGGTTTTCATCAAGGATCTCTCTGTACTTTGCTCCGTTCATCTTTCCCTCGGTCCTGACTAGTCTCCCAGTTCCTGCCACTGAAAAACATCCCCAAAGCATGATGCTGCCACCACCATGCTTCACCGTAGGTACGGTATTGGCCAGGTGATGAGCGATGCCTGGTTTCCTCCAGACGTGACACTTGGCATTCAGGTCAAAGAGTTCAATCTAGGCTTCATCAGACCAGAGAATCTTGTTTCTCATGGTCTGAGAGTCCTTTAGGTGCCGTTTGGCAAACTCCAAGAGGGCTGTCATGTGCCTTTTACTAAGGAGTGGCTTCCGTCTGGCCACTACCATAAAGGCCTGGTTGGTGGAGTGCTGCAGATATAGTTGTCCTTCTGTAAGGTTCTCCCATCTTCACAAAGGAACTCCGGAGCTCTGTCAGAGTGACCATCGGGTTCTTGGTCACCTACCTGACCAAGGCCCTTCTCCCCCAATTGCTCAGTTTGGCCGGGCAGCCAGCTCTATGAAGAGTCCTGGTGGTTCCAAAGTTCTTCCATTTATGAATGACAGAGGCCACTGTGCTCTTCGGGACCTGCAATGCTGCAGAAATTGTTTTATACCCTTCCCCAGATCTGTGTCTCGACACAATCCTGTCTCGGTGGTCCACGGACAATTCCTTTGATTTCATGGCTTGGTTTTTGCTCTGACATGGACAGTCAACTGTGGGACCTTATATAGACAGGTGCCTCATATCCAATCAATTTAGTTTACCACAGGTGGACTCCAATCAAGTTGTAGAACCATCTCAAAGATAATCAATAAGAAACAGGATGAATCTAAGCTCAATTTTGAGTGTCATAGCAAAGGGTCTGAATAGTTATGTAAATGTGATATTTCATTTATTTATTTTTAATTAATTCGCAAAAAATTTCTAAACACCTGTTTTTGCTTCTTCATTCTGGGGTATTGAGTGTAGATTGATGATTAAAAAAATGAATTTAATCCATTTTAAAATAAGGCGGTAACAACAAAATGTGGAAAACGTGAAGGGGTCTGAATACTTTCTGAATGCACTGTATTTTGCCGATATCAACTTTGATAGAGCCAAATGTGGTGGAATGGAAAAATCATGTAAACATTTTACTCAGTTTTGATTGTGGGTTTTCATTATTAATGTTGTGTTATTTTAAGGCTAACATAAATGAATATCAACTCAATGAACTGAGTGCCATTCTAGATCGACACTGTGGTCTCTTACTTGAAGCCATTGGTACAATGATGGATATTCTGGCCCCAGAGGCTACAGATTGTGCTGGAACACAATTCCAATGATAACAGTGTGTTGTATTTCAGTGCTGCCTGGATTTGAGCATTTGTGTGAATCTATCTTAATCTAGCATGGTGACAATGTCTGTAAAGATGGGATCTCACCACCATAGGGACTCTGGTGTCATTGCTGAAACCACCTTGGGCCAGTACATCTACCACAAAGGTGAGAATGAGATTGAGGTTAACATTAGAAAATCACAAGATATGAATATATTACAGCTTTTGCTCTGACAGCTTGCTCTATGGGTTTGGCCATCTTTGATATACTGCTGAGAAATGATGAGCTTTACAGGGATTGCAGCTGGTTCACATTAAGAATGAATGAATGAGTAAGTTTATTGGCCAAGAATAAGTTTATTGGCCATACGAGGAATTTGCCTTGGTGCTCCGCTCGCAATTAACAACATGACATACAGTAAACAATTAAGAATAAAACATTAAGAATAAAACATAGTTTAAACATGTGAATGAAATAAAATACCTGATCAAAAGGAGGCTACAGACTTTTGGTTATTGAGTAGAGCTATTGCTCGTGGATAAATGTTGTTTTTATGTCTGGCTGTGGTGGCTTTGACAGCCCGAAAATCACCTTTTGGAGGGAAGTGATTCAAAGGGTTTGTGGCCAGGGTGAGAGAGAATGATCTTACCTGTTCGCTTCCTGGCTCTTGCAGTGTACAGTTCGTCAATGGGGGGAAGGTTGCAGCCAACTACCTTCTCAGCTGATCGAACAATTCGCTGCAGCCTCCAGATGTCTTGCTTGGTGGCTGAGCCAAACCTTGATGGAGAAGGTGAGGACAGACTCTACGATGGCAGTATAGAATTGAACCATCATTGCCTGTGGCAGATTGGCACTTAAATGTAGTCAAATGGAAGTCTCTTCCCATCTTGGGACTTTAGCTTTTAAATGTCATTGCTTCCTGTTTTGAAATTCCTTTCCGCATGGATAACTAGGTTTTAAAACGATTGGAAAAGGCTGAATGTACACATTTTTGAATAGTTTGAGCAAATGTTTAAGGTGTGTGGTGGAGCAGTCAATCGTCTGAGAGGTCTGTAAAACTTTTTTTTTGTCAAAGCAATTGTGTAGTCTGTGGTTCTCAGGACTTAGTTAAATATGTTGGTCCAGAGGTAAAATCTTTTTTTTTAATTAAATATAAATAAATATTGTTTTTAAACATGCACCCGTTCACTCGGGATTGATGGGAAGCACAGATCTCCTGTTGGTAAATGATCACTGAACATGAAAACATGTCACCAATAAGTGACAAATTAAGTTGGTTGGATTTGGTAATGGCGCTGGATTACTCCCATATCATATATCTGAATGGCCTTGTCTTGTATTCATTGTAGTGAGCCACATAAATCAAATGTGTCAATGTATTTTCTGCGCTGCTCTTGACTGCCACAGTGATCAGGGAAATGTAGCTTGCATTGGTGTAGCTTCATTGAGTGGCAAAGGGAGAGTGGGTGGAGAAACTGAATCTCTGTCCGCAATTGCCATCTAGTGCTGTCTGGAAGATTGCTCTGTGAATGAAAACCTTCCCCCCATTGACGAACTGTACACTGCAAGAGCCTACATTGTCATTGGTTTTGCATGAATAACCACCTGGATGAGGAAATGGAGATTCCTCGTATCCACAGAACTGACCTGCAAGAAGAGGCATTAGAAAATTCAGTGTCTAAGTGTCTAAGGTATGGAAATCGCTTCTGAAAAGCATTGCGATTAGTCTATATGACATAGTAAATTTGCTGTAAGGCGGCAGCCACTTGCATGAATATTTCTTCCATGACAAGTACCAGAACAAACTGCATTTCAAAAAGAAGATGGATCTTGGCTATTTAGAAGTGAAAGCAGTGTTAACAAATGGCTCTTGCACAACGAATAGCAGGGAGGTTTTGTGTAATAAATCAAGAGATTTTTTTTTTAAATCACTAAATGGAAACCTTAAAGTGAAAGATCTTCTAGATTCTTTGAGTGCTGCAGATTCCGCTATCTGGACAACGCCTCCCCACACCCTGCCTCCTGCAAAGACGCTATCCCCTGCTCTCAATTTCTTGTCCTCCACTACATTTGACCCCAAGATGCTTTCGATCTAGGAATTTTTAGTAAACGTAGTGTTCTCCCCTGCTGTCATAGATGGATCCCTCGCCTGCATTTTCTCTGAATCGTAGCTCAAACACAATTCTCCCCTTCCTTTTCCCCTTCTGCAGAAACCACTCCCTCCACAAATCCTTAATTCAATCATCCATTTCCACCCAAACCAATCCCTCCCATGTAACAGCAGGAAATGTAACCCCTGTCCCTATACCTCCTCCCTCACATACATCCAATGACCCAAGCAATCCTTCCAGGTGAGACAGAGGTTCATGTGCACTACCTCTAACCTTAATTTTTGGTGTTCTAGTTTTTGGTAGACCAGGTGGCCGTTTGACTGAACAAGTGCTTGGTCTACCAAGGTATGCTGGATCTTTTGGTTGCGAACCATTTTAACTTGCCCTCCTATTCCTATACTGACCTTAGTGCCCTGGGTCTTATTGCCAAAGAGAACACATGCAAATTAGAGGAACAGCATATCCTGTTTCACTTGGATAACAACCCCCCCCCCCCCCTCCGCTTACACGCGCGCGCACACACACACTTCCCAGTGTCCCACCTGGGTTTGCATACATATCTTTCTTTCCCACTCCCCTTGTCCCTTTTCAACAATATTCCTTCCTCTAGCTTCACAATCTGCTCTTCTATCCTTATCTCGTCCTTTTCACATCATCTGTCTTTGTCCAACCATCTACCTATCAAAAACACCTCTCGCCTGTATCCACCTATCATCTTCCACTTCCTGTCATTGAACTAATTTTATTTCTACACTACATTTCGCAATAGTTTTTTATTTTACCAATGATCCTCCCAAGTTTTACATTTGATTTGCAAATATCCATATGCATCAATATTGCAGACCTTTTGAATATGTCCCCTGATATGTCTCTTGTGACTTCAGGTCAAGTTTAGTCTGGCTTCTGTGAAGCATCTTTGGAAATGTTACGATGCCAAAGGTGTCTTACACATTTGTTTTTGTTGTCTCCTGCACAGAAGCCCTGCCTTTAATCCTATAAACCCTACATTTATTATCACGTCTGTTGCGTGACTGAATTTTCAATTTTCACATACAGGCCACCTACTGAGGTTTCCAATCATTTAGTTGGTGCCTTCGAGCAAAGGAAAACCTGCAACTCACAGTGAAAATCTTAATAAATAAATCACGAGGCCTCAGATCATGCAGCCTCGAGGACATAGTAACACAAGGCAAAGGTGTCTACCCAGACATGTCTGAGATTAATTTGGCTACTGATATATTAAATAACTCATGTTCTCATTACTAAGGAACATACTTAGTTAACTGTTGATTAAGGAAGCGTGGTCTTATTAAGTACATAAGTACATGTTATGAGAGAGTTTTAGAGATACAATGTGGAAACGGGCCCTTCAGCCTACATAGTCTGTGCCAACCAGCAATCACCCATACACTAGTTATATCCTATACACTAGTGACAATTTAGAGGCCAATTAACCTACAACCCTGCAATGTAGGAAAAAACTGGAACATCCGGAAAAAACCCACGTGATCACATGGAGAATGTACAAACTCTGTACAGATAGTACCTAGAGTTAGAATCAAACCTGGGTCTCTGTAAAGCAGCAACTCTACCGCTGCGCCACAGTGCCATCCAGATTTCTGAAATGTCACCTATCCAGTGTTCTCCAGTGATGCTGCCTGATCCGCTGAGTTTCTCCAGCACGTTGTGTCTTTTCTTTCTAAACCAGCATCAACAGTTTTGGCATTTTGTGCTCCAGCAATACAAATTGATAACAATATAGATGTTTACCTATGTGAGTGTCAGGAAATCAAACTGATTTATTTGTTCTATTTTAAAGTGTATGTTCTTTTCCTGAAATATAGATTAGTCCACCGAGAGCAACCTTCCTCATTTCATTCACTATGCACCCCACTCCATTAATTGGACCAAAGCACCCATTTGATTAGTTTTCAAACAGGCAGGTTAATGGAAAGCTAAGAGAGAGATAACACTGGACATGTTTTCTCTCTATGATCAATATTAACACAAAACTACATGGAATTGCGAGTCAACTTTGAGTGTGATTAGCATATTCTCTCCAAAAAGTAATGGTAATGGGTGCAATAATTGCAGTTACATTAATCAATGTATGCAAAGAGGGTTTTTAAATTAATGGATCTATCATCATTAGCTTGTGAAGAGTTGTTTTACTTCATAGAAGAAAACAATTTCACTCATAAAGCATCTTGGACAATACAACTGACATACTGGTCAACCTGAGGAGCACCTTCAGCAACGGACTGGTTCCACCAAGATGCAGCATAGAATGCCACAGGAGATCCTTTTCCCCCTGTGGCTATCAAACTGTACAACTCCTCCCCCTTCTGTCGTGGGGTAGACTGACTCCCCACCCCCAATTTTTGCACATCCCCAATCCTAGACTTTCCACTCATCACTTTAATTTCATGTATCCTGTGTTTTATGACTGTTGGCAGACCAAATAAATAAAATTCTATCATATTGTAAAGGTCAGCAGTTGGTGGAAAAAAAACCTATTTGTATGTTTGTGATCATTTTACTATTTATTACTGACTGCCAACTGGAGAGATGTGTATCATGGTTGGTTCATTGATGCTGGAAGGAAATATGTCAAAGCTAGGTCTTCAAATGCAACCAGGAAAATGGAAAAATATTAAATGACAACTATTTCTGAAATGAACTGAGAAATCATTCTTAAAGAAATCTATATTACTCGGTTAACTAATATTCTTTGATCTATTTTGTTTGTAAGGCAACAGAATCTCCATGGATTGCATCAACATGGCTAGCTTTGGGTCTACTTTAAATATTTACAAACTAGCTACCTTACGATATTGAAAGGTTATGCACATCCCATTTGAGTTCTCTATAATAAAACTGAATTAATACAAAACCAAATCCATTGGGGGAGCATTATTCCTTCAATTGTTTGCAGATAGCAAAATGTCATAGTTTCTCCAAACTCTTAAGTTCTAATTTTCCATATCAACCATTAAAGCAGCTTCTTTTTAGTGCTATTGGTTATATGTGGCAAGTTTCATCCTGTGAACCAGAAAATGACAATATACTATAACTGGAACGATTTCCAATAATGATTACTGAAAAAAGTATTTCACAACTTCACTCTGTTGAATACAAACTAGGGTCTTCGAGTGAATGTGTATTGTGTCACCCAAATCCTTTTAATATTGTTTTAAGTCTAGCAAATCTAGGTTTTTCTTAATCTGTACAGTGTGTGTGTGTGTGTGTGCTGGGATGTGATGGTGCTGTCAATGTGTGTGCATTAGATTTCTTGTCATGATATTTTTTACAGTATATTCATTCATTTTTGTGTCAACGTTACAGACACCCCAACCAGCATTCTAGAAGCCAAAGTCTGATCATTTATTTTGGTGTAATATGGAATCTAAGTTATTAGTTTATAATACATCCTTCCAATAATATGGGTATTCTTAAATCAAATTGAATGAATTAAATAATATTTTTTGGAAGGATGGTTTAAATCATCTTAACTGGGTCTTGATATTTCCTTTTCTCTTACTGGGAATTGAGCATCTTAATATTTTCAATTGGGTATCAATAAAGGGATTCTCTTTTAATTATCAATGCATGATAAGATCTCTCATCAACTTACTTTAATAAATTATACACAGCTGCATTGATATGAGACTTTCATTTCTCAGACCAGTCATTTATATGGCCCATTTGAACAATAATATTAATTATGGGAAGGTTTACATCTATTAATAGAGCTTCTGTGGAAAAAAATTATCTTCTCAAAAGCTCAGCCAAAGCATTTTTTATCTAGCTAACTAACGCTAATTAATTGCTATCTGGAGAACAACAAGCAAGTAAAATGTATCTGGTTTCAGAAATTTGGAACTGCGTCTAATTAAATGAATAGGAAGACAGAAAAAAAGAGATGGTGCACACTGATTGAATTAGTCCATGCCTAGTTATGTGAATTGATGGGTTGAGGTCACTGCTCTAAGTGGCCTCGTAGCAGAAGCTCCCACACCACAGGGCTGGAAACTGGAAGTATCCTGAGCTAATTCTGCTACCACCATCATCTTTTGCAACAAGTGATAGCTCCCTCTGATTGTCGCCGGAAGCTTGCGTCCTTTTCAGGACGGATGACGACAGCGATGTCAACATTTGAAACATGGAAGATGGGCATGAAAGAGGACTGCTCTGGGTTGCTTTGTGCAGAAGGACGTTGAAGTGATCGGTGAGACATGGGAAGAAATGAAACAGACCTTTTGTGTTAAATCACAAGAAAGCTTCCAATCAGAAAGGGACGGTGACATATTTTCAGCTCAACCCTGTAAATTATTGCCTAGGCACTATCAAGTATTAACTTTTGCAAATATCTAAAAATGTGCCCAGTTGATGTAAATTAGCTTCCAGGCATTCCTAGTGAGAATTCAAAAATTCATGTTTTGATTACATAGTGAAACTGACATTTATTACCACGGTCTAAGCGGAAGCTCAGAGGGGATAGAGCCTTTTCTGTTGCTGCTCCGGCACTTTGGAACACCTTGCCGTTGCACATCAGACGGCCCCCTCACTGTCCATCTTCAAATCCTCCCTAAAAACTCATTTTTATTCTCTGGCTTTCGACACTGGCTGAGACATTGCTCCTGTTCTTAGTGCTTTTAATGTCTTTTAATTTTTACTGTTTTTAGTCCTTCGTTTTACGGTTTTTAATGGTTTGTAATAACTTTTTGTCAATGAGTTCTCATGTACAGCACTTTGTGGCAACTGCGGTTGTTTAAAGCGCTTTACAAATAAAGTTTATTATTATTATTATTATTATTATATTATTATTATTTATTCATTTGTAACAAGAAAAGAGCAGTCTAGCTGGTGATAGGTTTCCAGATTATCTTTGACATAACTGGGAAAAGCTGAACAATCTTCTGCTTTTTGCGTATGGCGTGCACAGCCTAAACTTGTAGGACAACTTGTTCTATTTGATCTTATTTGTTTGTGCACGCCAGTTTGTGCATTTGTCGAAACAGGGCGGACCACGTGAAGGTTGCAATCTTCCACCCCAGCTGAACAATGAAGTGCTGGAGAGGAATCCAAATGTTAAGGGCATAATGGTTCCAATTGTAGAACTGAACAAAGTCGCAGACTAGTGTCTACACTATTATCCTCACCTTGAAATTCTGCAGTAGTTGGTTCATTTACAACAATAATTTCCTTCAGACCCATCTCCAGGGCACATAAGACAGCGATGCCTCCATCAATGGCAGCCCCTCTCCCTCTAAACTGTCATGCCCTTTACATTTGATGGATGGTAGGGATGATTTAATTGGATTTAGACCAATTGATTGTGGCTGAGGCCAATCAAATGACCCCTTCTGTCAGTCACCTGAGATCAGCCAGCATAACCTGGAGTATATGTTGAACCTTGGACCTTCCTAGCTCTGCTCTGACTTGATTACTCATCGGTTGCAACCATGCTCTCACTGAGGCAAAATTAAACATCGATAAACATGTAGAAAGTGCTCAGTAAATAAATGATTTGTAGTTCACAGTAAATTATTTAGGATACCAGATTCATAAAATGCCAAAAAGAAACACTACAGAAACATGGTGACTTCATTTGGGTTTCTTGTAATGCAACATTGTCAGGAAATTGACACAATTGCCTGTCACAATGATTGCATTTAGCAATCAACATGCCAAATACCTCCATGACGATACAGTGCAGTTTGTGATCTGCACTGGTGCCAGTTTTTAACTGTAACTTGTCCATTAACCATTATATACAGTATATTGCAGTAGCTCTGGGAATGATCCTGCACTATTGCTGTTTGTGGCGCTGAGCCAATGGCTGTGTGCAGGACTATGGATCTGCTATGAAGAAACATTTGATGCTGTACCACAAGCTACATTAGTAAAGTTCGAGCCTCTCTGGACATACTGCGGCTATTACTTTGGTACTCTGTGAAACTCAGATGGCTTACAGATCTGGAAACCAGATGAGGTGTAGAGAAAAGGAACTATTCTCCATAACCTAGTGCCAAGGGTTGCTTTGATACCAAGATGTTGCACCCACTGTCAAGCAGTTTGGCTACCTCTGTGCTCTGGTCATTATGTGGCTTTAAACAGGTTGGGACTATTCATTAAGGATTCAAATTATTATCATTTAGGGTAATAAAAGTGATAATTATAAACTAAACACTAGGGAGATTTTACAATGGCCAATTAAGCTTTCAACCAGCCTGTCTCTGGGATGTGGGAGGAAACTGGAACAGCTGGGGGGAAGACCACAAGGTCACAGGGAGAATATGCCAATCAACACAAACAGTAGCAGAGCTAGGGAACGAATCTGCAATGTTGGAACTGTGTGGCAGCAACAGCAACACCTGTTGCACATGTAGAATTGCCTTTGTGTTCCATGCAACATTATAGCGGGTGCAGTGCAGGACTTTAAATTTGTGTCCTTTTAGAAAGATGTCTGGATGGATCCTTAACGTTATCTGGTGGTCAGATGTAGGCATATCCTTAACTGTATACCATTTAGTTATGATTACAGGTCATGGTGGCCATTTTCCTGTTTGTCCCATTCAAACACTGATTCCAAGATTATTCCCGATGTTGCGGAAGTCCAGAACTAGGGGTCACAGTTTAAGGATAAGAGGGAAGTGTTTTAGGACCGAGATGAGAAAATCATTTTTTACACAGAGTGGTGAATCTGTGGAATTCTCTGCCACAGAAGGTAGTTGAGGCCAGTTCATTGGCTATATTTAAGAGGGAGTTAGATGTGGCCCTTGTGGCTAAAGGGATCAGGGGGTATGGAGAGAAGGCAGGGATGGGATACTGAGTTGGATGATCAGCCATGATCATATTGAATGGTGGTGCAGGCTCGAAGGGCCGAATGGCCTACTCCTGCACCTATTTTCTATGTTTCTAACACCATCATCTACGCAACCCTGTTTAAACAGTTGCATCAATGAAGCAGTGACAATGACACTGAATTAGCAAAAAGGATGCAGAAATTGTAAAAATGAGTGAATTATTGACTCTATTACTAGGGGGATTGGAGCACAAATGTATGAGAGTCTTGCTGCAATATCACAGGGCTCTGTTGCTGTTTTTGGTCACTGCCTAAAGACAGGTACTCTTGTCTTGTCCACACCTGGAGTATTGCGTACAGTTTTGCTCCTAATCTGAGGAAAGACATTGTTGCCATAGAGGGAGTACAGAGAAGGTTCACCAGACTGATTCCTGGAATGTCAGGACTTTCATATGAAGAAAGACTGGATAGACTCGGCTTGTACTCGCTAGAATATAGAAGATTGAGGGGGGATCTTATAGAAACTTACAAAATTCTTAAGGGGTTGGACAGACTAGATGCAGGAAGATTGTTCCCGATGTTGGGGAAGTCCAGAACAAGGGGTCACAGTTTAAGGATAAGGGGGAAATCTTTTAGGACCGAGATGAGGAAAACATTTTTCACACAGAGAGTAGTGAATCTCTGGAATTCTCTGCCACAGAAGGTAGTTGAGGCCAGTTCATTGGCTATATTTAAGAGGGAGTTAGATGTGGCCCTTGTGGCTAAAGGTATCGGGGGGTATGGAGAGAAGGCAGGTACAGGATACTGAGTTGGATGATCAGCCATGATCATATTGAATGGCGGTGCAGGCTCGAAGGGCCGAATGGCCTACTCCTGCACCTATTTTCTATGTTTCTATGCCCTGAAATGAGTGCTGGAGAGATTTGATAGCCTGATCCTCGAATAAGGCAGTTGCCCTGCTAAGAGAGATTGAACCCATACTCATGAGACCTATGGTGATTTCATTGTGATACAAAATGACATGAGAAGAATTAATGGGATAAATGCAGAGGAGTTATTTTCTGAAGCTGCAGAGTCCAGCGAAAGGCTCGGGGAATTGTAAATCTTCAGAATGCTCTACTTCAGACAGTTGTGGATGTCTGGCCACTGAGTATAATCAAAGCTGAGATCAATAGGCGTTTGGACATTAAGAAAATCTATGAGGGGATGACGTGGGAGCATGAACCTGAGACATAGAATCAGCTGTGATCTTATTGAATGATAGAGGGGGCTCAAGCAGGGGATAAAAATACTCCAGGTTCAGTTTCTCATGTTCCAATATTCTTAATGGTGGCAATTACCAGAGGACGCAACAATAAAAGACCAAGGATTCACTATTGCAATTCTTGAATGGGGGTACCTATGACTTGGTGTACTGGGCTAATATTCAGAAACCAAAAAGAAACAGGAAGGCTTAAGACTGGGGTCAATAGATTTCTTGACACTAATGGACTCGAACAAAATGGGGATTTGGTAACAAAGTGAACCGTGGGCTCAGGGTAAGCCATGAATTTAGTGAATGACAAAGCAAGTTCAAGAGGCTGAAACACCTGTTTTTCCTTCAATGTTCTCCTTGCAATTGATTTTATTTTTTCCAAATTCGTTCATAGAATGGGAGTATCTAGGAAGGCTATCATTTGGTCATACATTTGGCCCTGAGCGGGGTGGCTTGCTAAGTCATTTAGGTGGTCAGATGAGAGACAAACCAGTAACAAATTATTCGAGTCTGCATTGAACAACTTTTCTATATGATTGCAGGAGAACATGCTGCTGTTATCCATCCGATCATGTGCATGATAATTTTCTGCTGCTATCTGATTGTATGCATGGTAACTTGCTTGAATGTAAATGTAAGCACTCATTCATGTCCTTTAGGCGGGTCATCAGAAAGGACAATGGAAGGAGATGTTGAAGGAACTGGAGCAGTTTCCTCTGCAGGAATATATCAAGAGGAAAGGATGAAAGATAATGGAAAGGAAATACTGAAACTGCTCAGAAAAAAAGGACACAAGGCTAATTGAGCAAAATAAGGAAAAAATAAAACACAAAGCCGGGTCAAATGGATAAAGAGGATCAGTAATTCGGTAATATTAACATAGCGGTAGCCTTTGGAAAATAAATAAAAACACAAACATTGAAGCTGCTTCATTTCTTTTCCTCTAAGATTTCCATTATGAAAGAATACCAAACATCATAAGCTACATAAAAGTCTAATTAGCAAGTACAAGGGAAAGTACCTGGGGAAGGGGTTGGTTTGGGTAGGAAGGGACAAATTGAGCAGGAAGTTACAGAGGTAACGGTCTCTGTGGAAAGCAGAAAGGGGAGGAAATGGGAAGATGTAGCCAGTGGTGGGATCCCGTTGGAGGTGGCGAAAATGTCAGGGTGGATTATATGTTGTATGCGATGGCTGATGGGGTGGAAGGTGAGACAAGGGGGACTCTGTCCTTGTTACAAGTGGGGGGATGGGAAGTAAGAGGGGAGCTGCGGGATATAGAGGAGACCCTGGTGAGAGCCTCATCTATAATAGAAGAGGGGAAGCCCCATTCCCTAAAGAATGAGGGCATCTCTGATTTTACATTACCTTTCATTAATGTAAGGTAATCATTCACTTAGATTTTCCAGGTGCAATGCTTCAAGAAATATTCTAGGATAGTATGTAATGATATTTATAAGCATCCTTTATTATTTTAACTTGGGAATGGTACAGTTCTGCTGATGTTTTAGAACTGACTGTAATTCACCTGGGAACCAGCAACTTTCATTAAACCATTTCTGCCCCCATGATTTTATAAATATTGTGGTTTCTCCAAAAGGAATGGATGCCTATAAAATGCATCTCTGCAGCAACCATGAAGATTTAGATCCTGTTATTATATTTGATGTGAATTTCCTTTGCTGTCTAAAATCTTGTTTTTTTAATGCTATATAAACTATATGTTGACCATATATTCCATTTTAGAATGGAAGTTGTCATAAGCATATAATCTTCTTCGAAAGTATTCAATTTCTCAATTTGTATTCAATGTACCGACACAACTGAAAGACTGCATGGTTAAAATATTCAGGCCAGCATGTTGCACTTATGTGAAGTATTGACCTATTACTTGGTGTCAATAATGGCCTAACCTTGTGCATCTTTAATGAGCTGAAATGGGACTTTACGCAATAAATTCTGTTAGTAATGATGAATTACACAACATGCGATCTTAAAGGAGAATACAAGTCAATTGATCAGAGTGTCACATTCTATCAACCAAAATCCTATGATGCTGATAGTTCCAGTTATTGACTAATTTCAATGTGCATGTAAACAGAACTCTGCATTACACTTGAAAGATGGAGAGGACAGAGAATTTAATGCGACCTAACATTGTGCTGCCAGCATCTTGAATGAAGACACAAACTAACCATTCACAGTCTGGCAGGTTTGTGTTTGAGCAGGGTTTGGAATGGGTGGGATAAGTCATACCCGAAAGAACTCTACATTAAACGGTCCGCTGGAACCTCTGCAGAAAACTGGATTTTCCTAACAGTCCAAACTGTCAACTTGTGTATTTATTTCTATTAAGAAGGATTGTGATGTCCATGGATTGAATTCCTCAAAGATCCAATCAATATAAAAATGCACAAATTGCCCACCATAACAATGTATAATGCAAAATATGAAAACCCGTCGGATTGCTTAATGTAGAATTTTAAAATTGTACTGATTATGATGAAAAATTGAGAATATTCCATCCAAATGTGTGACATTTCTAATGAAACATGTTGTAGATTTTCATTTCAGATATTACTATGGTAAACCCAAGATTCATTGTGATAAAGGTCACAATGTGGGAAGCCATTAATTCACTGCACTGTGAGTGAAAGCAATTATCTTTCCAAAATATTCTACTGCATTCGCCGATATGGTATAGAATCCCCTGAGTTGAACACTTGCTCAAATTCAAAAAGTCCTGTCAAGAGTTCAGTATCTTGAATTTTAAATGAGATGTTTTTGCTATAGATACTGGCCGATTTGCAGATTGTTTCTGGATATTTGTATTTTTGTTTCGGAATTGACATGCTCATAGAAACAGAAACAAACACACGTGGTTATTTGAATTATTTCTCCCTCAAATCTTTGGCTGAAGAAATTTTTGAAACTATTAAAATAAGTGCAACACACAGATCTAAATTACAATTTAAAAATAGTCTTCATGGCTGTGAATGGATTTGAAGGAGTTGTAAAAGGCCAAGCAGCTAGAAAAAGATATATATGTTTTAAAATACAATGTCTGATGCAAATTTTGAACTCAGTTGAGTGAGTTAATGGATGTTGAATCACCTATATGTTGAGTGAATTAATGGATGTTGAATCAACTATATTGTCATTTTATAGCACTACCTACAATACCCTTCACAACTTTGCTTGTACAGTAATTGCGCCTAGACTGATTGGGTTGTAGCTAGTCAGACTTGTCTTGCTTTTTGTGGACAGGATATATCTGGGTAATTTTCTACATTGTCAGCTAGATGCCAGTGTTGTCCAATGTTAGAAGTTGGTCATTGGCACCTCTTAGCAAGAAGCAATAGGTTGCATCATCAATGAGATTTTCGAGCAATACTGTATGTCCATGCAGCCAGTCAGTGATAAAGATGACTATTTTAACAAATTAAAAAGGCGGAAGAATGTAAATAATATATATAAAACTTAATGAAAGGCCATCAAAATGGTGAAATTCACTTGTTACAAAAGACCATGTGCTATTTTCATTGCTGTTAAAATTTATTGTCGATTTCATAACCTGAATTATTGGATCAATGGTACAGTTTAGTTTTACTAATAGTATATGCCAGGTCAGTCTCAAAATTATAAAAAATGATTGACAAAAGTGTGAGTTGCAAATTGTTTAGTAATAATTTAAATGTTGCATTCTCATGTTAAGGGGAAATAAGGTGGAAAGAGAAATATGTTTTAATGTAAAATTTAATGAACTGATCGAATAAGTTACTATTGAAGAGGACAGGATGACAATTAGTGTTAAAAATAACAGGATAAAAGATCAATCAAAAATGAAGACTTTTGTAAGACCAAAAAGGATTAGAATTGTAGTAAACCAATGCAGTAGCACAATGCCCTGCCATGTCCATGTTAACCATCAAATACCCATTTATTAGCACTTAATACCTAAATATTGGGAGTATACCCGCCTCTACTACCCACACAGACAATATGTCTGGATTCCAACCATTCCATGACTGAAAAAGACTTGGAAGCACGAAAATCTAAGCAGGTTTAGGGAAAGATCAGGAGAACAGGAAATAATTGGATTCTTCATTCAATAAGGTAGGATTGGAATGATGGACTGAAGGGCATTTCCGGCATTGTTTTCCAATTCTAAGAAATCCCTTCCTTGTTCTCAATGAGTCTTATCATCTGCTGAAGCATAGATGTTAAAGGACTGCTGCATGTGGCCTGAGGGAACAGTAACTGCTGTTTCCACCTACCAACTGTCTGCTTTTATGCCTCACTGTTAATGAGACAAATCCAATAAAGTCACTATTGCATTTGTCATTGTCTGACCCAGAGAAAGCAGAAAGAGAGTTGGAGGCAGCTGGTTTGAGAGAGTAGTACTTTACTCTGATAGATAATTTAATAAAACAATCCCCTCTGCCTGATGATTGCTATAAATAATTTGTTGTTTAACAATGTAAAGAACATACTGCTTCTTCATAGATTGGATAAAAGTAGACTTCAGTTAGCAGGCTGTTATCTTAACCATGCCTTTAAACCTAATCTTTCACAGTCAGCTTCCACTTTTCCCCCTCAGCATTTATTGATTATACAGGATTATACAGACCAGTTACTTTGCTTTAATCTGTATCAGCAGGATGCATCACATTGCAAAAACAGCAAAAAAAATAGTCATAAAGAAAATGGTCTGCAGGAAGGTCAAATGGTGAAAAAACGTTTAACGTTCATTAATTAATTACCCCTCAAGGATGAAGCTAAAAGGAAGATGGCACACAACTACCTAAAGATAATTGTAAAAGAGGGAAAAGTCATGCTTCTGAAAATTTTCCAAAATTCCCCATTTTGTATTTAGTGGTTGGATTTGAATGAAATAACTCAAGCCAAACCAGCTCAGCAGCAATTTTAAACAAAATATATAAGGCATTAGCAATTGAATTGCTTGCTTGTTAGTTTTGATGAAAAATCATTGACCTGACGTGTTATCTGTTTCTCCGTCCACAAATGCTGCCTGGTCCACTGGTATTTTAAGCACTTTTCTTTTACAGGTCAGATTTCCAACATTCGCGATTTAACCGTTCACACAAGTAATTAAAACAAATATCCCTGGCAACAAAAAATGTAATGATAAGAATAAAAACAGACTATTGACCTTACTATTCAGATCAATATTCACTGGAAGGTATTTAAGGAAATATTGACCTCGAGAGTGGTGATATGTTTGAGGTTTGCGTTCTTAAAATCTCACCCTCAAGCAGCCATATGCTGGACTGGTGCACAAAAGACTGTGGTGTAGTTTATCACGTGTCTGGACATCAATAGCTGGCTCTCGGGATTGGGAAGCGTTCTCCATCAATCAGTACCTCCCCAAGGATCTTGATTGTCGGGGGCTGTGTTGAATGGCGGAGGGAGGTTGGTGACAGATCTCCAATTTCCAGATAAATGGTGTGCGCCAAGTAAGGTTTGGTGAAGGATTTCACATTGGGTTGTATCTTGGCCCTGAGTGTGCATGTATGCAATCAAAATGACTAAGGTTGGAGTGATCTTGGTTCTGGAAAGGAAATGTTGAAAGTTTGAACAGTTTCCCCTCATCCTGTTTATTGAATCTATAATGGCAGGAAGACTTTTCTTGGAGGTGAGGTCCAAAAATTCAGAGGGGAAGATTGAGATGAGAGTCGGTGTGTTGAAACAGCTTTGCTTGACTCCAATCTGCGTTAGGATTGAGGTGGATTCATTGGAGAGGAACCACACATTTACCCAATTTCATGAGTTGCTTTGAAACAAGTGGAAAGAAGCCCAGAAAGATAACAATAATTATTTAGTGGTGACTATTTGGTGATGATATAATTATTTTAAGAGACTTCCTCTGAATTTGGTGAATACAACCAATTGGCCTACTGTGACCAATTTCAGTCTCCCAAAATACCTCCTCTCTCATTCCTATATTTCTGTTGGCCAGATTGTCCACTTAGGCTACATGATATTGCAGACACAAAGTACTGGAATAACTCAGCGGGTGAGGCAGCATCCTGGGGAATATATGGGTAGCTGATGTTTTAGTTCGGGACCTTATTCAGACTGATTGTGTGTGTGGGGGGGTGGGCGGGGGGGGTGGGCGGCGCGGGGAGAAAGCTGGAAAGGGGAGGAGCAATACAAAGCCTGGCAGGTGATAGTTTGGTACAGGTGATGGGGGGGAGGGGTGATGATGCACAGATAGTTGTCCTGCCCCTCCCCTCTTCTAGCATTTCTGCCCCCCCAACGAGTCTGAAGAAGGGTCCCAACTCCAAACGTCACCTATGTTCCATGTTCTAGAGATGCCGCCTGTCACACTGAGTTACACCAGCACTTTGTCGTTTTTTCTTGTAAACCAGCATCTGCAGTTCCTTGTTTCGATGTGATATTGTAGCAGGGCACTCAGCGTGGGCATGGGCTGTACTTAAGACTCGACTGAGCTATTTACATGAGGGATGATACATCTAGTTGGAATGGATTCAATGATACAGCGTGGGAACAGGCTCTACAAACCATTCAGCCCACGGTGACCAGCGACCACCCGCACTTTAACCCACTTTCGCATCCACTCCCAACACACCAGGGACAATTTTACATAGACCAATTGACAGACACATACGTCTTCAGGGTGTGGGAAGAAACCGAACCACCTTGAAGAAACCCACACGGTTACAGGGATAACTGAGGCAGCAGCTCTACCAGCTGCGGCACTGTGCTGCCTCTAACATATACACTTCACAGGCCAGCTACCATTACATTAAATTCCAACGCAGACTTGGGCTTGAGACCTATGTCTGCTATTAAGTTTGCGTCGAGTTAAAGTGTACTGAACCGAAACACTGCAGACGATGAGAATGTGAAATATACGCCGCATGGATCTTTAGTGAAACCTGCATTTCCAAATTGAAGAAACAAAGAACTGCAGATGCTGGTTTATACCAAAGATAGACACAGATGCTTGAGTAACTCAGTGGATCAGGCAGAAAGAGGATAGGTGATGTTTCGGATCAGGCAAAGAAGGGTCCCGATCAGAAACGTCATCTATCCTTTTTCTCCAGAGATGCCGCCTGGCCCACTGAGTTACTCTAGCACTTTTTTAAATCTATCTTTCAAAATTGATACATGGATCTTTTTGATGTTGTAGTCACTATCCACCGATTTTCACCGGTTCTCTCCTCCATAGCCACACCAACGCGGTTATGAGAATATTTCAGAATAGCAGAATGTACAAACCCAAGATGCAAAATACTGTCAACTTTAAAGACGTTTTGAAAATAACAGCCATAAGTCAGAGGTGCAATGTGCCGTCTCCGTCGCTAGCCCCGTCCTCTGGTCCCAGACACTGTAAACCGAGAGGGTAATCGATGCCTTGCGAGAGAGAGGTGATACAGTCGGGAAACCGCTTCGTCCGCGCAACCTTCTCCCCAGTAAATTAAAAATGAAGGTGTAATATGTAAGGCGCTCTAAATGACAAGAGTGCGGGTCGAATTCGCCCAATAGTGGGGAAGCGGCGCTTATTTATAGTAACGGTATCCGGTTGTACTTGCGTTACAGTTTTATAGATGGGTCCCAAACAACGACGGACTGCGCCCTCACCCCCCACTATCCCGGCTCTCCCTCTCCAACACCATCCCACCATCTCCCTCCCATCCCACCATCAATAGCCTCTCATTCCCCCACAGCCAGCCCACCCATCCTCCATCGCCACCCCCTCATTCCACATCACCAACCCCTCATTCTTCATCGCATCCTCATTCCCATCGTCAACCCCCTCCTACCGTCACGGGATCGCCTCTCACATCATTCCCCTCTCCACAAACACACACACAGACCTCCTCTCTCTTACGACATATCCACGCAATCCCTCCTCTTCATTTCCCCCACAGCCCAATCTCCACGACTATTCAACCCCTTCCCAACTATTATTCCCACCCGCAACCATTAATCACCCGCTCTTTCCAAGCTAATAACCTCCCCGATTTCTGTGTTACCCCCCCCCCCCCCCCCCCCCCCCAGCCGGTCGCTTCCCCCTCCTGTCGCCCTTCAGCCACCCTCCTCTCCCACCACCACCACCACTGCCTCCGCTCCTCGCTGGCTGTGGCCCCAGGGTGAGAGTGCGCTCCACGCTGCCCGCCGGGGGCCCCAGGAGCCGCCCCACCTCCGACCCAATCGACGCTGCCTCTACTCGGGGCGGGACTCGGCTCCACCGAGCTCCGGTACAGACAGGCAGACAGACAGACAGACAGAGAGCGGCAGCGGAGGCAGCGTCAGAGCGGAGACTGGGGGCGGAAAAGGCGCCATCCCCCCTCTCTCTCTCAGCCTCGTTATACATCTGAAGACAAATGTCACACGTGTAGCCAGAAGATAATAGAGTGGGAAGGAGAGAATTCTGCATCGGTTCACCATGAGATCGAGAGTATTGGAGCAGCGTCTCTCCGGGCTACAAGCTCAGCGGACTCGGACCGAGGCGGTCGCCGGAGGGTGTCGTGTTTAAGTGACAGAGAGGAGGAGGAGGAGGGGGACTCGCCCGGATCGTTTCAGGAGAGAGAGAGAGAGGGGTGGAAAAAATCGGAGGTAAGAGTTGATGAAGAGATCGGACGCAGGGGCACGCACACAAGTCAGACACACCAGAGATGCGTGACAAATGCAGGAAGGAGCCCGGCTGGACTTAGCTCGCAGCCCCGACTAGAGGAGACTGTGCGGTGCGGTGCGGTGGGACGGACGGACGGACGGACGAGCCGCTCTCTGCCTTGCGGCGGCGGCGGCGGAGGCTCAGAGGGAAGCGAGGACGCTGGAATTGAGGGGAAAAGTTGACGGCTTGCGATGTGAAGGCGAGAGAAGGAGAACGCTGCGAGCAACGCGGGTGCTGCCATCGCCCCCCTCAACACCCATGGCCGGGACCTGAGCAGAGCTGGTTCCTGGGAACGGAGGAGGCTGAGAGGGGAACCCGCACGATGCTGTTGTGAGTTGTTATTGCCTTTTTAATTTAACAAAAAAAAAAAAGAAAGGACGATGAAGGTTCTGCGCAGGAAGGCGGTTTTCTTGGTGCTCGGCTACATCCTGTTGGTGGTGCTTACGATGCTGCATTTCACCGACTACAAGGGGGGCAAGGAATGTAGCCAGGTGAAGTATGTACCCTACCCGCTGCGCTACGCCGTGGAACAGCAGCCGGCTCCGGCGCCGCACAACGCGTCCGCCAAGCGGCAGCATGTCTACGTGTTTACAACATGGCGATCCGGCTCGTCCTTCGTGGGCGAGCTCTTCAACCAGAACCCCGACGTCTTCTTCCTCTACGAGCCCATGTGGCACATCTGGCAGAAGCTGTACCCGGGGGACGCGCTCACGCTGCAGGGGGCTGCCCGGGACATGTTGGGCCACCTCTACCGCTGCGACCTGTCCATCTACCAGCTGTACAACGGGGGCAACAACGTGACCAGCATGGGCATCTTCGGGGCGCCCCGCAACAAGGTGGTCTGCTCCTATCCTCTCTGCCAAGCCTACAGGAAGGAGAAGGTGGGTCTCATCGACGAGCACGTCTGCAAGAACGAGTGCCCACCGCAACATCTAGACTCGCTGGCGAGCGAGTGCCTCAAGTATAGCACCATTGTCATCAAGGGAGTCCGCATCTTCGACCTCAGCGTGCTGGCGCCTCTGATGAGGGACCCTTCCATTGACCTGAAGGTGATTCACCTGGTGCGGGACCCCAGGGCGGTGGCCAGCTCCCGCATCAAGTCCAGGAACGGGCTGATCCGGGAGAGCCTGCAGGTGATGAGGAGTAAGGATCCCAAAGGGCGGCGTCTCAAGGTGTATGATGGCTACCAGCGGAGCCGGCGGGACGCGGTGGACTACCATGCACTGAACGCGCTGGAGGTGATCTGTAGCAGCATGGTGCGGACGGTACAAATGGCCAGGGAGCCACCGGGCTGGCTTAAGGACAACTACCGGGTAGTGCGCTACGAAGACCTGGTGGAGGAGCCCATCAGGTACCTGAAGGACATGTATTACTTCGTCAACCTGTCCCTCAGTCAGGACCTGGAGAGGTTCGTCCTCAACATGACCATGGGCTCTAGTTACTCCAACAAGAAGCCCTTCAGCGTCTCGTCGCGGAACGCCACGCAGGCGGCCAACGCCTGGCGGACCCAGCTCACCTACTCGCAGATCAAGCAAGTTGAGGACTACTGCCAGCAGGCCATGGACTGGCTGGGCTACGAGAAGGTCCAAACACCCGAGGAAGTCAAGGACTTCAGCAAGTCATTTGTGACCAAACTCCGGGTCTGAACTGAAGGGACAGACTTGGTGCAGTAAATCACCCCTGTCCTGTCCACACCCAAGAGTGGAGGAGGGCAGGTAAACCCCAAACTGTTTACTTTCCAGATATCCTCGGATCCAGATGTCAGACTGGGGTGTTGGCAGGGGCATGACATTTGAGGTTGGAGGTTTTGCAGGGAACCTTTTCTCTCTCTCTCTCTGACACAGGGGTAGACAAAATCCCCTCTTAAACACTCAAAAATAACTTACCTAGTCACACAACCAGTCTCCCCCTCACACACACACACACACACACACACACACACACACAGATGCTCAGTCACGATACCTTTGCATCAATGCACACCTCCACATAAACCAACATAAAAACTCATCCAGGTGCACCTTCACATTCACACATATCCATCATCTACTCCAACATATACATCCATGCAAACATACTCAAGGATGCACCATACAGACACAGCCAAACATATGTATCCTTCCACCCACAAAACATTAATCCATCAGCATGTGCATTCCTCACATGCACCCGTATAACTAATTCAATTTGCTATTAACAATGAAAAGTGATGCAAATTACTTGACAATTTTAAGGGAGCTTTTCATCAGCAGGTGTTGACAAAAGTGCAACAAATTCAATTGTTCACCGGAAATATTTGATCTTTGGGTTTAAAATTGTTATATATGTTGCTCTACGAATACATATATATGTATATATATATAGTTCTTTTTGTTGTCTGGTTAAATGAATAAATTGATAATTTATCATTTTTTAAAGAAAGTATTCTATTATATTAATGGCATGTGATATAGAATTGTGAGTACAGTGCTTTACTGCCAAAGTGCAACTGATCAGGATCTTTTCTGTTCATGTTTTTTGCTCGATTGTTCCTCCCTGAAAAAGTCAATTTATGTTCCCTCCCTCCAGGCTGCAGAAAACAAGCAAAGGAGCCTGTTGCAAAATAAACCTTTTCGACCCTTATTTTTATTATTATTGTTGTGTCATCACAGGAATTCAACCCCCAGAACACAAGAAAATACAAAAAAATGGCATTTGGTTTGTTGTCAATTAAAACCTGCTATGTTAATAATTGAAACTGGCTATGATTGAACCCAACAGAGCATGTGGGCCTTAAGGTTAAAAAAAAAACATGCTGAAGGGATTTTTGTATTTTGTATTTTATCAAGGGTCTTTGTGACAGAATATTTACAACATGCAGTGTTTTAATGAGCTGCAAGATAAATTGAGCAACATGCACCCAGAAGGTTTATCATTAATGGCCAACTTAAAATACCCAGCATTTAAGAGATACTTGGATAGGTACATGAATAGGAAATATTTATAAGGATATGGGCTAAACGCAGGCAAATAGGACTAGCTTAGATGGGGCATCTTTTTTGGCATGGACGAGTTGGGATGAAGGACCCATTAACATGTTGTTTGATTCTATGACCCTAATACAAAACCAATTTAATGAGAGAGTTTTCCGTTATACCTCTATCACCAATGCCAAGTGTACGGTATGATGTAATTTATTTCTAAATGCCCTCTGGTCCTCCCCAGACACACAAGGACATCCATCAGCAGACATTTGATATGATCTTTTCATAAGGTCTGCTCATTGCAACTGGTACCATATGTATACTACAAAGCTGTTTTTGTGATAACAGGCACTTTGAAATAATTTTTAAATCGTGGAATGCAATACTACAATGCAGACATGAATTCAGTTTGCTACACTCCATTATGTACTCTAGGTTAATAATATTTTCCAAAATCAAGGCCCATTTTGAAGGTAGACGAGGTTTAGACTAAGTAAATAGAGGAGGGTCTACACTGTTCTGTCTGGAAGTTCAAATAATTGTAGAATAACTTGAAATTATATTTTATTCTGAATATCCAATTTAACATGTGTTTCACATTTCATTGGTGGGTGTCAACAGGTATCTGTGTGCTTGCTTCATGACACAAGGAATGAAAATAGATGGATGAATGCATTCCGATAGTTAGAATATAGAGTTGGCAAATTCTCCGGGTTAAAGTTGGCTTCTGTAAATTGTCCCTAGTGTGTAGGATAGAACTAGTGTAAGGGTGATCACTGGTTGGCACAGACTCGGTGGACAAAAGGGCCTGTTTCTTGCTGTATCTCTAAGCTAAACTAAACTATTGTCGGATGACCTTTGGTCGGTGTGGACTCAGTGGGCCAAAAGGCCTGTTTCCATACTGTATCTCTCTAAAAAAAACTTGCAACACATTCCAGCACAGGCTACAAGGAGGTGCTAGGTGGTTGCTAATCATTAATAATTGTTTGGGATGATTCAGCATGATACACGACAAAGTACGGAGATGCAGGTTTGTGCACGAGTTAGTCCACGGGCTAAGCAGCTGAGTCATTTTAAGAAGTGTCCCACCCCAAAATGTCACCTGTCCATTCCCTCCACAGATGTTGCCTGACCCGCTGAGTTTCTCCAGCACCTTGTGCTTTGCTCAAGATTCCAGCATCTGCACTTCCTCGTGTCTCCATTTTACTGCCGATTTCTTTCATGCCAGTATGAGAAGTTGTACATTTGAGGCCAGCCACAGTGCCCTCCATAATATTTGGGACAGACCCATCATTTATTTATTTGCCTCTGTACTCCACAATTTGAGAATTGTAATAGAAAAAAATCACATGTGGTTAAAGTTCACATTGTCAGATTTTATTAAAGGCCATTTGTATACATTTTGGTTTCACCATGAAGAAATTACAGCAGTGTTTATACACAGTCCCCCCATTTCAGGGCACCATAATGTTCAGCAGCCAATGAGTTTTGAGGCATTTATTTGAACTTGAGCAGATAGGATGTGTTTATACACTTCAGAATTCATTATGCTACTACCATCAGCAGTTGTACCATCAATGAAGATAGTCAGTACCTTCAGCAGCCATACATGCCCAGGCCATAACACCCCCACCACTGTGTTTCACAGATGAGGTGGTATGCTTTGGATATTGTGCAGTTCCTTCTCTCCTCCATACTTTGCTCTTGCCATCACTCTGATATAAGTTAATCTTCGTCTTATCTGTCCACAAGACCTTTTTCCAGAACTGTGGTTGCTCTTTTAAGTACTTCTGGGCAAACTGTAACCTGGCCATCCTATTTTTTCGGCTAACCAGTGGTTTGTATCTTGCAGTGCAGCCTCTGTATTTCTGTTCATGAAGTCTCCTCGACAGTGGTCATTGACAAATCCACACCTGACTCCTGAAGAGTGTTTCTGATCTGTCAGACAGGTGTTTGGGGATTTTCTTTATTATAGAGAGAATTCTTCTGTCATCAGCTGTGGAGTCTTCCTTGGCCTGCCAGTCCCTTTGCGATTAGTAAGCTCACCAGTGTTCTCTTTCTTCTTAATGATGTTCCAAACAGTTGATTTTGGTAAGCCTAATGAGCCTGTCCCACTTAGCCGATTTTTCAGGCGACTGTGAAGTCGCCGGCAGTCGCCTGAAAAACCAGCGACTGGAACGGCGATGTCAGAGTGGAACACATACACACATCATTTCCTTCACCAGCCCGTTATGCAGGCGGGGGACAAGGCAAGCAGGGGGAGCGCTGTCTGAGTGAAATTCACACAGTGCTAAGCCATTGTGATACAGACACACACCGCGATAAACAGGAAGGTTGGCGCTGTAATTAAGACGGTGAAAGCACAGTGTACGGGAAGGGTCATGTCAGTCCTTTAAAAGAGGGGAGACGGGGGGGGGGTGGTGAGAAGGGGGGAAAAGGAGTGGAGACGACTTTTAAGAAGCCAGAGATACACGGCTGTGAAGCTCGGCGGACATTTAACATTACCGGTCGGTTATCCTTGGTTCTGAAAACTACTGCTTACGTTTTTTTCCCAATGAGCCAATGGAATTCACCAGTCAGCACTGGCTACAACCTGCAACCTCCTGGTGACCCACTACCACTGCACCTATGACATGAGAATTCTCGCTACTCTCCATAGCGGCTTCATTCTGGTCGCCGCTAATTTTTCAACATGTTGGAAATTTTGCGGTGACCATAATGAGGCCGCGACTAGTTCCCTGAATGCGGGAACTCCTCACAACCATGAAGGCAGCTACCTGGCAACCACCCTCGAACACGTGGCGACCATGTGTCGACCGCATAGTCTCCTGCAGTTGCCTAAGTCGGACAGGCCCATAAGGTTTGGCTGATGTCTCTAACAGTTTTATTCTTGTTTCTCATAATGGCTTCTTTGACTTTCATTGGCACAACTTTGGTCCTCATGTTGATAAACAGCAATAAAGGTTTCCAAAGGTGATGAAAAGACTGGAGGAAAGACTAGGTGCTGAGAACTCTCTTATACCTGCATTAAGGAGGCAATTAAACACACCTGAGCAATTACAAACACCTGTGAAGCCATGTGTCCCATACATGATGTGCTGAAATGGGTGGACTATGTATAAACACTGCTGTAATTTCTACATGGTGAAATCAAAATGTATAAAAATGGCCTTTATTAAAATCTGACAATGTGTACTTTAATCACGTGATTTTTTCTATTACAAATCTCAAATTGTGGAATAGAGAGGCAAATAAATAAATGATGGGTCTTTGCCCCAAACATTATGGAGGGCACTGTATTTCCTATAGAAGGGGGGGAATGTGGAATTCTGTGATTTTTGGGAGAACCCTTTTTACTTTCTGATCTTTAAACAAGTTGTTATTGGATGCCCAGAGCATTCCAGCTCAGGTGGACAGGTGGCAGGCCACCAGTCACCCTCACTTGGCCCATTCAAATATATTGTCTGTTGCAAACTTGAACTTTGGCCACTTTATGTTATTGTTGGCAAATGGTCTGTAGACGAGAGCAATGGTTGACGGTCTTCAACGATTGTGCCATGTTATAGATATGCAGTGATTTTGTGTCTACACTTTGAAAACACAATAATGGAACTCATTTTGCAAATTCAAAATAAAATAAATGTAATAAGCCTGTTCCAAGACATGACGAATCTGTAACCATAGAATAAGATGGCTCCCAACTGTGTGTTGCAGGATTAAATAATAATAAATCCCTTAAATTTTGTAACTCCAGAAAATAATTGTCTATTGTAACAATATCATCAATTTCCGCCCATGTAATAACCTTTACGTAACAAAGCAGGAATTTCACCCTTGTGTGAAGAATGTGACAGATTTAACAAAATAATTAATTTAAAGTGACAGATGAATGATTTATTTCTTCCAATATTTGTAGATTTCAGCAATTATTACTGTAAATATTAAAAATATGGTAAATTATTATACTATATTGGACATATTTTAGGTCTAGCTTTCATGCAGAAGAATTCATCACTCACATGTAGATATGGATTATGGATTATCATTTCAGAAATATTGAACCCATGAATAAATTTTTTCCGAAAAAGAATGCAGCGTTTAAGTGGTTAACCATAGTAAATGTCATGCAGACAATCATCCTATCAAAATTAGCTTGACATGAAAACATGCTTTTATTTCTCTACATTAATTCTCAGTATAAATCCAGAATTATTTAATAGATACCTTCTGTGCACTTTTATCAAAGGTGGGCAAAGTGGACGATTTGCTTAGTTGTCATCAGATTGTATAAGAGCCTGAAGAATATTGATTAGCATGTCAGAATTTATTTAAATTTAAGTTGAGAATGCTTTTTTTTGGTTTCAGTTGGAATGATTTGAAATGTCTATTTAAAATATTTTCACGTTATAATAATTGAAATTTGGTTTAAAAAATAACATCTATCTTGTCCAGTTTTCAGCCATTTGGGAATTACCTGTATAATTATTTGGATAATTATCAACCAGTTTTGTTTATTTGGGGTTTAAAACATTTTTAACCTGGCTTGCACTTCATGAGAAAGACAAAAGCCAGTGAACTCCTGGCCAGTTAGTTTAACGTCTATTGTTGGCGAGATGCTGGAGTCAATAATCAAAAGGGAAATGGCTAATCATTTGGGGATATAATCAAAGCTAATCAATATAGTTTTCTGAAACTGAAAATAACGTTTGACAAATTTGCTTGAATTATCTGAGGATGTGTAAGGGAGAATTGCCAGAGGGGAACCTGGAGGTGTATATCTATATTTTCAAAAGACCTTTGACATGGTGACAGCAGGTGGCACTGAGACTGGTGCATAAATTAAGAACACTAGGTATTGGAGGAAATGGGTTAGCATGGATTGAAACCTGGTCGACTCAGAGAAAACAAAGAGTTGGAATAAATGGGTCCCTTTCAAGCTGGTGGGATGTAACAGTGGAGTACCCCAAGGATTGGTTCTTGGTCCTCAATTGTCCACTGTTTACAAAAGTGACCTGGAGGAGGGCAAAAAAATGCAAGTTTTCCAAGTGTGCTGATGATAAGAGAATAGATGGAATGGTACGTTATGATGAGAAAATTGTGACTGGGTGAAAACCTGACGAGAAGTTTAATGCCGAGAAGTGTTAAGTCATGCACGGGGGATCAAGTGGTGGGTTATGTTATAAATGGAGATATTCTGCAAATGAGTGGTTTGGATGGATCTAGATGTTTGAGAGTATGAATCCCATAATGTTAGAATGCAGGCTCAACAAGTATTTAAATATGTTGGCCTTTATTGGGCTGGAGTTTAGACACTGAGATGTTTTCACTGGTGAGGGAGTCACGAACAAAGGGACATACAGTAGCTCCAAAATAAGAGCAAAAGGATTTGAGTATAGGAGCAGGGAGGTTCTACTGCAGTTGTACAGGGTCTTGGTGAGACCACACCTGGAGTATTGCGTACAGTTTTGGTCTCCAAATCTGAGGAAGGACATTATTGCCATAGAGGGAGTGCAGAGAAGGTTCACCAGACTGATTCCTGGGATGTCAGGACTGTCTTATGAAGAAAGACTGGATAGACTTGGTTTATACTCTCTAGAATTTAGGAGATTGAGAGGGGATCTTATAGAAACTTACAAAATTCTTAAGGGGTTGGACAGGCTAGATGCAGGAAGATTGCTCCCGATGTTGGGGAAGTCCAGGACAAGGGGTCACAGCTTAAGGATAAGGAGGAAATCCTTTAAAACCGAGATGAGAAGAACTTTTTTCACACAGAGAGTGGTGAATCTCTGGAACTCCCTGCCACAGAGGGTAGTCGAGGCCAGTTCATTGGCTATACTTAAGAGGGAGTTAGATGTGGCCCTTGTGGCTAAGGGGATCAGAGGGTATGGAGAGAAGGCAGGTACGGGATACTGAGTTGGATGATCAGCCATGATCATATTGAATGGCGGTGCAGGCTCGAAGGGCCGAATGGCCTACTCCTGCACCTAATTTCTATGTTTCTATGTAAGAGGACAGCCATTTATTACTGAGGAGTAGAGAATTTTTTTCTCTAAAAGGATAGTGTATCTCTGAGGGTGGTGTAGGTCAGATAATAGAATATATTTAAGTTGAAGATAGATAAATACTTGAAAGATCAAGGAATTGAGGTTTTAATTTGGGTTAGATATACAGCATGGAAACAGGCACTTCTGCACACCGAGTCCACGACGACCATCGATCATCTGTTTACATTAGTTCTATGTTACCACACTTTTGCATCCACTACGTACACAATATATTTTACAGCGGCTAATTAACCTACAAACCCGCATATCTTTGGGATATGAGAGGCAACCGGAGCATCCAGAGGAAACCCATGCAGTCACAGGGAGAACATGCAAACTCCACACAGACTCAGCACCCAAGGTCAGAATTGAACCTGAGTCCCTGGCGCTGTGAGGCAGCAGCTCTACCAGCTGCACCATTGTGCCGCCTTATGTGGTACTGGCACAGAAGAGGAGTTGAGATCAGTATAGATTTGCCGTTGGCCATGGCCATACTGAATGGCAGAACAGGATTGAGGGATTTTAGACTATGCCAGCTCCTGTTTCTTGTGTCCTTGTTTTCTCTCGCCTTATGCAGAAACATGCTGGATTACTGCTCTGTGGATAACTGTGGCTTTTCATTCACTTAAACACACTGTTGACATAAGGAACTTGGCAGTGAATGTGCAGAAGTTAGTTGACTACAACCAGGTTTTGATCGTGACTGCCTAAAGGCTGATTCTCCCTGGTAAATATAGCCATTATTTTCCTGCACTCTTTTGGCAGGAGACCCAGACTAACCTTAAATCATTCACAGAACCCATGTGGAATTTCAGATCTGACACTTCCCTCATAAGGGAGAAACTGAGTCATTGATGAAGTCCAGTTAATGACAAAAACACGTTTTTTCACTTTACATTCCGCAAAACTCTTTCTCAAAGTCATATTGCAGAGATGTGTAAAGAAAGACATCAGGAGCAAACAAGCAGAAACTGAATGTTCTTGAAATCGGCTTCAGGTTTATAGCATATTGTGTGGATTTACATTCTCTGTAACAAAAGGTCTTAATGTTATCCTGTGATGTTGTTCTGTTTAATGTACTTTCAATTGGTTATTTGCATCATAGATGTAAAGTTACCACCTGCTAGCACAGGTGTCTGTGCAGTATTGTCACCAGTTGTACATACAGTCTTATTACCAGAGATTATAAACTCAATTGCCAGCAAACAGATTGTATGTACAGCACAGAGAATCATTAGCAATCTACCACCAAATAGAATATTCTTCCCTTACAACCCTTGAACTCTTACACAGAGCCTAATAATTTGTCAATTATTATATAATGGCTGACTGTGTCCTACTGATTCGAGCATTCATTTATCTGAAGTAATTAAACACTGAAAAATTGGCAAGATTAGGTCATAGAAATGTAAACCATGGAAACCACTGTATCTTCAGCCGCTGAGTCTGCATTGACTGTCAAGCATCCATTTTGACACAAACACTTCCCTATCCTATTTTATTCTCCCCTTGTTCCCAGATTCAACTACAGGTTGAAACTCTATTCTAGCACACTTGGTATCTGATCAGCAATGTTAACAACACAAAATGCCAGACCATAGTAATTGCCCTGATCATCTTCATCTGAGCAAGAGAACAGTTTTTAAGTGCGTTGGGATAGAAACATAGAAAATAGGTGCAGGAGTAGGCCATTCGGCCCTTCGAGCCTGCACCGCCATTCAATATGATCATGGCTGATCATCCAACTCAGTATTTTGTACCTGCCTTCTCTCCATACCCCCTGATCCCTTTAGCCACAAGGGCCACATCTAACTCCCTCTTAAATATAGCCAATGAACTGGCCTCAACTACCTTCTGTGGCAGAGAATTCCAGAGATTCACTACTCTCTGTGTGAAAAATGTTTTCCTCATCTCGGTCCTAAAAGATTTCCCCCTTATCCTTAAACTGTGACCCCTTGTTCTGGACTTCCCCAACATCGGGAACAATCTTCCTGCATCTAGCCTGTCCAACCCATTAAGAATTTTGTAAGTTTCTATAAGATCCCCCCTGAATCTTCTAAATTCTAGCGAGTACAAACCGAGTCTATACAGTTGTGGGAAGTGGAAACTGCAGGATTATGAGCACCGAAGATAGACACAAAATGCTGGAGTAACTCAGCGGGTCAGGCAGCATCACTGGAAAAAAGGAATAGGTGACGTTTTGGGTCGAGACCCTTCTTTGGACACTGTCCAAAATCCAAAGCCTTCTTAAGTCAAATACACTGTTGGCTGAGATCGCATAGGTTATACTGGTGGGTTAATTAGCTGCAGATTAGTATAGATCTTAGCTTTTTAGTTCTTAGTTAGAATACCAAATTGGAGTCACTCCAAAGACGTACAGGTAAGTAAGATCTGAATCTTGAATCTGTATGAAGGTTTAATTGGCTTGGTGTATGTCTAAATTGTTCCTCGTGTGTGTAGGATAGTGTTAATGTGTGCTGGTCAGTGGGCCGATGGGCCTGTTTCCACGCTGTATTTCTAAACTCAACTAAACTAAATTGGTTACTAAGTACATATTCAAAACATGCCGAACCACAGGATTGTTAGACCACAGAATGGGTAGATCAGAGAGTTTCAGCTACTTACCTATGTGCCAGGGCTAAATAACCCTAAATTTCACCTTTACTGAGCATTTTATGCTTTATTCCTCGACTTATTACTGATTTAAAAACATCAAAAGACTTTGAATTTAAAACGACCATTCACTGATGACGTCACAATGGCTCGACTTGCAGTGATCAGCTTCACTGAAGATTTCATCCTATATTTCACGTTATTCGCGATTAAAGCTTTAAAAATGCCAACTTTCACGATTTTTACTGTTAAAATCATTCCTGCCAGCTTCCAACACGCTTTGATCCAATGTTGTGACACAGGAACACTGAATTTTTCACCTCACATGAGAGGGAGGGCGAATTGCTATTGCAACACACAGGGCAAGTGCAATTGGGGGTTATGGTTAGGGAATGGGTGCGTTGGGGTGGGTCTGCACTTGGTCTAGTACTTTACTTATTAAAAGTCTGATCTTGTTAATGTGCATATGTGTGTCTGTGTATATGTGTGTGTATATGTGTGTTAGTCTTTACATCTTCGCAAAAACACTACGCGGTAACGATAACATTTTTACATATTCCTATTGACATATTTCCCCTCGAGGCCGGGATCACCTTATCTGACCATTTTATGCTTTATTTCTCGACTTATTCTCAACTCATTACTGATAAAAAGTCTAAACAAGTCAAAAATCTTTGAAATCAAAACGACCAGCTTCAACTGATGACGTCACAATGGCTCGGATAGCAGTGATAAGCCTCACTGAAGATTCCATCCTATACTTGACACGTTATTCGTGATTAAAGCTTTAAAAATGCCAACTTTCACAAGATTGTTACATATTCTGATTCACATTTTCCCCCTAGAGGCCGAGATCACCCTCACTGAACATTTTCAGCTTCATTTCTCGAGTTATCACTGATTAAAAGTAAGTAAGAAGTTTAAAAACATCAAAAGACTTTAAAATGCCCAGCTTTCACTGATGTCACAATGGCTCGGGTAGCAGCGATCATCGTCACTGAAGATTTCATCCTGTATTTGACACGTTATTCGTGATTAAAGCTTTCAAATGCCAACTTTCACAAGATTTTTACATATTCTGATTCACATTTTCCCCCTCTAGGTAGAGATCACTTTCACTGCACATTTTATGCTTTATTTCTCGACTTATTACTAATTAAAGTATTATAAAATCAAACCGACCAGCTTCAACTGATGATTTCACAATGGATCGAAGAGCAGGGGGAGGGCGAATTGCTATTGCAACATGCAGGGCAAATGCAATTGGAATTTTTTTAAAAGAGCACTGCTGAGGGAGGCAAAGAGGAGTGCTGGAATCTTACGTTCGGGAACGGCTTGAGTTGGAGGACCACGCCTTCCGTGGGGGCTGCGGGTAGGGAACGGGTTCGTTGGGGGAGCAGACCCTCTGCACATGGTCTAGTATTATAAAAAATTATATTAAAATTTGTTCCGGAGCATGTATTATTTGGTATGAAGTAAGGCCCTGGCCCAAAATGTCACCTGTCCAGTCCTTCCACGGACGCTGCCTGACCCGCTGAGTTACTCCAGCACTTTGTGCTTTGCTAAAGTTTCCAGCATATCTCTGGTATTATGTTTGTTGGTAAGCCATAGAGTTAAAATAATCAATATTAATCAGAAAAATGCCAAAAAGTGCCTTTGGTTTGAAAAAAAGCTTTAATATTGTGTCCTTGCACAGTGCCATTCAAAATCTCCTGAGGATCTTTGCAGTCAATTATATCCTTCCACAATGCAATTTATTTTGGGAAACCTAAAGTAGGAATTTGCAGGGAATATCTGGAGGAGGAATAGTTGCAGTTGTTGTCAAAGCATGCAATACAAGTCTTGGAACATAGAACAATACAGCACAGCAACGAGCCCTTTGGCCCACAGTGCTATGTTGGATAGGATGGCAACATAGGATGGCAAGATTCACACAACCTCCATTATATAATTGTATAATATTCCTAAAAGTAGGGGACAGCAGGGCTCAACGGATGGAGGAGAGGAACAGTGCCGCTGAGCAGGCTAGGGCCTTACATCCCTCACCCTCAGAGACGTTCTGGGTTTTCAAAGGTCGGCTGCAGGAGGTGTCCCAGGGCAAGGAGGTGAGGTGAGGGCCTGTTCGACAATCAACATATCGAGGTGTCGGTTGAGTGGGCGGTTGGAGGCTCTGCAGCAGCCTGGGGAGCGATTGGATCGGGCGCCGCTCCAAGAAGCTGAGAGCACGGATCGGACGCGGCCTACAGTGGCACTGAGTTGCAGAGCAGCGGTGGAGGGCATCGACAACATCACCAGGCCAGACCGACCTCTGCAAATTGCCAGGACAATGGGCCTTTATGGTCAAGTTAAGACTCTAAATTCTTAACTTTGAACTTGAATCATGCAAAATGGTGCCAACAATGTGGTGACTCTTGTGTACTGCCTCAGTATAATCTACTATTCCTACACTTGTTCTTAAGTATGAATGTTCTTAGATTTTTACTGAACTGTATGCAAAATGGAATTTCACTGTACCTAGGTACATTTGACAACAACGTACCGTTGAACCATTGAAGATTCTTTAATTGCCCTCCTTTATAACCATATAACAATTACAGCACGGAAATGGGCCATCTCGGCCCTTTAGTCCATGCCGAACACTTACTCTCACCTAGTCCCATCTACCTGCACACAGACCATAACCCTCCATTCCTTTCCCGTCCATATACCTATCCAATGTATTTTTAAATGATAAAATCGAATCTGCCTCCACCACTTCCACTGGAAGCTCATTCCATACAACTACCACTCTCTGAGAAAAGAAGTTCCCCCTCATGTTACCCCTAAACTTTTGTCCCTTAATTCTCAAATCATGTCCTCTTGTTTGAATCTTCCCTATTCTCAATGGAAAAAGCTTATCCACGTCAACTCTGTCTATCCCTCTCAACATTTTAAAGACCTCTATCAAGTCCCCCCTTAACCTTCTGCGCTCCAAAGAATAAAGACCTAACTTGTTCAACATTTCTCTGTAACTTAGGTGCTAAAACCCTGGCAACATTCTAGTAAATCTCCTCTGTACTCGCTCTATTTTGTTGACATCTTTCCTATAATTTGGCGACCACAATTGTACACCATACTCCAGAATTGGCCTCACCAATGCCTTGTACAATTTTAACATTACATCCCAACTTCTATACTCAAAGCTCTGATTTATAAAGGCCAGCACACCAAAAGCTTTCTTTACCTTTGAACTGTGAAATAATCATCTCCCTTTGCAGTGGCAACCCTGCAGGTTGCTAAATTATACTGGGTATCTTTCAAATATCAAAAGGATCTGCTGAAAGTATTTTCTATCATAGTGAAAATTAAGTGTAAAAAATATTACTTCAGAACATCCCAGGCTGTAGAGATAAAAAAAAAAAACAAGTTTAAAACACAACACCTGATAACAGTTGCAATAAATTGGTTTGTTGGTTGTGAAAAATCACAACAGAAACATCAATTGACCATTTAAGGGATATTCAATGAACATTTCTACCATGTGCTTTTGTAATAGTCAAGTGAAAAGATATGCTTATGGTAAGAATGAAGACAAAGTATTGATTTGCAGTGAGAATAAAGGCACTTGTTTGCATGCTCATGCTTGTTAAAAATAATTGTTATTCTGCAACTATACATTGAACACATTTTGCTTTAGAATGAGATGTTGGTTATGTGCATTTGTAACCATCTGGTCTCGTTAGAATCAAGCAAGAGTTGAAGCAAGCAATTTCCAGGTGAGAAATATTAAAATCCTAGTGAATAACAATGAAACGTACCAAGTTGTGTCCTCTTCTTAACCGCATCCTTTGAGGCAATACCCAATTTCACGACACAATATTGAGGTGGAAATCTTCCACAGTTAAAATTTTGTAAGCAGAAAGATGACTGTACACAATATTGTATGGGAAGTACAATCCAACAACTTGAAAATCAGTCAGCATCTATGGAGGAAATGGCTGGACACGTTTTGGGTCAGTTCCTCCAGCATTTTGTGCTTTGCTCAAAATTGCAGCATCTGCAGTTCCTTGTGTGTCCAATGTGAAGAGGAGACATTTGTCTAGTAGTTTGCCAGTCTCCTGCTTTGCCAGTTGAAACTCAGGAAAATCTTGGTTTTCTTAATTAAAATGGATGATTCTGGATTCTTTACAAAGGTGAAATAACAATACAGTGTTAACAATAAATTGCTAACTTTGCTGATCAACAGTGGATAAATATCCAATCCCATATATAAAGAGATTCCTTCGTTTCCCAAGAGCACTCTGCAGACTTAACATTAGCGACTGGAAGAGGAAAAAGATTGCTTTCCTCATGGTATCATTTACATTAATTTCCAATGTTCTATAGATTCAGGATCAGTTCCTGTGGATTGGAGGGAAGCTAATGTTATCCCACATTTTAAGAAAGGCGGGAGAGAGAAAACGGAATTATAAACCAGTTAGCCTGACATCGGTGGTGGGGAAGATGCTGGAGTCAATTATAAAAGATGAAATAGCCGCACATTTGGATAGCAGTAACAGGATCGGTCTGAGTCAGCATGGATTTACGAAGGGGAAATCATGCTTGACTAATCATTTGGAATTTTTTGGGGATGTAACTAGGAAAATGGACAAGGGAGAGTCAGTGGATGTAGTGTACCTGGACTTTCAGAAAGCATTTGACAAGGTCCCACATAGGAGATTAGTGGGCAAAATTACAGCACATGGTATTGGGGGTTGTGTGCTGACATGGATAGGAAATTGGTTGGCCGACAGGAAACAAAGAGTAGGGATAAACGGGTCCCTTTCAGAATGGCAGGCAGTGACTAGTGGGGTACCGCAAGGCTCGGTGCTGGGATCGCAGCTATTTACAATATACATCAATGATTTTGATAATGGGATTCAAAGTAACATTAGCAAATTTGCAAATGACACAAAGCTGGGTGGCAGTGTGAACTGTGAGGAGGATGCTATGAGAATGCAGGGTGACTTGGACAGGTTGAGGGAGTGGGCAGATGCATGGCAGATGAAGTTTAATGTGGATAAATGTGATGTTATCCACTTTGGTATCAAAACCAGGAAGGCAGATTACTATCTAAATGGCATCAAGTTGGGAAAAGGAGAAGTACAACGGGATCTGGGTGTCCTTGTTCATCAGTCTATGAAAGTAAACATGCAGGTACAGCAGGCAGTGAAGAAAGCGAATGGCATGTTGGCCTTTATAACAAGAAGAGTCGAATATGGGAGCAAAGAGGTTGGGACAGTCATATGCTGAGAGAATGGAACGGCTGGGCTTATACACTCTGAAGGATGAGAGGTGATCTTATTGAAACATATAAGATTGTTAAGGGTTTGGACATGCTAGAGGCAGGAAATATGTTCCCGATGTTGGGGGAGTCCAAAACCAGGGGGCACCGTTTAAGAATAAGGGGTAAGCCATTTAGAACGGAGACGAGGAACACTTTTTCTCACAGAGAGTTGAGAAAGAATGTCATATAGTTAATACTGTTGTCCCAAAAATGTAACTCTTTTGCTGCAACTTACACATTTTTTAGTTTAGCGATAAAGTGCGGAAACAGGCCCTTCGGCCCACTGAGTCCGCGCCGACCAGCGATCCCCACACACTAACACTATCCTACACATACTAGGGACAATTTTACCAAACTAATTAGCCTACTAACCAGCATGTCTAGAATGTGGAAGGAAACTGGAGCACCCGGAGAAAACCCAGGTTACGGGGAGAACGTACAAACTCCATACAGACAGAACGCGGGTCTTTGGCGCTGTAAGGCAGCCACTGCCCGTTATAATTAGATAATTAGGTTAACCAGATTGTTAGGATTGCTTGAATATTAGGACTTTATTCCATGTCCTAATCAAGGTGCCCCTGATGTTATTTGTCCCAAATTTTCACATTTGCCCTCTGGTTACATAAGATGACCAAGGTATACTGAAAATTTGTAGATAGCTTACAGTACGCTGGGGTGTGCACAATGTAACAGTGAGCATGCTTCTCTGCAGCAGGGAATGTGTGTGTGTACATGCTGAATCATCACCTCACATTACAGACATCATCATCGGTTGCCACGGCCATTGACTTATTTATAGATTTATTGTGGAAATAGGCCCTTCAGCCCACCGTGTCATGCTGACCATAGATCACCTGTGCACACTATTCTATGTTATCCCCACTTTCACACTCTCTCCCTACACACTAGGGGCAATTTAGAGGCCAATGTGTCAACAAACCTGTACGGTTTGTGGGGATGTGGGAGGAAACTGGAGCACCCGGAGGAAACCCACACAGTCCCAAGGAGAACGTGCAAACCCACTCAGACAACACCTGGGGTCAGGATCGAACCCATGTCTGTGAGGCAACGGTTTTATCAGCTGCGTCACTGTGCCTTCTCATTGGCAAGTTATCCTGGTGAGTACTGGCCTGGGACTGTTCCTTGCCCATTCTTCTGAGTAAAACAGACTACTTGGCTACATGTCCATTCCAATGGCAGCGAGCATTAGAAGTTGACATCAGAACTAGAGACTGGGGAAGGGGCTTATTGTGAGGAGGAGAAAATAGGAATAGTGTAGAACTGGTAACTCAAATTTCACTGTACCTTAACTGGTGCACGTGACAATAAACTGACCTTGAACCTTGGTGTAAATGGTCTTAGATTACCATCAGGCTTATTTCTGTGCTGCATGACTGTGAGACGTGTAATTTCCAAGGCCATACAGAATGGGGTTCTATGAAGGGAATATTTATGGTACAGATCTATTAATTGTAGCAGACTTGGTACTGAATTGCAAATTACATAGCAGGAAAATAATTTACAAATTCTGGGAAGACCATGCTACAAATGTGATATGTTCTCTTTACTACTGCAAAATAAACTGCAGGAAATTGGTTCATAATGAATTTTCAGTAGTTCTTTGTGCCCAGACCCTCATTCACCGAGCATCCGTATTAAAGAAAATCGAGCGTTCAAAGCGAGTATTTTCTGGGTGAGCATAAAGACTCCAGTGTCTTCTTTGCTTCCTTTCTCAAAGCTCCACATTCCAGTTATTCAAAAGACCAGCTACATATGTCGGTAAGGGTGTCCCAAGCTTATGTGCATGGACTGTTATTCATGTTATGTCAAGGTGCAGCACAGAATGCCACAGGAGATCCTTTTTAACTGTGGCTATCAAACTGTACAACTTCCCCTTCTGTTGTGGATGGACTGAATTCCCCCCCCCCCCACCGATCTTTGCACATCCCTCATCCTGGACTTTTTCATTGGATAATTTAATTTCATGTTTGTTAACAAATTCATCAGGAAGGTTGGCTCTGTCCTGGGGGCGGAGCTGGATTTATAGGAGGTAGTCTTGGAGGGGACTATGATCTAATGTGCTTGAATCTGTTCTAGTGCTCCTGACAAAGTTAATGAAGATAGTGAAGATCAGTAAGGTTATGGGGAGAAGGCAGGAAAGCCATGATTCAGAATCAGAATCAGATTTTATTCGCCAAGTATGTTTTGCAACATACGAGGAATTTCACTGGCCAGGTCAGTCATACAATTGAATGGCAGAGTAGACTTGATGGGCCGAATGGCCTAATTCTGCTCCTATCACTTATGGATATAATAAATGTTTGGTAATTTTTGGCCTGTCGGAATTAGACAACTGGACTGGACTTTGAAAGATGCAAATTTGTCAAGGGGTTTTCATCAAATAGTTTCATACGATTAAATGTTCTTAAGCAGCAGAATAATAGATTGCTAGTATGACTCCCCCCCCTGTAATTGATGATTTGTGAGCAAAGTTTTAAATTTCAAATCCGCACTTTCTTATGAGTTAGTTGTTATGTTTCTAATTTTATGGCAGAAATAGCAATGTTTCCTTTGAGGGTTAGAGGAAACTTTGAATGGTAGATCCCTGTGGAATTACAAATCCCTAAAGTTACCCCTGTTGATTGTCACGCTGTATCAAGATTCCCGCTTGTCACATCACTGGTCTTGATGTGGGGATGTAATGGAGGATATACTGTTAGAGAATGAGAAATTAAGGTGTCGGAAATTCTGTTTTCAAAGATTCCGTTTCAAATTGGTGGCAGAAGTTAAAGTAATATAAAATCAGGTCCTAGTGAAGATCCAAATGTATATAATATTCCTCTATTGATACGTTTAAATGCTATAACGATACCTCAAGGTATCTTGATTCAGCACAAGTACTGCAGCATTAAAGCTGGGCATTAGTGTCAACCTGGAACAAAAGACACAAAATGCTGGATTAACTCAGTAGGTCAGGCAGCATCTCTGGAGAACATGGATATGTGACATTTTGGGTCGGGATCCTTCAGACTGAATTGAGTCAATTTTCAGTATAAAAACTGGTTAATTTTAATCAATATAACAAATTGGTCATAACTAAACAGAGTTGTGTAAGTACTGTGCTTAGTTTTAAGAACCGAGTGACTAGGATAATTACACTGTTACCATTCTAGTCAGCAGTGGTCTTTGTTGGCACTGATGTTTACTGGTGATTTCAATGGAAATAGCATAAAGATTAATGCCTACTTATTATCAATGGTTCTCTCAGCTCCTTAACTTGGAGGCATGAGATGACATAAAAAGATCGGGTGGGACTGGGGCATGTTGGGATTGCCTAATGTAAGCAATACCAATGTTCAACCAATGTTCTCAGACATGAACACAAGAAGGCCATGTCAGTCCTGAAAGTTTCCCAGGGAAAGGGGAAGTGAAAGGTGCTGATCTTTGCTCCCTCTTGTTCCATAAAGATTCTTTGGCTGTAAGAGTCCAAGTTTATCCATGCCAGGCATTCCTCCTAGAAGCTGAGGAACCACCGTGTTGCATCCAGGATAGGACGTAGGAACAAAAATTTGTTTCAAAGCAGTGCAACCTCCAACATTTGAAATCCATTTATCTCTGACCTTGATTATCTGCTGACATTTGCTTCTGGAGAAAATCTTATTTGAAATGAGCTGATTATCTTAATGTTTTTAATTTATATTGCATTTGTGTTACAGACAATAGACAATAAACAATAGGTGCAGGAGTAGGCCACTCGGCCCTTCGAGCCAGCACAGCCATTCAATGTGATCATGGCTGATCATCCCCAATCAGTACCCCGTTCCTGCCTTCTCCCCATATCCCCTGACTCCGCTATCTTTTAGAGCCCTATCTAGCTCTCTCTTGAAAGTATCCAGAGAGCCGGCCTCCACCGCCCTCTGAGGCAGAGAATTCCACAGACTCACAACTCTCTGTGTGAAGAAGTGTTTCCTCATCTCCGTTCTAAATGGCTTACCCCTTATTCTTAAACTGTGGCCCCTGGTTCTGGACTCCCCCAACATCGGGAACATGTTTCCTGCCTCTAGCGTGTCCAAACCATTTATAATCTTATATGTTTCAATAAGATCCCCTCTCATCCTTCTAAATTCCAGAGTATACAAGCTCAGCCGCTCCATTCTCTCAGCATATGACAGTCCCGCCATCCCGGGAATTAACCTTGTAAACCTATGCTGCACTCCCTCAATAGCAAGAATGTCCTTCCTCAAAATAGGGGACCAAAACTGCACACAATACTCCAGGTGTGGTCTCACTAGGGCCCAGTACAACTGCAGAAGGACCTCTTTTCTCCTATACTCAACTCCTCTTGTTATGAAGGCCAACATGCCATTCGCTTCTTCACTGCCTGTTATACCTGCATGCTTATTTTCATTGACTGATGAACAAGGACCCCCCAGATCCTGTTGTACTTCCCCTTTTCCCAACTTGACACCAAGGTCCTACACTAAGGTCTTCTGGTGTTTGTCAAAGACCAACATGCAGGTAGTTTACTGTTCCCATTACGCAGAAAAAAGTACCATTCGCAGGAGAAAGTCAGAAAGTGAGAACATCCCAAATGAAGTGAATAACATCTGCAGTCAAAATAGGAAGTCAAATACTCAGGTGTATTAGCAAGTCCAAATCTCAAAGTCCCATGCCTGTCATATAAGGCATTAGTTGAACCATTCAGGTCACCCAGTCTCTGGAAGTTAACAAGCTGTTGACGTTCGTCATTCATTCCAAATAATCTTCATTAATTCGAAATAACAATGAACAAAACAAAAATGATGCTGGATTATCATTTGAGTCTTTGGAAGTGCAAACCTCTTCTTGAAGAGCTGTGCATGAAGTTTGGCATCCAGCTCTGGCCTCCATGAGTTTAAAGGGAGTAATCTAAGCTCTAATGAGAATGTAAAGGATTAAAGAATGAGCTGACAGGCTAGATTTGACAAGTAATGAAATGTTGAGGGATGGCAGAATGCATGCTGTTAATAAGATAAAGTAAACTTGGAAGGAAACTTTCATGTGTGCCAGGACAATAAGCTTTGGGGTTTCAAAGATCAAGTGAAAATCTCAACATTGTTTAAATAGATTAAATGTATATGAAGGTGGTTGATTCCTTCCAGACACTATTAGTATAGGTGTGTTTTGGTGGTTGATATGAACATGATGGGCCAAAGGGCCTGTTTCTGTTCTCAAAGAATCATAAAGAGATATATCTGGGAAATGCGCCCTTCAACCCATGCAGAACATTAAGCACTATTTACATGAATCCTACCATAACACATTGTATACGCCCCATATTCCCATACACATTGTATACTCCCCATATTCCCATACACCATTAGGGAAATTTGTTGAAACCAATTAATTCACCAACCCACATATTTTAGTAGCACCCAGGAGAAACCCATATGGTCATAGAGAGAATGTGCAAACTCCATATAGTTAGCACCAGAGATCGGGATTGAACAGAGGTCACTGGAGTTGTGTGGCAGCAGCTCAACTAACCTGTGTGGGCACCATTATGATTTTGCATTGTATGACTCCATATAGCTAGATATTGCAGAAACGTAGTTATCTTGATATTCTAAGATTTGGCCAAATGCGCTGCAGAAACTTCATGATTTGAGGAATATCTTCCAAGCAAACAATAAAATAAATTAAAATTTCCACTTAAAAAACTCCATCAATAATGCCAAAATTGATCAGACCAAATGGTTTTTGTGAGTGGTGAAATCTTCAAAGCCAACACAAAAACTAAAATTATGCAAGTTAAGAGTGAGAGAAAAAAAACAATTTAATCCAGAGGGTTATGAGTGTGGAATAAAGTAACAGGAAAAGCTATTCAAACAGTATGATTAGATTGAGAAATAAATTGAATATATTTGTCAAGAAAGGGTTCCATGGTAGAACGAAATACTGGGATTAACATGAAGGTGAAGTTATCTTATTCTCATACTTGAAAATGTTTACATTCTTATTTTTTACTATGTTTTAACCAGCCAATATTCATAGATACTGGTATGTCGACAGGGAAAAGTAAATAGACCGTTGCTGTAAGCTAAAATATCAAGCAAGCATTTACCTTAAACTACTTGTGGTTTGGATAAAATAACATTGATATGCTTGAAAAGGAACTTGACAACTGATTTACCAGAGCTGAGGTGATGCAAGAAATGCATGAAATGAGTGTATCAGTTATTATTCAGAACAGTGAACATGGCTTTTGGGAATGAAGAAAGCAAACACTGATTTGATAATGAATTCTAGTAAGAAAGCAGGCTCAACTATTTTTGGGATACTGTGTCTCACAGAAATTATTCCAAAATGACAGTAGCAAAGACATAAGCAATCAGAAGCACCTAAGGGGATACTGCATGGATTTAAGTTTTGATCCATTTTGCCTTGTGCAGTCTGTTGAAATACTTCAATAGGAATATGTTTTAAACAAAGATTTCATCTTACCAAGGATGGCCAGTACTAAATAACAATCTTTATAATCAATGTCCAGTAATAGTAAAGACCAAGGGGAGTCTAGCTGTCTATATGTGTACACTCTACTTGATTTTGGAAGTAAAATTGTAATCACTATGCTACAAGAATCATACAAATTCTTCTTAAGTTATTGCTGAAGTTAAACTACTGTATTTCATGGATGAACGTGGAAATTGTGATCTGGTCTTTTAACTTTGAGGACCAGGTCTCACCAATAATCCAGCCTGATGTGATCAGAGCCCCATCGGCTTTAAGGCTTCTTTGTAAATGGATTTCTGTAGTCAAATCCTTGGGCATATGAGGCCATAAAACTAATGACAGCACAGTAGTTCAGCGATAGAGTGCTGCCTCACAGTGCCAGAGACCCAGGTTCGATCCTGACTATGGGTCTTTGCTGCCATGTGCTGGGGCAGCAGGGCGAAGGCGACAGTCGCCAATAGGATCGACAAACTCATCAGGAAAGCTGGCTCCATCCTGGGGGCGGAGTTGGATTCATCGGTGGTCTTGGAGGGGAGGATGCTCCTCAAACTGCAGAGCATCTTGGACAATACAGCTCACCCCCCCCCCCCCCCCCCCCATGACACATTGGTCAACCTGAGGAGTACCTTCAGCAACAGACTGGTTCCACTAAGATGCAGGACAGAACGCCATAGGAGATCCTTCTTCCCTCTGGCTATCAACCTGTACAACTCCTCCCCCTTCTGTCGTGGGGTAGACTGAGACTGACTCCCCTCCTCCCCCCCCCCATCTAATATTTGCACACCCCAAATCCTTTCTACTCGTCACTTTAATTTTGTGTTTCAAGGATTTTGTGATTTTATGACTGTTGGCAGTTTAATTTCTCTCCTGGGTAAATGAAGTTTTATCGTATCGTATGCTGTCTGTATGGTTAGTATGTTCTTCCTGTGACTACGTGGGTTTTCTCCGGGTGCTCCAATTTCCTTCTACATTCTAAAGATGTGCGGGTTTGTAGGTTAATTGGCTTTGGTAAATTGTCCCTAGTGTGTAGGATGCGAGGCTAGGATGACATGGAATTAATGTACGGGTGATCGATGAACAGTGCAGATTTTGGACCAATGGGCCTGTTTTCACACCATATCTCTAAACTTGCATGTGGTCTCATTCTGGAAATGGAGGAGGCCTAGGGCAGTGAGATCAGTACCAGAATAGGAAGAGCAGTTTATAAATAGTTAGCAACCAGGGGATCCAGGAGGCCTTGGTGGACCCAGTGCAAGTGTTTATTGAAATGTAGACGAAATCTACGCTTGGTCTTGCTGATATAAAGTAGGCTACATCGGGAGCACCAAATGCAGTAAATGAAGTTAGAGGAGGTGCAGGTCAATCTCTGTCTCACCTGGAAGGACTGCTGAAGTTCCTGGGTGGATGTGAGGGAGGATGTATAAGGACAGGTGTTACATCTCCTGCTGTTGGTGGAACAAGTACCTGGAGAAGAGGTGGTTTGGGTGGGAAGGGATGAGTGAACCAAGGAGTTGCAGAGAGAGATGGGAAGGTTTGACTGGTGGTGGGGTTGTGTTGAAGGTGGCGGAAATGTTGGAGGATGATGTGTTGGATGTGTAGGCCGGTGGGTGAAAGATAAGGACCAGGGGATCTCTATCTGGGGGAGAGGGAGCGAAAGGAAAAACTACAGGATACAGAGGAGACACAGGTGTCGATAGCAGGAGGGAAAAAATAATTTCAAAAGAATGTCTGCAAGAATGATCTCAGGAATGATTGGGTTAACATATGATGAGCGTTTGATGGCACTGGGCCTGTATTCGCTGGAGTTTAGAAGGATGAGAGGAGACCTCATTGAAATTTACCGAATAGTGAAAAGCATGGATAGAGTGGATGTGGAGAGGATGTTTCCACAAGTGGGAGAGTCTAGGACTAGATGTCAGGCTCAGAATTAAAGGTCGTTCATTTACGAAGGATATGAGGAGAAATTTATTTGTCTGTATGGAGGGTGGTGAATATGTGGAATTCTTTGCCATAGAAGGCTGCTGAGGCCAAGTCAATGGATATTTTTTAAGGCAGAGATAGATAGATTCTTGATTTGTATGGGTATCAGGGGTTTTGAGGAGAAGGGGTTAGGAAGGCGAGATAGATCAGCCATGATTGAATAGCGGAGTAGACGACGGGCCAAATGGCTTAATTCTGTTCCTATCATTTATGACCTTATGAACATCTTGGATGTCATCGAATGGAGAGCCTCACCTTGCGAGCAGATGTGGCAGAGATGGAGAATTCCTATTTTATTTTACAGATACAAATTTAACTCACCATACAAAATTGCCTTGCATACCACAGCCTTAAGGAACTTTGTAAATGATCTTCTTTAAAAACTATCATATCAACAATTTCCATAGAAAATAAATGTACATACAAAATACAAACAATGAACGGTGCAGATTTTGGGCCGATGGGCCTGTTTTCACACCGTATCTCTGAACCTGCATATGGCCTCATTCGGGAAATAGAGGAGGCCTAGGACAGTGAGATCAGCACTGGAATGGGAAGAGGAGTTTATAAATGGTTAAGGGGCTGTCCCACTGTGGCGACCTAATTGACGAGTTTAGAAGAGTTTGCCCTCGACTCATACTCGCAGCATGGTCGACACGAGGTCCTAGGAGGTTTTTGTAACTCTCCTTCATGCTCGAGAGTAGTCACCGTGTACTCGAGGCCTCAGTTAGGTCGCGGCGTATTTTTCAACATGCTGAAAAATGCCCGCGAGTAAAAAAAGGTCGCCATGGAAAAAAATTGCTTTTTTTTTTACTCGTAGGTTTAGTCGAAGTAGGTCGTAGCAGGTTGGCATGTTATTCGAAGGTAATCGAAGGTAGTCGAAGGTAGTCGTAGATAGTCTTCAACGGTCGAAGGGAGGTCGAAGGAGATCGAAGGAGGTCATCTTCACTCTCCACTATTCGGTGTCCAATTTTTCCGAAGCTAGTCGAAGCTAGTCTTCAACATAGTCGAAGGAGGTCGAAGGAGGTCTTCTACATAGTCAAAGGAGGTCTTCAACATGACAATTTTTCAAACTCTCCTAAACTCTTCTAAACTCGCCAAATAGGTCGCCGCAGTGGGACAGCCCCTTTAGCAACCAGGAGATCCAGGAGGCCTTGGTGGACCCAGTGCAAGTGTTTAGTGAAATGTAGATGAAATCTACGCTTGGTCAGACACGTATTCAAATCATTTACACATTCTTGTTATTGGTGTTGTAGATTTGGCAATGTAATTATTGTTGCGACACATCACATATAATGCAAAGGAAGGATTGGTGGGGCAGCTGTATACTGTAGCCATCTCCCACATGTAACCTGCAAAGCTCATACCCTGCTGTATTTATTTCTGTACCTTGGAGTGCACAGTATACTTTGAACAAGGGTATAATATTGGCAATTCTGACATCAGTTCCGCACCAAAACTAGATCAGAAAATTGTGACCAGTACTCTTGTTTCACCCTCAAAGACCTAGAATTCTTCCCTTCTACAGTATATAGACTTTAGCGCGATAGCACAGAAACAGGACTTCGGTTCACTGAATCCACGCCGAACAGGGATCACCCCGTACACTAACACTATCCTGCACACTAGGGACAATTTCACAACTTACCAAAGCCAATTAACCGACAAACCTGTATGCCTTTGGAATGTGGGGGGAAAGTTGAGCGCCTGGAGAAAACCCACGCGATCACAGGGAGAATGTACAAACTCCATACATACATCACCAGTAGTCAGGATCGACCCTGGGTCTCTGGCGCTGTGAGGCAGCAACTCTACCGCTGCGCCACTGTGCCGCCCCTAATATATCTGAAACTTTTCTCTTCTATGATAAGATGTTCCACTATCAATTTATCTGTTTTTAGCCTTACCACTTCCTCAGTGTTTTCAATATTGGAAAGGATTTCATTGGCCATCATTTTTGGCCAATATTTGCCCCGAATCATTGTCTTAAAGCCACAATCTAACCATTTATTTTATGTATGTAGGATACAGTATAGCTGTGTGTAAACTGGCAACCTCATTCCCTACACAAAAACATTTCAAATTGCTCTTGGCTGATCAAAGGCTATGAAATGTGCTACATGAATGCAAGGTGTTTCACTGTAGCGAGGTACCCAAGGTACTATACCACAATTGTCATTCATTCATAAAGTATCATTCATTTATGTATCATTCATTCATTCTTCATGGCTACTTCCTCAGCCCTGGTGATTTTAGCATTCCAGTATAAAAACAAAACTGAAAATAATGTTGTGAATGTAAAGACATCAAAACTATGCTTATTGCAGTTGACAGAAACCATGAGATGTCCAAACAAATTAAGATTAACTCAGAACTCCCAAGATTACTGCCAGCAATGTAGTGTGCCTTCACAGATTGCACTTTTCGACCATCTTTTTCAGTGCAAAAAAGTTATAATCCCTTGAATATAAACTGTTAACAAATTATTGCTATCAAAAAATGCCCGATAAGTTAAACCTTAGTTAAATAATGGTCCCGACACGAAATGCCGCTATGCTTGTTCTTCAGAGATGCTGGTTGAGCCGCTGAATTAATCCAGCACATTCTGTCCTTTATAAAAAATATGACATGAGTGACTTTTTTAATCAGGCACTCATATATTTTTAAAGAAGTTATTGTTAACATATTTTAGATTATACTTTAATATGAATTATATATTCTGTTTAGTGAACTGTGCAGTGCTTAAAATATAAATCAAAAATTGTTTTCCAATCCTCTATCTGTGGGAGCTCTTTGTTAAATGGCTGTCCAGACAGCTTGATGTTGTCAGGTCTGTGCCACAAAGATTGATAGACCTTTGCATAATCTTGTCCCTCCAGTTGATACAAGTGCCATTACTTCGTCACTGAATATAAATTGTGAGCTATGGGAATCATGGAGTCATGGAGTCATACAGCACGGAAACAGGCCCTTCGGCCCAACTCGTCCATGCCAACCACGATGCCAACCTAAGCTAGACACATTGCTCACATTTTGCCCATGTTCCTCTAAACCTCTTCTTTCCAATTCATGCACCTGTCCATTTGTCTTTTAAATTGTGGTATAGTATTTACCTGAACCACCTTCTCTGGTGGCTCATTCAAAAAACCCAACCACCCTCTGTGTGAAAAAGATGCTCTCTCCCCCCTCCTCAACACAATGAAACATCAAAGGATCATTTCTGCGATTTGGGTGACATTGACATTTGGACATTAGTTTGTGCGAGGTCCTGGGTATCATTGTGGAAACAGAGAGCGGTGTGGTGCAGATGGAGACCTTTAGCCCATCGTCCATGCCAGCACCTTGCAGAGTAATCTGCCAGTCCCATCCATTGCTCTTTATTCTTAAACCTATAAATGATTCCCTTGTGCATCTCCAATTCCTCATTGAAGGTGGAGCTTGATTGTTTCCACCAACTTTACAAGCAGTAAACATTTAGATCCAAGGAAATGCAGATGCCGGTTCACAAAAAAAGTACACAAAGTGCTGAAGTGACTTAGTGAGTCAGACAACGTCTTTGGAGAACATGGATAGGTGATGTTTCGGGTTGGGACCTGACTGGTGTTTTCAGATCGGGATCCTTCTTCAGAAGGTTCTCCAGCACTCTATGTCTTTTTTGGTCTGTCTGACCCTCTGAGTTACTCCAGCACTTTGTGCCTTTTGTTTGGTAAGCCAGCATCTGCAGTTTCTTGTGTCCCCAGTTCACTGCAGGGATCCACAAAGAGAAAAAGTGACCAGATAATCTACATTGCTGGTGTTAATTATGGGGTAGTTATTTGCCACAGGCCAGGAGAACTTTCTTGTCTTAACCTTAGATTTTGTCACATCATCTAAAAATGCAGACAGCAACTCAATTTATCATCTTATCTGAAGGACAGCACAAACGACAATGTGGCATTCCCTCTTTAGTCCAATAAATATCAGGCTGGTTTAAGCAATCAAGTTGCTGGAGTGGGCATAAAGATGTATGACATCCTAACTCCAAAATGATGGTGTGTAGGAAGGGACTGCAGTTGTTGGTTTATACCAAAGATAGACACTAAATGCAGGAGTAACTTAACGGGTCAGGCAACATTTCTGGACAAAAAGAATAGGTGATGTTTCAGCTCAGAATCCTTTGTTAATTTGGAGTAAATGCACCTTACATTTCGTTTGGGCAGCATACAACCCGGAAACATGAACATTGATTTCTCTCATTTCAAGTAACTCCTACATTTGCTCCCCTCCCCTCTCTCACCCTTCCCCCACCCAAGTCGTTCTACCAGTTACACTATTCGCATCCTAGTGTACACATCTCGGAGGATTTGTCCTGGTCCCTCAACACCTCCAAGCTGATCAAAAAGGCACAGCAGCGCCTTTACTTCCTGAGGAGGCTCAAGAAAGCCCACCTGTCCCCCCAGATCCTGACCAACTTCTACCGGTGTACCATCGAGAGCATCCTGACCACCTGCTTCACGGTATGGTGCAGCAGCTGCACTGTTGCGGACAGGAAGGCACTACAACGGTTGGTGAAAACCGCGCAGCACATCATCGGCGCCCCGCTCCCTGCCATGGATGCCCTCCACCGAAAACGGTGTCTGAAACGGGCTGGGAAGATCATTAAAGACCCCTCCCACCACAACCATGGACTGTTTGCCCTCCTCCCATCAGGGAGGCGGTACAGGAGCCTCAGGTCTCGTACCAGTAGGATGAGGAACAGCTTCTACAATCATACCGTCGCATTGCTGAACTCGGAGTCCTGCCGATAGATTCCTGCGGTCCCTCCGTCCCCATTGTTTAATTATTCTGTATTTTTTATTATTCTGTATCCTCTTTTTTTTTAAATTTTTTTTTTTAAATTTCTATATTGCACTACTACGGACTGACGCAAAACTGCATTTCGTTGTACCCATACTCAGTATTTGTGCAATGACATTAAAGTTGAATTGAATTGAATTGAATTGAATCACACTTTCTCCAGTCAACAATGGGCCCTTATGGACTCCACCCTTCCTGTCATCTGTTCTGGCCTTTTCTTGCCTCCATTTCTCCCACCTCTACTTTCAGTCTGAATAAGGGGTCTGACCCGAAATGTCACCTATTCTTGGTCTCCAGAGATGCTGCCTGACCCACTATGTTACTCAAGCATTTTGTGTCTATCCAAAGCGATGGTGCAGTATTGAGCACTGGCTTACCAACACTCTGATAACACAGCAAGAACATGTCAGATCATCATACAGTTTGCAAGCATTAGGATTCCACCCACAGCACGACTTTGAAAATCAGCCTGGATAAATAATTCCTACACCAGGGGTACAATTAGACTGTAATGAATTTCACATTAGCTTATTTTCTTTACAGAAGAGAGCTGAATTGATTTATCAAACAATGTCTTTGGGGTAGAGATTCAGCTTCCTTTTATTCACAGTGTGTTGGTTGAATAACAAATGTGTCTGTTTGCTGTTGACAAAGCTTAAAAGCTGTCTCAAATGCATGAAATATCGAGCAAGACTTTCCATAATGATATTACTTGCAATCACATGTGCATGAGCATGCACATACATAAACACACACCTCTAACATACGTGATGGATTAGTCCCAAGCTAAAAATGGTGCAGAGGAAATTTACAAGGATGTTGCCAGGACTTGAGGGCCTGAGCTATAGGCAGGGGTTGAGCAGGCAAGCACTCAATTCCTTGGAGCGCAAGAGGATGAGTGGTGATCTTATAGAGGTGTACAAAATCATGAGAGGACTAGACAGTCTTTTGTCCAGCCTAGGGGAATCGCGAACCAGAGGACATAGTTTTAAGGTGAGGGGGGGAAATATTTAATAGGAACCTGAGGGGTAACTTCTTTACACAAAGGGTGGTGGGTGTGTAAAATGAGCTGCCGGAGAATACCTTGAGGCAGATATTTGAGGCTGATATTATCGCAATGTTTAAGAACCATTTAGACAGGTACTTGGATAAGACAGGTTTAGAGGGATGTAGGCCAAACGCAGGCAGGAGGGACTAGTGTTAGATGGGACATGTTGGTTGGTGTGGGCAAGTTGTGCTGGATGGCCTGTTTCCACGCTGTATGACTCTATGACTTTATATCAGATCATCCCTACTTCACCGCTACCTTGCAGCTCAACTCTTCCCCCCAACAATTTGCACCCTCTGATATTGACACTTAGTGCAGTGCACAATCAATTACAAACCTTTCCAACCATATACATACACATATAACGATGCACGCTCATGTTTGCACACTCAGAAACTCACACTCATAAAAGCCCAAGAAATAGCAATTAGAGTAGCTTCGATAGCCCTTTGGGCTCAATTCTGTCACATTAAGATCAGGGTTGATTTGCCACAATGTTATTATCCTGCAGTGTCTCCATATCCTCTGTTACCCCTAATATCCAGCAAGCTATCAATGTAGACACAAAGGGCTGCTGATACTGGCTTGTAAAAAGAGACACAAACGTGCTAGAGTAACTCAGTGGGTCAGACAGCATCTCTGGAGGTTATTAATAGGTGACGTTTCCTTTTCAATGCTTGTTTTGAAGGAACTCAATGACTGAGACGCCACAGTTCCTTAGGCTGAAATATTTCTAGATGAGCAAGACCAGGGAAATGCAGAAACACCACACAAGGAAAAAGGAACAACAGAAACATGCAAGAGGCTGTAGACGCTGGAATCTGGAGCAAAGAATCAATCTGCTGGAGAAACTCAGTGGAATGAACCTCATCTGTGAGGGGAAAGGAATTGTCAACGTTTGTCAAAACCCAGATTAAATCAAAGGCTTCCATGCCCGGGAATAAACTTTGCAAAATCTTGATGTGCTTTCAGCAGGTAAGAACATTTGTTTATCTTGTGCTGAGCATGTTTTGCAGTTTTCAAATCTTTCTTTAGAATAGTCTGTCATTCATAATGTTTTTGCTCCTCAATTCAATTCCCCAATGTGCTAAACTCCAGCCCCCAAATAAGAGAGAAGGCTACCAGTCTATTTCTGAGCCTAGACAATGAGTCCATCAGGATGCAATTCACATGGGTCAAATATTCCCTGCAGACATGGGGAACCAATAAATAGGAAAATCTGATGTTGTTATTCTTCTCATTGGTGTGATACAAACCTTAAACAAACTCCGCATGTCTAAGTTCACATTCTGCCACATGCTGTGACAATGTGTTGTTCCATTATGTATCCTCTAATGGTATCGTTTTATTATACGTACAGGGCTGATTACATAAGAACTAGATTGGATATAGGTAGATCACTATATCACTATACATCCATATAGTTTTAGATGAAAAGGACCGTGGAAAATGCAGAAACACAAATCGAGAAAATAATAATAATAATAATAATATATCTTTTATTGTCATTGCACGTCAGTGCAACGAGATTTAGTGTGCAGCTCCACTGATGTCCAGGAAAGGTAAATAAATACAATACATAAATAAACAAGCTGAATTGATTGACGTGACCATCTGAGGGAGACTGTCCAAAGGGGGTGGGTGGGGGGGGCACTCATTAGGGCCGGTTCAGAGCCGCTATAGCTCTTGGGATGAAACTGTTCCTGAGTCTGGAGGTTCGGGCGTAGAAGGCCTTGTAACGTCTGCCGGAGGGAAGTAGTTGAAACAGACCGTGGCAGGGGTGTGATGAGTCCTTATGGATGCTGAGGGCCTTCCTGAGGCACCGCGTGTGGTAGATGCCCTCCAAGGCTGGTAGCTCTGTCCCGATGATCCTCTGCGCTCTGTTGACGACGCGCTGAAGAGCTCTCCTCTCCGCCTCCGTGCAGCTGAGATACCACACAGAGATGCCATACGTTAGTATGCTCTCTGTGGTGCAGCGGTAGAACGTTGTCAGCAGCTGTTGGGGCAGACCAGTCTTTTTTAATGTCCTCAGGAAGAACAGTCGTTGCTGTGCCTTCTTGACCAGCGCGGCGGTGTTTGTGGACCATGTGAGGTCTTCTGAAATGTGAGTGCCCAGAAACTTAAAGCTGGACACTCTCTCCACACTTTCCCCATAAATGGAGATTGGGGCGTATTCTCCAGAATGGGACCTCCTGAAGTCAATGATCAGCTCCTTGGTCTTGGAGGTGTTTAGTGCCAAGTTGTTATTGGCGCACCAGTCCGCCAGGTTCTGCACCTCCGCTCTGTATTTTGTTTCATCACCGTTGGTGATCAGCCCAATCACTGTTGTGTCGTCTGCAAACTTCACGATGGTGTTGGTGTCGAATGCAGGGACACAGTCGTGAGTGAAGAGGGAGTAGAGCATGGGGCTTAGTACACAACCCTGTGGTGTGCCGGTGCTCAGGGTGATGGTGGAGGACAGGTGCGGGCCCAGTCTCACTGCCTGCGGTCGCTCCGTGAGAAAGTTCAGGATCCAAGCGCATATCGGTGAGCTGAGGCCTAGCTGGTGGAGTTTGGTGGTGAGCTGGGTGGGGATGACCGTATTGAATGCAGAGCTATAGTCAATGAAGAGCATCCTCACATACGTGCCCTGTCTGTCCAGGTGAGTCAGGACAGTGTGAAGGGCCAGAGAGATGGCATCCTCTGTCGATCTATTTGCCCTATTTGCCCTGAAAAGAGAAACAAATGAGAGAGACACAAGGATGGTTCAGTGGTGGAACTTGTAGAGCTGCTGACTCACAGCTCCAGAGACCTGGGTTTGATTCTGACCTTGGGTACTGTCTGTGTGAAGTTTGCACGTTCACCCTGTGATCGCGTGGGTTTTCTCTGGGTGCTCCAGATTCCTCCCACATCTGAAAGGTGTGCACATTTGTAAGTGAATGGGTCTCTGTAAAGTGCCCTGAGTATCTAAGGAGTGGATGGAAAAGCGGGATAACATAGAATTAGTACGAACGGGTGGTCGATGGTTAATGTGGACTTGGTGGGCTGAAGGGAATATTTTTTTCATGCTGTATTCTTCAATCATTCTATCAATCAAGCAGCTGGAGATGTACTGCTGAAGTGATGGGTTGTATAAAAATAGGAAAGCTGATATTTAAAGTTTAGGTCCCTATCATCTATAAATGTATAAGATATTCAAAGTGAAACTTATCATCCTTTCTCATTAAATATCAGCAGACTGTACTTTTTAATGTAATCTACATTGTGCTGTTGTGGGTTACATTCCAATATCTTGAGAATATCTTGTACCTTCCTTCCTTCCTGTTTTGTTTTCTCACTAATGACCATCAGTTTATTTGATGTTTTGTTGGTTACAGATTATATGTAAAGATCCATAGGCCATTGCAGTCCCGCCTTATAATTGTAATGAATCAAAGTGTTTTCTATTAATTTTTATTGTCTGGAAAATGTTAACACCAAACTAAGTCCTATTCCCCATTTACCAATTATTCTAACTTACTACAGGAAGCAATCTAACTGCAAAATTCAGAGGACTGCAGACAATATCGCAAAACCTTTTATGTGGCTGTCTGTTTCTATTCAGTGTTTCCTGTACCTTGTGCCGAGATTAAGATTTTAACTGGCCTAGGGAATAAAGGCTTAAAAACTGGCAAATGCTATTAAGCAATCAAAGCTCTGATCCAGACAGTTACTAAGCATACTGCTTTATTTGTAAGGATTCAACTGAACTTCACAAAGAGCAAAGCTACCTTATTACATGGAAATACACAGCATGGAAACAGGTCCTTCGGCCCATCTACCCCACACTGACCATCGGTCAACCGCACATGCTAATTCCATGTTGACTCAATTTCACATCCACTCCCTCCACACCAGGTCAATTTACACAGGACAATTAACCTACAAACCCGCATGCCTTTGGGATGTGGGAGGAAATCGGAGTACCCGGAGGAAACCCCACACAGTCACAGGGAGGGCATGTAAACTCCACGAACAGACACCAGCCATGGTCAGGTTCGAACCTGAGCCACTGTGCTGCCATTTACTTAGCTGAAATTGGCCATATTGCTAAAACTCAGTGTGCAATTTCAGCCTTTCAGTAATTCAGGCTCTGCTGAGATTGTTTAGCCCATCTGGATCGCTGAGTGGCAGAAGGCCTCTGAATGAGAGAGACCCTGGGACGGGGATCTGAGACTGGGGAGGACAGAGGTGGATTCCTAAACTGGAGGCAGATCTGGGATGAGATGGATGTGTGGGGTGGGAGTTAGGGTAGAGCATTTAGGAGGAGTGGGATCATTGGGGAAATGCTGGGAAACAAATTCAGTGCTGAGCTTTAGCCTCATGGTCATGGAAAAGATGGTTTATGACTTTTAATTAGAGGGCTAAACAGGATGCAAGTTTAACATTTTTAATTAAATATTGCCTTCCTTTCAAGTGATATGGAAACGTTTGAGGTTTTTTAATTATTTCAGGATTAGAGATAATTGTCGAGGTCCCTACTGATGCTAAAAAAAGGACATCTAAGAAACATTTCCAAGGGTTTCCCAGTCAACAACATGGGTGGGTTGGGACCAAACATTGCAGTCATCAGTATTTCAATGCACTGAATCATTGCCTTCATCGTCAATCTTATTTTACTGTCAGTCTAATGGGGTCAAGTCAGTAATCACGGGTGTTGTAATTTATATCTACCTTGGTTATTGCCTTAGTTTAGTTTAGAGATACAGTGTGGAAACAGGCCCTTTGGCCCACCGAGTCAGGGCCGACCAATGATCGCCGTACACAAGCACTATCCTACACACTAGGGACAAATTACAATTTTTACCAAAGCCAATTAACCTACAAACCTGTACGTTTTTGGAGTGTGGAAGGAAACCGGAGCAACCAGGAAGAACCCAAGCGGTCCCGGGGAGAACATACAAACTCCATACAGACAGCACCCGTAGTCAGGATCGAACCCGGGACTCTGGCGCTGTTAGGCAGCAACTCTATCGCTGCATCACCGTGCCGCCCCGAAACCTGCCAGAAAGTTGCCAGAATCTTACTCTGGGACCAAAGCTGAACAACTGCTGGGGATATTTGGTGAAAGCTTGTGGGTATTTTCTAAAAATGCATTCGGGATACTTCTAATGTCACCAACTATTTGGAGTTTGAGAGGGAATGCACTTTTAATTTTCCATCTGGCTTAATCTTGTTGGAAGAGAATCAAATACGTATTTAAATTTTTTAAAAGAATTTTAAAGAAATATACATCCTCCAACAAACAATACCAAGGGTTAATGGCTTTCTATTCGAAGCAAAATTGCAATTGATTCTCAACATGTCGATGTTGTTCTTTGTGAAGGCTTGTTTTCACATGAAGAATACACATTCATTCAAGCAAACTTTCGGATATGTTTTTACACAAATCTTGATTTTCTTTACTTACACCTTTTTATGTTAAAGTTCGCTTGCATCATAAGCATAGATGTAGTTCTAAGCCAAGGGTGACACACAGTCACGGCTGGTAAAGCCACTGCCTCACAGTGCCAGAGACCTGGGTTCGATCCTGACCATGGGTACTGTCTGCATGTTCTTCCTCTGACCACATGGGTTTCCTCTGTGTGTTCCGGTTTCCTCCTACACCCCAGAGACATGTGGGTTTGTAGGTTAATAGAGCTCTGTGAAATAAATGCCCCAAGTGTTTTTGGATTAGATGAGAAAGTGGAATGACATAGAACTAAAGTGAACAGGTGATGGATGGTTGGCATGGACTTGGTGGGCTGAAGAGCCCGTTTCCATGCTATATCTTTAAATTAAAACCAATTCAAAGGAATCTGCTGTCATCCTTTTCTCAACACTGCTCCTTCCTAAGTTCATTCATATGGCAGGCAATTGACAAATGTTCTCTTTTCTCCGACCAAGTATAATATAATTTCACAAAGAGACTGCCATGGGGTAGAAGTGAATGGAACAGCACCCCTAGCTTATGGAAGGACTGTTTAGAAGCCTGACATTGGAAGGGAAGAAACTATTCATGAGTCTTGCATGGGACATATTGTCCGCTGTGGGTAAGTTGGGCTGAAGGGCTTGTTTCCACATTATAAGATTCTATGACTCTATGAATGACTGGGATGGGACAAGTCTTTGATTATATTGGCTGTTTTTCCAAGGCAACGTGAAATGTACATATAGTTAATGGTGGGAAGTCTGGTTTGTGTGATGGACTGGGCTACATCTACAACTCTCTGCAATTTCCTGTGGTCTTGGGCAGAGCTGTTCTCCAAACCAAGCTGTTATGCAAACCTACAGTATGCTTTCTGTGCTGCATCTGCAGAAGTTTGTAAGAGTCACTGGAGATGTGCCAAATTTCCACTCTTTCCTCAGGAAGCTGAGTCTTTGATACGCCTGGTACACACAATTGCTGGGGAAACTCAGCGGGTGCAGCAGCATCTATGGAGCGAAGGAAATAGGCGATGTTTCGGGCCGAAACCCTTCTTCAGACTGATGGGGGGTGGGGAAAGAAAGAAGGAAAAGGGGAGGAGGAGGAGGAGCCCGAGGGCGGGCGGATGGGAGGGTGGGAGGAGACAGCTAGAGGGTTAAGGAAGGGGAGGAGACAGCTAGGGCAAGCCAAATTGGGAGAATTCAATGTTAATGCCATAAGGACGCAAGGACCCCAGACGGAATATGAGGTGCTGTTCCTCCAATTTCCGCTGTTGCTCACTCTGGCAATGGAGGAGACCCAGGACAGAGAGGTCGGATTGGGAATGGGAGGGGGAGTTGAAGTGCTGAGCCACCGGGAGGTCAGGTAGGTTATTGTGGACTGAGCGGAGGCGTTCGGCGAAACGATCGCCCAACCTACGCTTGGTCTCACCGATGTAAATGAGCTGACATCTAGAGCAGCGGATGCAGTAGATGAGGTTGGAGGAGATACAGGTGAACCTTTGTCGCACCTGGAACGACTGCTTGGGACCTTGAATGGAGTCGAGGGGGGAGGTGAAGGGACAGGTGTTGCATTTCTTGCGGTTGCAACGGAAAGTGCCCGGGGAGGGGGTGGTGCGGGAGGGAAGGGAAGAATTGACGAGGGAGTTGCGGAGGGAGCGGTCTTTGCGGAAGGCCGACATTGGGGGAGATGGGAAGATGTGGCGAGTGGTGGGGTCACGTTGGAGGTGGCGGAAATGGCGGAGGATTATGTGTTGTATTTGCCGGCTGGTGGGGTGAAAGGTGAGGACCAGAGGGACTCTGCCCTTGTTGCGAGTGCGGGGATGGGGAGGGAGAGCAGTGTTACGGGGTATGGATGAGACCCTGGTGTGAGCCTCATCTATGGTGGCGGAGGGGAATCCCCGTTCCCTGAAGAACGAGGACATTTCCGATGCCCTGGTATGAAATGTCTCGTCCTGGGAACAGATGCGGCGTAGGCGGAGGAATTGGGAGTAGGGGATGGAGTCTTTACAGGGGGCAGGGTGGGAAGACGTGTAGTCCAGATCTTTGATACGCCTGCTTGGCTGTTGCAACAATGTGGTTGGTCCATGGCAAATCATCGGTAATATTAACGCCAAATAACTTTATGCTCTCAACCATTTCCTTATCGGCACCATTGTTGCTGATTGGGGTATGTACTCCACCATTATTATTAAGTCAATAACGAGCTCCTTCATCTCGTTGACATTGAGGGAGTGGTTAATGTCCTGGAACCATGCCTCGATCGCTAAGGAGTCTACACCTTGCTATACTCTGTCACATCGTTGTTTGTGATTTGGCTCACTACAGTGGTGCTATCTGCAAACGTAGATGGAATTAGAGCCAGAATTAGCTGCATAGTTGTGAATGTAAGTGGTGTACAGTAGGGAACTGAGAATGTATCCTTGCAGGGCACCGTTGCTGAGAGTTATTGTGCAGGAGGTGGTGTCACCTATCCTAACTGATTGAGGTCTGTGGGACGGAAAGTCAAGGATCCAGTAGCAGAAGGGGGAGCTGATTCCTAGGTCTCACCGTTTGAAAGGGATGATGGTGTTAAAGGCAGAGCTGTGGTCTATAGATAGAAGTCCAGCGTATGAGTCCTTGTTGCCAAGGTGTTCCAGAGGTGAGTTTAGGGCCAAGGAGATGGCATACAATACAATACAATACAATACAATTCAATTTATTGTCATTTGGACCCCGTGAGGTCCAAACGAAATGCCGTTTCTGCAGCCATACATTACAACAAATAGACCCAAGACACAACATATTTTACATAAACATCCATCACATTGCTGTGATGGAAGGCCAAAAAAACTTCTCTCTCCACTGCACTCTCCCCCCCATGTCAGAGTCAAAGTCAAAGCCCCCGGCGGGCGATGGCGAATTGTCCCGTGGCCATTAAACCACGCCGGGTAATGCAAGTTCGCGCACCGGGTCTTGGTGTTAGAGCCCCCGGTGCGCGCTCGCAGCCCGCCGCCATTCCAAGCCGCGCGGGGCGGTGATGTAAGGCCCCGCTCCAGGAGCTCTTCAACCCCGCAACTCGGGCGGGAGAAGTCGCCGTTGCGGAAGCCCCGAAAAGCGGTCTCCCTCCAGGGACCCGCGGGCTCCCGGTGCCGTCCGCCAAACCCGCAGTTGCAGCCACCGAATCTCCGGGGGTCGGGTCGCAGCAGCGTCCACCACAGCTCCACCCGCTCTGGACTCGGCCAGCTCCGCGACGGTGAGGTGAGTTCGGCACTGGAGTCCCCGGTTTTCCTGTTGGAGGCCGCTCCTCGTTGCGGCCCCAACGACAACGGAGACCCGACAAAGAAAAGGTCGGGTCTCCCGTGCAGGGAGAGATTTAAAAGTTTCCCCCTCCCCCCCACACCACCCCCACCCCCCCACACACATACCCCAACAAAAATAACAGAAACTACATTAAAACATAGACATAAAATAATAAAAACGCAGACGGACTGCAGAGGCCGCTGCTGGCGAGAGCCGCGCTGCCTACCGGGGCAATGGTATGAAAATTGCTGGCGTCCTGGGCAATGGTATGAAAACTGCAGTGGATCAGGGCTGGCTGAGCGGCTGGAGTTAATGTGTGCCCTCACCAGTCTCTCAAAGCCCTTCATAATCGTAATCGTAATTTGTTAGCCAAGTATGTTTTGCAACATACGAGGAATTTGGTTTGCCACAGTCATAACAAATGATGGTGGATGTCAGAGCCAATGGACGGTAGTCATTATGCTCTGTCAAATTGGACAGTAGTATGGTTAACTGGTAGTAACAAATCTGAAATGATTTGCAATTATTGCATTATTTCAGATGGTCTTTATATACCCAGGCCATTACACTGTACAAATACATGATTGACAAGTTTATTTGATGTTGGGTTGTGGACATGTTTGTCTGGAAGTTAGTAGTTTGCTAAACCTTTTATCTTGTTTGTTTATTTTTTGTTAGTGGATAAGCAATGTTGGGTAAAGATGCGTTGTTAATGCCAAAGGATCCCTGCTGGGAGAGAGCCAAGGGCTGATACTATTAGTCATAGCAGTAAATAACCCTGGCAAGTCACAGAAATGTCACGTGAAAGCAGCTCCTGCACTGTTCTCCTCTCCTCTCCTCGGTAATTTGTTCGGTCATAATCTAAGAGATTGGGGAGACTCCGGACATCAGCAGCACTAGCGACGTGGTGGGAGTTGGCATTAACAAGATCATTTAAAAGGTGGGAACAACTTGTGACCATAAATACCCTGGACTCCTTGGCAGTGAAGGATTTAAAGTTTGGACTCATGTAACCGATGCTGAGGAAGACCTCAACCTGTGCGCTTCCTTGTGCAGACCACACCATGCCTACTCTCGTTATAAGAAAGGGGTGCCGTTGAGTACAGCAGACTTGCCTGCAGCTGTTCATCCTTTCATTCTTTTTTTTTATTTTTTAGTCTGCCAAAAGTTTTGTTTTGGAGGTCTTTTAGTCTTTTTATGTGGGGGATGGGGGGGAGGGGGAAAGTTTTTCTCAGTCACTACCTGGTCGAGAATGCGTCTGTCCTCCGAGCCGCATCTTTGCCCCCTCCTCGCAGCCGACCATCTGGATTGACGCGGCCTTTCCTGCCGGAGACCGGCCAGAGCTTCAGCTTCAGCAGCGGCGCAGCACTGAAGTACCATCGCGGAGCAGGCGATGCCTTAACGAGGTCGCCGTGTTGGAGCGCCGGAGTGTTGGGCCTGCCGACACTAACATTGTGGAGCTGTGGTCTGCGGAGCTTCCAGCCGCGGGTGGCGCTGACTTTAACATCGCGGAGCCTGGGATCTTTCGCCGAGGATTGCCCTGTGGCGCTCTGCCCAGCTCGGCCTGTGGACTTTGGGAGCCGCGGTCTCCGGAAGGAAGCGGCCGATTCGGAACTCCAAGCCGCTGGGAGTGTTCTTCCATCATCCTGCGAGAGGGCCTGAAACATCGGGCCGCCGTTGTGGCGACTGCGGAGGCCTCAATAGGCCCCGACCACGGGTGAACAAAGAGGAAGATGACTGAACTTTTATTGCCTTCCCTCACAGTGGGAAAGGTTGATTCCGCTGTGTGGGGGTGTTCATGTTAAATTCTATCATGTGTTGTGTTCTCTTTATTTGTATGCCTGTATGGTGACACAAATCTCGCTGTACCAATTGGTACAATGACAATAAATGTAAACTTGAACTTGAACATATACACAGAGGAATCACTGAACAATCAGATGGTTGTGACATAAAGAGAGGTCATTTCATGCGGATTCAATGGCCTGCTAGTATGTCATATGGAGTGAATACATTTGATAACATGTATTTACATAGAGCTGTGCTGCACAATATAATTTCTTGTTTGACATCCTCAATAACCTGCATGGATGTAGGAGGGCATAGCTTGGGTCAAAATTACAGTCACAGCCCTACCCATCAAAAGCATCTACTAGAGGTGCTGCCTCAAGATGGCGGCATCTATCATTAAGAATCTCCACCATAGTTTCATGCCCTCACGAGCCGCATCTTCGCCCCCTTCTTGCTGCTAGCGTTGTGCCAGAGGTACAGAAGCTTGAATGTCCAGGAATAGCTACTTTACCACAATCGACAGGTTCTTGAATGAACCTAGACAATGCTAATCCTACCTCAGCACCAGAACACGATGAACCACCCCTTCAACTACCATGTTATTATTCTGATTGTGTTTTGCGTTCATTTTTTTTGGTAGTCTTTTGTTGTTTTACTGTCTTGCAGAATTTATGTAACAATTTATTTTTCTGTGCGCTGTCTGAGTCTATGTGCCTGTTACAAGGGAACATGTATCTGACTAGTAGAACAGAGAAAGGCTCACTCGTCTGTTTAGTTGCAAATCATTTATATTGGCAAGAGAGGTCTAAAAATCATTTATATTGGCAAGAGAGGTCTTAGTATGTGCAGGGTCCAGTTTTACAGCAACACACGTCTCTCTCTCTCTCTCTGTCTCTCTCTCTCTTTCTCTCCCTCCGTCCACGGTGCTGATCACGACTCCGCCTGTCGGTGAACCCCTCTCGTAGATAAACTTGCACAACCTTCTGGCTTACTGGCGCCTGCCTTTATCCAGGTAAGAAATCAGGTGTTGAAATAACTGCCGGTTAGTCCTGGCCAAGAACGCTGCTCCCAAATTTAAACTGCACCCAATGGCAGGGGATTGCATCCGAGCAAGCCCCACCCCCTTTGGAAACAAAGTGCTATCAGTTGGAGACTGACACATAAAGCAATACCACAGCAATACAGGCTTGGGGTGAAGGTAATACACAGTGCGCTGCTGGTTTGGCGCGCAAACGTTTAAACAGAGAGTTGTCGGCTACGCACGTGGGAATTTAAACAAAGCGCTATTGGCCACAGCGCTATGGGTCACAGACTGTTTGGGCAAAATTCTCATACTGTAATACTTCTGCAAGCAATCATATCGTTGCACCTACACCTCACCACACTTGTGCATGAGACAATAAACTCAACTTGACTTGATTAATTAGTTGACATTTGTGTCAACACCTCTCCAGCACATTTTAAAACTATTTCCTTCAGAGCCAAGCATAGAATAAGAAGTAACTTTTACAAAACTCTCTTTACTATGCAATATCTACTTCTCACTTGACCCTTCCTATTTTTTACAAAATCACTAAAGGGCCTGTCCCACTTGGGCCGTCACTTACACGACAGGCCGGTAGTGACGGTCGCACGACGGTCCCGCGAGAGTCGCGAGCGTCAACATGCGCCCGCACAGCCGTCTGGAGCGCGTGACGTCATTTGAAGATGGACACAAAATGCAGGAGTAACTCAGCGGGATCGGCAGCATCTCTGGAGAGAAGGAATGGATAATGTTTCGGGTCGAGACTCTTCTTCAGTCTGAAGAAGGGTTTCGACCCGAAACTTCACCCATTGCTGTGACAAGGATGTGACAAGTGAAATGGATGAAGGAGAGCCAGTGATTGTAGTGTATCCGGACTTTCAGAAAGCCTTTGATAAGGTCCCACGCAGAAGATTAATGGGCAAAATTAGAGCACATGGTATTGGGGGTAGGGTATTGATATGGATAGAGCATTGGTTGGCAGACGGGAAACAAAGAGTAGGAGTAGGTCCCTGTCGGAATGGCAGGCAGTGGCGAGTGGAATGCCGCAAGGCTCGGTGCTGGGGCAGCAACTATTTACAATATATATTAATCATTTAGATGATGGAATTAAAAGTAACACTAGCAAATTTGCAGATGACACAAAGCTGGGTGGCAGTGTGAACTGCGAAGAGGATGCTAGGAGGTTGCAGGGTGACTTGGACAGGTTGAGTGAGTGGGCAGATGCATGGCAGATGCAGTATAATGTAGATAAATGTGAGGTTATCCACTTTGGCGGAAAGAACAAGGAGGCAAATTATTATCTTAATGGTAGACACAAAAGAAAATGCTGGAGAAACTCAGCGGGTGAGGCAGCATCTAAGGAGAGAAGGAATTGACAACCCAAAATGTCGCCACCCGCTGAATTTCTCCAGCATTTTTTTTTGTGTCTCAGCATCTGCAGTTCTTTCTTAAACATTATCTTAATGGTGTCAGATTAGAAAATAAGGGAAGTGCAACGAGACCTTGGTGTCCTTGTACACCAGTCACTGAAAGTAAACATGCAGGTACAGCAGGCATGAAGAAAGCTAATGGCATGTTGGCCTTCATAACGAGAGGATTTGAGTATAGGAGTAAAGACGTCCTTCTGCAGTTGTATAAGGCCCTGGTGAGACCACATCTGGAGTATTGTGTGCAGTTTTGGTCTCCTAATTTGAGGAAGGACATCCTTGCTATTGAGGTAGTGCAGTGCAGGTTCACGAGGTTAACCTCCGGGATGGCGGGACTGTCATAGGAGAAAAGATTGGAAAGAGTGGGCTTGTATTCACTGGAATTTAGAAGGATGAGAGGGAATCTTATAGAAACATATAAAATTATAAACGGGCTGGATACAGGAAAAATATTCCCCATGTTGGGGGAGTCCAAAACCAGGGGCCACAGTCTAAGAATAAAGGGGAGGCCATTTAAAATGATGAGAAAACACCTTTTCACCCAGAGAATTGTGAATTTGTGGAATTCTCTGCCACAGAAAGGCAGTGGAGGCCAATTCACTGGATTAATTTAAAAGAGAGTTAGATATAGCTCTTAAGGCTAATGGAATCAAGGGATATGGAGAAAAAGCAGGAACTGGGTACTGATTCTAGATGATCAGCCATGATCATATTGAATGGCGGTGCTGGCTCGAAGGGCTGAATGGCCTACTCCTGCACCTACTTTCTATAATTCTATGGCTTTGACTATCATCTCTCGGTCTCTTGGGGCTAGAGAAATCAAGGGGTATGGGGAGAAGGCAGGCATGGGTTACTGATTGTGGATGATCAGCCATGATCACAATGAGTGGTGGTGGCGGTGCTGGCTCGAAGGGCCGAATGCCCTCCTCCTACTGTATTTTCTATGTTTCTATGTTTCTAAAATCAGATTTTTTTAATACAGTTCTGTTTCCTAATTCAGTTCTTGAAAATACATGAGCAGTTTGCTTGCTTATTTCAGCTATGTTATACTGCAGTTATGTCTTGTGATGTCTCCGACCATTATTTCACATTCCACCCCACAAACCAGATCAGAACTCGGGAAAATCACTTTGTCCAATTATTGGAGGTTTTGCTTTCATTCTGGTGTACCCGATGAAGCATACAATATAAAGATATGTTTTACACTTGTGATTCATACATATTGAACAATATCAGAATTATTTGATTTTTTTTAAATAAACACTCAACTGCTTTCCTGGCTTTGCTCTTATGCATTGGATTCTTGAAAGCGATCTGATTCATTGAGGAGATAACACATGAGGTAACACAGAGGTAGCAACTGCACGTATTTGAAACTCCACAGAAAGCCATGAAACAATATGTTTAGTTGCCATGGTGATGTTTTTATATACCACAGGTCTAGATCACATCAAAAGAACGCCATTTCCATAAGGTACATTGAATTTGACAGTATAAGGCACAAAACTCCATAAACTCTGGAGCAGAGCTTTCTAACTGCAAACAAAAAACTATCCATTATTTTCTTGAACAGAGTAAAACACAGTTTTGCATACAACATGGATGGATGTGAAGTAAAAATGATGAGGAGTAAGCATTGCATGTTGTTCAAAATATATCTAGCATTAGATTAGCTAAAATATTATTTATATTAGAAATCCCATCTGTTCTTTTATACCAATAATGCAACCAGACTTATTAGTAAATTTGCTTTCTCTAAGTTTAACCATGTGTGGAATTGTGTATGTTCCACCTTTACCTCTGAGGTATCTTTAATGTGGCATAACAACATTTGTCATGAAATTCTTAATGCCAAACGCCATTCACATTCACATTGACTGAATGCAACATATAAGGGTAAGCAAGCTACTTAGGCACGAGCCGATCAGCTGTCCAACTGGCCAAAAGCTACTAAACCCTTCAACGTCCCTTATTATGTAAACTTTACTGTCTTCCTAACAAAAATCTATCCGATGCAGGTTTTAAGATTGCAATTGATTTTGCCTCAAGCAGCTTTATTAGGGAAATGCCTTTATTGTAATCCACTGATCAAAAACTTATCTCCAGTCTTTAAATTTTATTGCTAAAATGTTCACTCTTTCTGTTTGCCTCACTGGGTTTATTTCCACCTCTTTCCACCCCTGTCAAATTAACTGACTTCTTCTGAAGTAACTGACTCTTGCTGGGGTATAGTTCAACGGGCATGGAGAGCCTTCTTGTGCCTCATCTTCATGTGCCAGCTATGTTGTTCAGCAGCATCAGAACAGAGACATGTGCCACTTTGCAGCACTGCATTGGGCAAGATTCAATAGGCTGGCATGTCTTTGGTGGCATCCAGCAAATCTTTTCTCCCTCTCCTTGCTCGCAAGCATTTGAGTTAATAATTGCCCAGTAACTTTCTGGTCAGAATTGTTTAATACTGCACCCCATCTGTGCCATTATTCATTGATGCTTCAGGGTAGTTGAATTCAAGGTGTTTCTGTTGTCAATCTTGCTCAATGTCTACGTGGACAATATAATGAAGGCAAAACTAAAACCCGTGAGACTTAAAGAGAGAAAAGTACGATACCATCAAAGAGACCTGTATTTGAAACCTCTAGGGTTCTAAAACTAGTCAGAGTAATATATAAAAAAATACAGATAAGTACTATTACATTTATAATTATTAACATTCAAAATTTTTGCAATAAGGTAAAGATTCTCCTTCAGTTTCAATAGTGCAGGTTGTATCAGAATTATTTCTGCATGAATACACAACCAAGTGCCATCTTACTTGAGAGACAGTATAGAGCAAAGCTTAGAAGGTCATCCAACAGCATTGGATTGGAAGTAATTCATAGGTCACACTCATTACTTTAACTGGGCTTGAATGTAAATGTGGGATTCTTGAGATAAATCACACTGGAATAATGCCTTTGACCACTCGGCCATTAAGTATTCATAGATTCGCCATCTAAGTGTTGGTCAAGTTAATAATTGTGCTTGTCCTGAATTTAATATAGAGACTAGTGCCTGTCACACTGAAATTTCACAATCAGGAATTTAAGAACCATAATATTAGTTCAAATGCAATAAGTATATCAGAGCAAATTCATCTTCCTTTCCAATTTATTGCCCCCGATGGGTCAATAAAGCAGTCAGGTTTAAGAGGGAGGGACACTCGTTGTCTGACTGGAGGTGAGGCCCAATCTTGGCTGACTCTCTCCTTCACTGAGGTCATCCTTGTCTGCCAGTTGTTGATCTGCAGGAAGGTCCTTTCCTGGAGTCTCTCCGTAGCAAGAGGCAGAAGCGGATTTATCTTCAAAGTAGATCGAGAGTTCGTCATTATTGATGATGTAATCTGCATCATCCTCGTTCCGATGGTCCTGTGTTTTACAGATAAAACCAACTGTTATAGATACAACATATTCTGTTGGGCTGCTGCAAGTAAGAATGTCACTGTTCTGTCTGGGACATATGACAAAAAACATTCTTGACAATTGACAAAGCCCCAACATGGGATTCAGATAACAACATTGCTTGTGGGAAATTTGACTGAGCTACAAAATGCAAGATGACGGAGATCATGGTAGAGTTCCCCAACAACTGAACCGTAGACACAAGGAACTGCAGAAGCTGGGTTTACAAAAACTCAACGGGTCAGACAGCATCTCTTGAGACTATGAATGGGTAAGGTTTCGGGTCACCAGTCTGAAGAAGGGTCCTGTCACCTATCCATGTTCTCCACAGATGCTGCCTGACCTGCTGAGTTACTCCAACATTTGGTGTCTTAGGTTCTTCAAAGAAGCTGCACCAGCCTAATCCTATCTCAGCAACGGAACATTGCGGACCACCTCTTGCACGACAGTGGACTTGTTTACTAATTGTATTTTATACCAATGTCTTGTTTTTACCGAGTTTTTTATTTTTACTGTCTTGGACATTTTATGCATGTTTATGTATAAGTTATATTTTTGCGTGTTTGTCTGAGTCCATGAAGCAGTGATGCTGCTGCAAGCAAGATTTTCATTATACCCATTCCTCATTGTCCTTGTGCATAAGGCAGTAGACTTGAATTGATCGACACAAAACACTAATTAGGCTGCAGCCATGGAATAATGCACATTTTTGATCATAAGGATGGTTTCAATGTATAGAAGAAATTGAAGCAGGAATTGCCAGAGCTGGAGAACTAGTTTCAATTTGACAATAGACAATAGACAATAGACAATAGATGCAGGAGCAGGCCATTCGGACCTTTGAGCCAGCACCGCCATTCAATGTGATCCTGGCTGATCATCCACAATCAATACCCCGTATCTGCCTTCTCCCCATATCTCCTGACTCCGCTATCTATAAGAGCCCTATCTAGCTCTCTCTTGAAACTAACCAAAGGACCGGCCTCCATTGCCCTCTGAGGCAGAGAATTCCAGACTCACAACTCTGTGTGAATAAGTGTTTCCTCGTCTCCGTTCTAAATGACTTACTCTTTATTCTTAAACTGTGGCCCCTTGTTCCAGACTCCCTCAACATCGGGAACATGTTTCCTGCCTCTAGCATGTCCAAACCCTTAATAATCTTATATGTTTCAATAAGATTCCCTCTCGTCCTTCTAAATTTGACTGTGCAGATCGGAGTTCGTCTCTGGTCGAGCATGAAGGAGAGTTACATAGACCTGCTAGGACCATGTGTCGAGCATGCTGCGAGTTTGAGTCGAGTGAAAACTCTTCTAAACTCGCAAATTAGGTCCCCGCAGTGGGACAGGCCCTTTAGTGCAGTGGTTCTCAAATGGGGGTACGCGTACCCCTGGGGGTACGTGAAGGCACTCCAGGGGGTACGTGAGATTTTAAAATATAGGCCTACATATATGTAGGCCTATATTTTTGCGCTGGTTTTGGGGTACTTGGCTGAAAAAATATTTCACAGGGGGTACATCACTGAAAAAAGGTTGAGAACCACTGCTTTAGTTGATCCAGTGCTGGACTCGGTGTTTTACTGACCACCAATTGAGGCCCACCTGGCCCGCCACCCGCTCAAGTATGCCGCCCGCACACCTCCCGCAGCTGGACTCCCTCTCTCTCTCCCCCCCTCTCTCTCCCCCTCTCTCTCTCCTCTCTCTCTCTCTCTACCTCTGTCTCCCCCCCTCCCTCTCCTCTCTCCACCCCCCCTCTCTCCCCCCTCTCTCTCTCTCTCTCTCGCTCTCTCTCTCTCTCTCTCTCTCCCCTCTCTCCCCTTCTCTCTCTCTCCCCACCTCTCTCTCCCCCTCCCCTCTCTCTCTCCCCCACCTCTCTCTCTCCCCTCCTGTCTCTCTCTCTCTCCCCCTCCTGTCTCTCTCTCCCCCTCCTGTCTCTCTCTCCCCCCTCTCTCTCCCCCCTCTCTCCCCCCTCTCTCTCTCTCTCTCCCCTCTCTCCCCATCTCTCTCTCTCCCCTCTCCCCGCTCTCTCCCCCCTCTCTCTCCCCCCTCACTCTCTCTCCCCCCTCACTCTCTCTCTCCCTCACCTCTCTCTCCATCTCTCTCCATCTCTCTCCATCTCTCTCTCCCCCCACTTCCCTCTCCCCCTCCCCCTCCCCTCTCTCTCCCCCTCCCTGTTCCCCCCCTCCCTGTTCCTCCCTCTCCCTCCCTCCCTCCCTCTCCCCCCCTTCTCTCTCTGCCCTCACTATCTACCCCCCTCCCTCTCTAGACGCGCCTGTGAGTTGGGGGCTATGCGTCAGTAGATGAGGCGATTATGGGGTAATAGGAGCAAATTAATATCATTAATATATTGACAAGGGGGGTAGTTAGCGCGTGTGTGGGAGTAGTTAGTGTGTGGGAGTGGTTAATGTGTATGACGCCCCCTCCCACAACCGCGCATTGGGGGAACAGACCCAACGGGTCTGCACTTGGTCTAGTTCTCCTTAATTCTACCACAACCAAAGAAGAAGGTGCTAAAGCTATTGCCAACCTCTCAGATGCTCAGAAGCTTTACCTCATACAGAATCACTTTAAACTGGGTCCAACATACAATTATTGTGCCTTCTATAAGAATGGATGCTGGCGAAGATTTAACCCTGACTGGTTACGAGCATACCCCTGGCTTGTATATAGCGATCATGTGGATGGCGTCTTTTGCCTACATAGAAACATAGAAAATAGGTGCAGGAGTAGGCCATTCGGCCCTTCGAGCCTGTACCGCCATTCAATATGATCATGGCTGATCATCCAACTCAGTATCCCGTACCTGCTTTCTCTCCATACCCCCTGATCCCCCTAGCCACAAGGGCCACATCTAACTCCCTCTTAAATATAGCCAATGAACTGGCCTCAACTACCCTCTGTGGCAGAGAGTTCCAGAGATTCACCACTCTCTGTGTGAAAAATGTTTTTCTCATCTCGGTCCTAAAGGATTTCTCCCTTATCCTTAAGCTGTGACCCCCTTGTCCTGGACTTCCCCAACATCGGGAACAATCTTCCTGCATCTAGCCTGTTCAACCCCTTAAGAATTTTGTACGTTTCTATAAGATCCCCCCTCAATCTCCTAAATTCTAGCGAGTACAAACCAAGTCTATCCAGTCTTTTTTCATATGAAAGTCCTAACATCCCAGGAATCTGTCTGGTGAACCTTCTCTGCACTCCCTCTATGGCAATAATGTCCTTCCTCAGATTTGGAGACCAAAACTGCACGCAATACTCAGGGTGTGGTCTCACCAACACCCTGTACAACGGCAGTAGAACCTCCCTGCTCCTATACTCAAATCCTTTTGCTATGAATGCTAACATACCATTCACTTTCTTCACTGCCTGCTGCACCTGCATGCCTACTTTCAATGACTGGTGTACCATGACACCCAGGTCTCGTTGCATCTCCCCTTTTCCTAATCTGCCACAATTCAAATAATAGTCTACTTTCCTGTTTTTGCCACCAAAATGGATAACCTCACATTTATCCACATTATACTGCATCTGCCATGCATTTGCCCACTCACCCAGCCTATCCAAGTCACCTTGCAGCCTCCTAGCATCCTCCTCACAGCTAACACTGCCCCCCAACAACAGGAAATCACTTGTCGTCAAGTCAAGGTAAGTCAAGTCTATTTGTCACATACACATACAGGATGTGCAGTAAAATGAAAGTGGCAATGCCTGCGGATTGTGCAAAACAACGGAACAGGTGCTCCTGAATGTATATTGCCATTTACCACTACTTCTACTAATGCAAGGGCATTCGTTGGCCTTGCCCTGTAAACCAACTCTGGTTCCGCAAATCCTGTCATGCCACCCCCCTTTTTGAAAAGCTTCGTACGGGCCTGGGGAGAGGATTCTCACTATTCTCTCACTGCTCCAATTGCTGTTGCACACAGCTATTGAGAAAATAAAGTGTCACACATCTTTGCTGTACTATTTTCAGATTCAATTCATTCTAATATCCAGAGTTGTCCCTTTGCCTATTGACAGAACCTTTATCACTGTGAGCTACGAAGGAAGCATTCTTAGTACAGATCGTGCAGCTGGTTATTTTGCACGTTCACTGGCATTGCTGGGGCTCATGTCAGCCCAGCAGAGCTCTTCCTCCAGGTTCAAACAAAATATACGGTTATAGTTCACAAACCAGATTTATTAACCCTCAAGGATGTGATCTATCTGCTAATTTACTTGTTTTACATCATACTTTGTGTTTGCCACAGGCAACCTAGCTCTTGCAGACTGCTATGCATGGCTTGACATTGTATTCATTTACATAGTGGCTGAAGCTTCAGGCCCGGCTTAGTTAGAATAAATCTGAACTTCACATGCTGATACCAGACAGAGAGTGACAGCGAAGTGAACGGAAACAGACAGAACTACACCACTTAGGGGGGTGAAGGGCGGCCAACCTTGTGGGAACTGTGGCATAAAATGACCAAAAGAGGATTTACACTTGGGCAATCATCACCACTGTTGTGGTGGAAACAGCTGGCACAGTTAGTCACTACGCAATCTTACAACAAAATAAGTTCCATAACAATGCTATCACACCCAGAAGAAGGAACCGTCAGCTTACCTGTGCCTTGGAACTAGTCAGCAGTCGAGCGATAGGACCACACCAAGTGGGCAGTGTTGTCGTGAGCGGTGGACCAGCGTGCGTCAGAACTGGCTTTAAATATCTTTACAGTTTAGTTGAGGAAACGTCACATTTTTATTTTTCACACTAAATGCAAGCTTTTTAATTAGACTCATGAATCAACTTTGGACATATACTTCACAGGTTACATTACAGTTCCATGGCGATTTGGAAAACATATTAGGTCTTCACGGTGGGGGGGGGGGGGGGTGCATGGTGGCACAGCTGTAGAGTTGCTGCCTTACAGCGCCAGAGACCCGGGTTTGATCCTCACCATGGGTGCTTCTGCACTGAGTTTATACGTTCTTCCCGTGACCCATGTAGGTTTTCTCCGGGTGCTCCGGTTTCCTCCCACACCCAAAATATGTACAGGTTTGTAGGTTAATTGACTAGGTAAAACATTTTTAATTGTCCCTAGTGTGTAGGATAGTGCAAATGTGCGGGGATCGCTGGTCGACACGAACTCCGTCGGCCAAAGGGCCTGTTTCTGCGCTGTATCTCAAAGCTCTAAACTCTAAAACTCTTCATATAGAAACACTCTGGAATTAGCAGTAGATTATTGATGCCACAGTATCTCTAATCCTAAAGTGGGTGAACTCCACTTTAATTTTATAACTTGTTCATGCTTGTGCTGGGGGTAATTCAGGATCCATTGGAATTAATTAATGCATAAATTATATACACAATTATGTCAGTTTTGCCTCTGGCTTGTACATAAAAATTAAAACAGAACCTGATCCAAGCCCAACCATGGCAAATGTAAACCTGTCAGTAGTCTTCCCCCTGTGTTTAAGAAGGAACTGCAGATGCTGGAAAATCGAAGGTACACAAAAATGCTGGAGAAACTCAGTGTCTATGGAGCGAAGGAAATAGGCAATGTTTCGGGCCCGAACCCTGCACCCGCTGAGTTTCTCCAGCATTTTTGAGTACCTACTAGTCTTCCCCCTGACCTGTCCCACCAAAATATTGTGCCAGATTCTGACTAAGTCAAAGGACAACCATGGTCAGAAAAGTCACTTCAAGCTTGAACAACTCCTTCTACCACATCATCATGTGTGGGTGTCAATGTCTGACTGCAGCAGAGGAAATCATTAACTTAACACCCAGGAATAGTGCCTGGTCTGGGGCAACATTCTCTGCCTTCTTCCTTGCGGAAGACTCATGCTGCTGCTGACACAGAGCAAGCTTGGAAACCGACACAAATAATCCCCTCAACCCGAGTCAAGATCCCTGCTTGATTGTGTAACATTGCTGTCACCGAATCAAAGGAGCTTGGATCAGGTCCCAGGTTGGCTGGCATGGCTTACCCCATATCTGATGTTTTGGTGTAAAATAGGACAGTTGTGACCATAGACTTATACAGCATGGAAACAGGCCCTTGGGTCCAACTCATCCATGCTGCCCAAGATGTCCCATCTGCCCATATCTCTCTGAACCTTTCCTATTCATTTACCTGTCCAATTGTCTTTTAAACGACATATAGTACCTGCCTCAACTATCTCTGGCAGCTCATTTCAGATACCCACCACCCTCTGAATGAAAATGCTGCCCCTCAGATTCTTATTGAATTTTGCCCCCATCACTTTAATCCTGTGTCCTCTAGTTCTTGATTCCCCTACCCAGGTAAATAACTGTGCATTAACCCTATATATGCCACTAATGATTAGATACACCTCCACATGATCACCTCTCAGCCTCCTGCAATCCAAGGAATAAAGTCATAGCTTGCCCAACCTTTCCTTATAGCTCAGGCACTCGAGTTCTGGCTTCGTCTATGTAAATCTCCTCGGCACAATTTCCAGCTTAATGACATCTTCTGATAGCAGGATGACCAAAACTGAACACAATACTCTAAATGCGACCTCGCCAACGTCTGGTACGACTGTAACATAACATCCCAACTTCTATACTCAATACCCTCACTGATGAAGGCTAATGTACCATAACTCTTTGTCACCACGAAGGTAGTCACCAAATGCTGGAGTAACTCAGCGGGACCAGCAGCATCTCTGGAGAGAAGGAATGGGTGACATTTTGGGTTGAGACCCTTCTTCAGACCCTTCTTTGTTACCACCCTGCCTACATAGGACGACAGATGGCACAATGGGCTAAGTGTTCGGCTGGCAACCGGAAGGTAGCCGGTTCGAATCCCGCTTGGAGTGCATACTGTCGTTGTGTCCTTGGGCAAGACACTTCACCCACCTTTGCCTGTGTGTGAATGTGTGTAAGTGATTGGTGGTGGTCGGAGGGGCCGTAGGCGCAGATTGGCAGCCACGCTTCCGTCAGTCTGCCCCAGGGCAGCTGTGGCTACAGAAGTAGCTTACCACCACCGAGTGTGACTGAGGAGTGAATGAATAATGCGATGTAAAACGCCTTGAGTATTAGAAAGGCGCTATATAAATCCCATCCATTATTATTATTATTACATGTGCTGCCTCTTTCAGGGAACTATGTACCTGTACACCTAGATCCCTCTGCTCTACAATACTCCCCAGGGCTCTAAACAACACTCCCCACGGACCTTAGACCAGAACTGATCCAAGGTCCTGAGAGGCTGAGGGTGAACCACTCAAGTTCCAACTCAACCTGCTTGAGCTTCCCCAAGGCACCGCGAAAGCATTATGAAAGCAGAATACGGCTGGGATCAATGTTGTTCCTTATTAAAGCTTTTCTTCACTCAGCTAAATACAATATTGCTTTACCAATGCAGGAGAAATAGTCTCTGGAGAAGTTAATCCTTTGTTTTATGTAATAAAGAACAAAGCACAAAACAAAAATCAGATTTGGCCCTTTCTACACAGTGCAGCATCTCCTGGAAATATTATTTATTAGAATTATTTCACTGTCTGAAAACTTGATCTTCTTGTAGATGAAGGATCACACTTTGACAATGGTGTGATGATTTCAACAAGAGTGGCCAGTAATTGGGGGTTGGGGGGGGGGGGGGGAAATTGAACGTTTGTCCGACATGGAGCTCAATGTCACGGTGTAATCTGCTTAATTTAGCAAGGCTTCATCGTGCACTGTTTAAATGGCCTTAGGAGCAGAAGCAAGTGGGATCATGCAGCAACCCAGACCTTGGGCTGCCCCACCAGTAGGCAGGGTTAAATGTAGCTCTGTGCTCTCAGTGGGGTTTTCATTCAACATATGACGTATCGCTGACTCAGATTGTAATGCCCTGGAGATATGGCTGTTCCAAAAAAGCAGACATTTACAATGTACTTAAAATTCAGTAAGGTTTCAACCTTTGCTGGACTGACATTAAAGAGACCTGACCATAGCAGGAACGTTGATAGTGCCAATATTTACAGTTCGTGTTGTGGAATAGCAGACCAATTGGAATATCAAAGGAAGTGGAACTCATCCAGGGCATGATGTAGTTGGCAGACCCAAGAGAAACTATTAGTATTTTATTTTCATATAGGCTGGTAATCAGAGTTCTGTTCTTGCAAGCAACATCCAAGTGAGAATTAAATAAGGTTATTAAAGAATGTACAGTAAAATTACGGCAGCATTTTTTTGAAACGTGAAATGTTAATGCAGATCACTTGAAACTTTATTTAAAATTGCTTTGCAATGGTTATATCTCCAGTGCAGTTCATAGGAGCTGATCTTGTAAGAACATCCTCTCATACAATTATCATACTGCCAGCTAGAATATCTTGTTTGCATCTGATGACTTTTTTTGTGCTAAAGTTAAAATAGCTCCCCATCAACGAATTAACAAAAAGAATTAATGCAAACACAATTAGAAAATAAAACAAATTCATGGTAGTGCAAAAGGTGGATCATATTGTTCCATTATTAAGCCAGGATTAGGATTGTCTTCGGGAATGCAAGCACAATACTTAATAGTGAGGGTGAGACAGAGTTTCATACCAATAGTTTTAATATTAATGCATTTACTGTGTTGTAGTATATATGGGAATGCAGTTAAAAGATGAGGCCACATGAATAGTTCACAAAAATAAGCTACGAGAGGAACTGTGGATTAGGAGCATCCATGGAGAGAAATGGACAGACAATGTTTAGGGTTGGGACACTTCTTCAGACTAATGGAATAGAGATAGATGGTAGAGAGTTGGCGAGTAGAATGTTTGGGGCAAGGGCTAGTAAGTGAAGTCAGTGGAGTTAGTGGAGGAGGCAAGTGTGGAAATAGCAACCAAGGATGGAGGTGATACGTGGAGAACACAAACGGGTGAAAACAGTGGAAGTTGATAAGAAAGGAAGGAGCAGGGTGAAATGTAGAACCTGAGGGAAGGAAGTTGAGTTGAAGGAAATGGACCTGGGGAACAAAATGGGGAAACCAGGATAGGGCGTGGTGGGTGATGGGTGGATGGAGGAGGTGGATAGGGGGAAAACACCCAGTACTCTCCATTCATCCATCGGCTCATCACCCATATCCCCCTACTTTGGCATCCTATTTTTCTCCCCCTGGAATTTTATTCACTCCAGCTAATTAACCTACACTCCCTTCAGTTCAACATTTCACACCCCACCTTCATTTGTTATCAGATTCCACTCATTTGTCTTCTCCACTTATACAGCCTTGGTTACTATCTCTAACCTTCTCTCCCCCATCCGACTCTTCCACCAATCACCCTTTCCTCACCTGGATCCACGTTATCACTTGCCAGCGATTGCCAGCCCCACCCATTCCCCTCATTTGTTTCCACCAGCTATCTCCCTCCCTCTCGAAGAAGGATCCCGACCCGAAATGTTTGTTCATTTCCGTCTACAGATGCTGCCTGACCTGCTGAGTTTCTCCAGCAGTTTGTTTTTTTTTTTGCTTAAGATTCCAGCATCTGCAGTATCTTATGTCTGAAATTGTAAGAAGCTGAGAATGTAATGGAAGAGTCAACATAGTAAATTTAGGAAGCCGATGCTACCAGTGGGGAAGCTGGGTTTTCAGGAGTGTGGGGTGGAAATCAAAGACACAGTATGGTAACAATAGACTATAAGTGGATGCAGTCACTGTTAGGAGCACCATAGCATCATAGGTGGTGTGCTAATGAAAGGTCAGTAGCATGAACAGATGTAGGGCAGTTTATGTGTTTCATAGCCTCCAGTCAGACGTCGGGATCAGAAAGGACCAACAGCTGGGAGCCTGTTTGGGATTGCAGTTGTGTGGTAGGTGTAGTGAATTCCAGGTTCACTGCTCACAATTCTGTTTGAATTTCAGCCAAATTAAAAATGAACAATATCAGACCTTCCAAACTGGGTGGCATTTTATAATACTTTAGACTTTTGAGATACAGCGAGGAAACAGGCCCTTCGATCCACCGACTTCACGCCGACCAGCGATCACCCCCATACAATAGCACTATCCTACCCACGAGGGATAATTTGCAATTTTACTTAAGCTAATTAACCTACAAACTTGTATGTCTTTGGCGTGTGGGAGGTAACCGGAGCACCCGGAGTAAAACCACGTGGTCACAGGGAGAACGTACAAACTCTATACAAACAGCCCCCTTAGTCAGGATCGAACCCGTGCCTCCGGCGCTGTAAGGCAGCAGCTCTTCCTGTGACTAGTGGTGTGCCTCATGGTTTGGTGCTGGGCCCGTTACTGTTTGTCATCCACATCAATAATTTGGCTGAGAACACACAGGGCACGATTAGCAAGTTTGCTGATGATACAAAAGTGAGTGGTTTTGCAGATAGTGAAGATGGTTGTGAAAGATTGCAGCAGGATCTTTTGCGATAGTCAGGTGGGCTGAGGAATGGTTGATGGAATTTAATGCAGAGAAGTGCGAGGTGTTGCATTTTGAGACCTTTTCATTGCTGTCCACCTCTGCAACCTCGACCTGTCTGCAGCTCTCAGAGATTCTCACTCCTTCAGTTCTCTTCAGCAATCAGATTTGTATTATTTCACCACTGATAGTTCTAAGTTCAGCTGCCAATGGCCAGGGGCCTGGAATTCACTCCCTAATTCCATTTGTCTCCAGCTCTAAATTGTTCCTCTATACTAGATTTTCAGTCAGAATTCTTTGGCATCGAGTAGTCTTTCTTTAAGATACTTTGGATTATAGTTAATGATCTTTGTTAATCTTTAATCTTTAACTGAGGCATTTTTACACAACCATTGTAATTTAAAAAAAGTAATTTCTATGTAAAAATGATCCTTATGTCACTTAATCACTTAAATACGCTTTAGTTTAGTTTAGAGATATAGCCTGGAAACAGGCCCTTTGGCCCACTGAGTCCATGCCGACCAGCGATCCCCAACTAACACTATCCAATACACATACTAGTGGCAAATTACAATTTTTATCGAAGCCAATGAACCTACAAACCTGTAGGTCTTTGGAGTGTAGGAGGAAACCGGAGTTCTCGGAGAAAACCCACGTGGTCAAGGGGAGAACGTACAAACTCCGTACAGACAGCACCTGTAGTCAGGATCGAATCTGGGTCTCTGGTGCTGTAAAGCAGCAACTCTACCACTGCGCCACCGTGCCGCCTCACGGGGCCGATAATATAATAATTATATTTTCAATATAGGATCTGACAGCACAGGTAAAAATTGAGTAGTGACTTCCAGAAACTCATGATCATTTCAGTAGAAAACCCGAGAGCGTGAACATTCAGATTTTGTATTAGTCTTCAACTCTGTGTATCTTTGATCAGCATGCAGGACATGCACTCTACCATCTTCTTACACAGCATCATCTCAAATTCTGTCCAGCAAAGCCTTTGAAGCATAATTTTACGACTTAGAAGGCATTTGTTTGACTATCTGCTGAAAACCTTGCGGTTCTCAGCACAGTAATCAATTTATTTCTCATCAAATGTCAACTTTCGGTTTTATCATCTTCAAAATCATTTTACCATTTAAAAAAAAGAAATGAAGATATTCTTTCACAAATAGAGAGGAAAGCATATGCTGTGATCTCTTAGATTCAAAGGCTGTGGATGAAACACCGGGGCTGATTAGCTTGGAGGGATAAAAGACACAAAATACACTGCTTTTAACTCCAAGAACTACAATCAATTTCCATCATTTAATGTCAAAGCCCAAAGAGATCATGGCAATCCAAGTTATTTCAAAAATTCGATCTCCAGCAAAATGTCACTGTAAAATGGAAACTATTTAGAAAATAGGAAATTGGCTTATTTGTAGAGCAGTAATGAAAGGGCGCAATTGTATCTGGGTGACCTTGGCATCCCCTGGCGAGCTCAATCCCCAGGCGAGCTCAATCCCCTGGAGAGTTTTTAATTTCGTCATTGTGACTCCAGGGCAGCTGTAAAAGTTTAACCACACACTGCAATCACTTCTCCGATCTGAAGCAAAGGTGTTGTGGCTAATCCTTGCCTTGGTTCAAAGTGAGAGATTAAGTATTTAACTGTGCAGTTATATTTATCAAACGCCAGCAATTTACTTTTTAGTGCAGTTTCCTTCTCCTCTTTGGACAAACATGCCAATGTCATTGAAACTGTCTGAAGAAGGGTTTCGGCCCGAAACGTCGCCTATTTCCTTCGCTCCATAGATGCTGCTGCACCCGCTGAGTTTCTCCAGCAATTTTGTGTACCTTCATTGAAACTGTTCCTGGGATTCGGTCATGGTCACTATGTAAATATATTAGCTGGAACTAACATTCCTACAGTGAAAGGGAGAACTTTGGGGAGTGTTGTAGAGCAGAGGGTTCTAGGAGTGTTGGTACATTGTTCCTTGATGGTGGCATTACAGGTAGATAGGATGGTCAAAAAGGATTTTGGCGCATTGGCGTTCATCAGTCGGAGTTAGAAGTTAGGTCATAGAGTGATACAGTGTGGAAACAGGCCCTTCAGCCCAACACCGGAAGTCATGTTGCAGTTGCACGTTGGTGAGGCCGCAGCCTTACGTAGACAGGTGGGACTAGTGTTGATGGGACCAGGCCATTCAGCCGAGGATGTCTGTGCCTGATTCTATCTCCTCATTGGTTGGTGTGGGCAAGTTGGGCGAAGGGCCTGTTTCCACACTATATGACTTTATGTATGCAGGAAATGTGAAAATAGACTCCTGCAGTCACAAATTGTCGGATGTTGGCCTGAGCCGTGTGAAACTTTCCATGTCCTGCAGAAGGAGAACTCTTTTGTACATCAACACGGTTGGTCCAGTTCCCATTGGCGCTGGTTCCTTTCCTTTTGCACAAGAGATTTTCACTCGAAGAATGATACATAGACTGAAGCAATGGTTTCCAATCTCTGGCTTGCAGCCGCAAGCAGTCCAATCAACAAACAACTGCAGCCTAATGCAAAATATCTTCCAAGTGGATAAATGAACAGTACATTGCACATGTATTCCATGGACTTCTAATGATATTTTCATTGTGCACTATTTTTTAGAAACTGTTTTCCAATCCACATTATATACTCCTTTCGCGAAATGAATGATTTTTCTGTCTCAGACACTCACGACACAATTTACCTGCATTTATTCCACCTTTTTTGGGCTTTTGTCCCATGCTGTACTTCTGACTGTTGGCCCTCCAAGGTTCATTGCTGCCTACGGATAGCTCCACAGCTTAGTTAATCTCTACAAACCTTTCTCCAGTTAACTCCATTTCTGTGAACTGTTGTCTCTTCAGGTTGGACATACAATTTCTGATAAAGGAGTGCTTCAAATGTGTAAATTGTTATTATCTGCTGGCAGCTTACCTCCAAGAAGAGAATTAAGGATAATCCTCGTAGCATATCAAACATTGATACCAGAGAACATAGGAGTGGTACAATGGTAGAGTTGTGGCCTTACAGAGCCAGAGCCCCGGGTCCATCCTGACTACGGGTGCTGTCTGTACGGAGTTTGTGCCTTCTCTCCATGACCACGTGGGTTTTCTCCGGGTGCTCGGGTTTCATTCCACATTCCAAAGACGAGCGGGTTTGTTGGTCAATTAGCTTCTGTAAATTGTCCCTGGCATGTAGGATAGAACAAGTGTACAGGTGATCACTGGTCAGTGCGGATTCGAGGGACTGAAGGCCTGTTTTCATGCTGTATCTATAAACTAAACTGAACTGTTTTGTTTGCAGGCAGATTGCAATCCAACAAAATGCATTGGCCAGGATCTCAGTTGATGGGTTGATAGTCAATCGCGTTATATCCAATTAATAGATAAAAACATCTTTGCATTCACATTCTCTGGTTTATCTGCCGCAGAAACTCAATATACAGTACAAACACCTTCCCATGTCTATTCTTTGCACAAATTACATGCCTGGAAATCCAGTGGAACAAGTGCTTCATTGTCCTCTCTGTAAACACTCTCTAAGCTTACTGTCTCTCAGCATACACTCACACATTATCCCAATTGGGAGGGATTTCACCCAGGGAATGGCTTTTGATCAGGGTGAGGTTTGTAAATTTCATAGCTTCATCAGCCAGCACTCTGACCTGATGAGTCTTTAGTGACTGGAAAAATAAACAGCACTTCAAACCAACTTCATTGGGTACTTCATTAAAAGTAAATGTTAAGTATTGAGATAGTATTTTTCTTATTGAAGATTACTTCAGACAGATTTTTTTTAACTTTCTACACACATGCACTGTTGCAACAGCACATGGCCATTAGTCACAAGATACAAATCACTTTAAAAAAATGGTCATTGTCAATATTACATATTGCATACAGAACATATAACAGTGCAGCATAGGACCAGGCCATTCAGCCAAGGATGTCTGTGCCTGATTCTATCCCCTAAATTATTTCGCCATCTACAAGGCACAAACCAGAAAGGTGATGGAATGTTCTCCACATACCTGGATGAGTATTAAAAACCATCAAGGACAAAGTGGCCCCTGTCCACCAAGTTCAACCCTCATTCCTTCTATGGCTGTGGAAGCCAAGTCAAAGGATATTTTTAAGGTGGAGATTGACAGATTATTGATTAGTAAGGGTGTGAAATAGTGGACGTAGGTGACGTGTCCTATTTTTTTCCACCAGCTGGAATGTTTCTGTAATTTCTATTCCTGTGCCCACTGATAACTTCTTCCCATAATCGAGTTCAGAATAATGTGTCTGGTTTTGGAGAGGAGATCTGGAGTATAAATGATGGAATCTACCCAACAGAACCAATCCATTGTAAGTATCAACTGCTGGGGTATGACAGGACACCAGAATTGGTTCACCATGGATTTGGACCAACCTCCGTCTTCACCGACATTTGGTTCGAGTTGAGTTGACTTTAGTTTATTGTCACGTGTACCGAGATACAGTGAAAGCTTTTGCTGCATGCTAACCATTCAGCGGAAAGACAATACATGATTACAATGAAGATATCCACAGTGTGCAGATACATGATAAAGCGAACAAAGTGAATAACCTATAGTGCAAGTTTAAGTCCAATAAAGTCCGATCAAAGATTGTCCGATGGTCTCCAATGAGGGAGATAGTACCTTAGGATTGCTCTCTAGTTGTTGGTAGGATTGTTCCGTTGCCTGATAACAGCTGAGAAGAAACTGTCGCTGAATGTGGAGGTGTGCATTTTCATTCTCTGTAGCTTTTGCCCAATTGGGAGAGGAGAGAAGAGGGAGTGACCAGGGTGTGACTCGTCCTTGATTATTCTGGTGGCCTTGCTGAAGAGTCTATGGAGGAGAGGTTGGTTTGTGTGATGGTTTGGGCTGCGTCCACAATTTGCTGCAATTTCTTGTGGTCTTGGATGGAGCTGTTCCCAAACTATGCTGTGATGCATCCCAGTAAAAATTATTTCTATGGTGCATCTTTAGAAGTTGGTGAGAGTTGTTGGGGACCAGCCTTCTAAGGAAGTGGAGGTGTTGGTGTGCTTTCTTGGCCATTGCTTCAATATGCGTGGTCCAGGGCTAGTTGTTGGCGATATTTACTCCTAGGAATTTGAAGCTTTCAACCATTTCTACTTCGGTACAGACAATGCAAACTGGGGTATGTGTACTGCTTCGCTTCCTGAAGGCAAGCACTATCTCCTTTGCTTTCCAAGATATATTTTCAAGATATGGGAGTGGTCCATGTTTCCCTGAGTCACATTGCGGACATTTATTACGGTCAGAGGGTGGTGCTGATTGATCAAGGGCTTAGTTTTACAGATGTTGAGTGCAAGATCCATTCTCTCAAACATACCTCAATTTAGTACACTACTCTGCAGTACATTTATAGACATATGGTTAGTTAATGAATTAAGCTGCTTGGAGTGTCAACTCATTGCTACTTGTCACGGACAAATCCCACCAATCTATCTTGGTTATTTCCCACTTGGGAGCTTAGAATGATCTCCCAAGTGGGAAATAAGAGCTAAACATCACTATCCTTCAGCAATTTATTTCACTGCATGTTCCAACACTTTTTGTGGTATCAGAGTCATACACAGGAAAAATGTTTAACCAACCGTTCAACCGATTTTCTTTCTCTCAACTCCATTTTATCTGGCATGCTCTTTATTTTGAAAATATATCTACATTTTTATTATTGATGTTCCTACAAATTCCTTTAATTATGTATGGATCCTTTTTAATTATACATCTTGTATCTAAGCATTTTGATTTCCCCCTTTAACTTAAGGGGTTGTCCCACTGCGGCGACCTAATTGGCGAGTTTAGAAGAGTTTGCCCTGGACTCATACTCGCAGCATGGTCGACATGAGGTCCTAGGAGGTCTTTGTAACTCTCCTTCATGCTTGAGAGTAGTCCCCACGTACTCGAGGCCTCAGCTAGGTCGCGGCGTATTTTTCAACATGCTGATAAATGCCCGCGAGTAAATAAATGTCGCCATGGAAAAAAATCTAAATTTTTTTTACTTGTAGGTTTAGTCGAAGTTGGTCATAGTAGGCTGGCATGTTATTCATAGGTAATCGAGGGTAGTCAAAAGTAACCGAAGGTAGTCAAAGGTAGTCGTAGATAGTCTTCAACATAGTCGAAGGGAGGTCGAAGGAGATCGAAGGAGGTCGTCCTCACTCTCCACTATTCGGTGTCCAATTTTCCCGAAGCTAGTCAAAGCTAGTCGAACCTAGTCTTCAACATAGTCGAAGGAGGTCTTTAACATGACACTTTTTCAAACTCTCCTAAAATCTTCTAAACTCGCCAATTAGGTCGCCGCAGTGGGACCTAATTGGCGATTACTTTAGTATTACTTGTAACCTCGCATCTAGTAACAAAGCACATTTTCAAGATGTAGTCAGAATGACAGATATTCATCTTTAGAAATATTTCTGAATGGCTTAGAAAAAATATTTAGACAATCATATTGAAAGAGCTAAACATGTAACATGAAGAAAATCATTTGCAACCACCAAGTCTTGGGATCAACTGCTGTGTTATTTTCCCTCAACTTGTATGGTTAAAAACTTGTATGGTCAACATAAGAAACATTAACAATAATCACTTCTAGATGTACCATTAACACCCCTCTTCCATCCCCCTCCCCAATGTTTCCTGTGAAATGTCATTTTGTACAAGGAACCACATTGTTCCTCCCGCCGCTCAGGGTGTGTTCCCAAGATAGTTTCGGGTCAAGACCCTTCTTTTCAGACTGAAGAAGAGATTCGACATGAAACGTCACCCATTGCTTCTCTCCAGAGATGCTGCCGGTCCCGCTGAGTTACTCCAGCTTCAGGGGCGGAAAACCCGGGGGGGCCAGAGGGGACACGTCCCCCCCATGTTTTGAGAGGTGGGGGACATCCCCCCCAATTTTTTATCACCCTGATTTTAAAATCTCCACTTTCGTGAGGCAGTGGGGGTGGGACTGATGATCGCGGGTGCGATGATTGGAGGAGGGAGGAGTGGGGGGAGGGACTGAGGATAGAGCGCAGCGATTGGAGGAGGGAGACGTGGCACAGACCTGCGCCTCATCTGCAGGCAGGATCGATCCCGGCCGGGTCTCCGGCGCTGTCCCGACTGCCCCCCCCCACGGGTGGCCAGAGAGGTCGGGAGTCAGATGCGAGCTGTGCCCCCAGGCCCACAGCCAGCGCTGAGAAACAGCACTAAACCCAGCTCAACTCTGCCTGTCCTGCCAGGTTAACCTGCCTGGGCTTGCGGGAAATATGGCCAGCGCGGAGAAGCAGCACTGGTATCCCGTCAGTCCAGTCAGGGCTGTAGTTGATCCGGTGAGACAGGCAGAGTTGAGTTACATTTAGCGCTGGATTGAGCCTCCGTAGTCTCGCGTGAGTGTGTGTGTGTGGGTGTGTGTGTGTGGGTGTGGGTGTGTGTGCGTGCGTGCGTGCGTGTGTGTGTGTGTGTGTGAGTGTGCGCATGCGCGCGTGGCCGCCAAAAAATTGTGTCCCCCGTCCCCTCCATGTTTTGATAGCGAGTTCCGCTCTTGTCCAGCTTTGTGTCCATCTTCAAATGACGTCATGCGCTCCAGACGGCTGTGCGTACGCATGAAATCGCAGGTGACCTTCGCGGGACTATCGCGGCTCAACGCGACCATGAGGTCGCGTAATTTGCGTGCCAAGGACACGTAAGTGGGACAGGCCCTTAACTATCTCTCCTTTGCGGCAATCTTTGCACCATTTTGCTGGTTTGCATTGGGTGTTGTATTTCTCATCGCATCTATCGTTCACATATATACTGTATATTCTATCAGGTTCATGTTAGCAACAGATTTAATTGCTCTGTGCACATGGTACACAAGACAATAAACTAATATGAATCTGAATCAACCCAAATGTCAACTGTACATTTCCTTCCATGATGCTGCCTAACCGACTGAGCTCCTCCAGTCTTTGCAGTCTCTTGTGTCTCAATTGAGCCCATTGTGCCTATTTTTTGAAAGGCCAAACCAATTAGTTCATTTACGAGCTCATAGTACGAGCGACTGGGAGGTTGTAGTCATGATTGAAACCTGGTTAAGGGAGGGGCAGGACTGGCAGCTCAATGTTCTAGGGTACAGGAGCTTCAGGAGAGATGGGGGTGAGGGAAAAAGAGGAGGGGGGGGGGGCTGCATTGTTGGTTAAGGAGGATGTCACGGCAGTGATCAGAGGTGACATTACGGACGGTTCATCTAGTGAGGCTATATGTGTGGAGCTGAGGAACAAGAAAGGGATGGTCACCTTGTTGGTGGTGTACTACAGACCCCCAAATAGTCAATGGGAATTAGAAGAACAAATATGCCAGGAGATTGCACACAGCTGCAGGTCAAATAAGGTTGTTGTAGTAGGGAATTTTACATTTCCAAATATAGACTGGGAAAATCATAGTGTGATGGGTATAAATGGGGTACAATTCCTCAAACCTTTTCAGGAAAGTTTTCTGAAGCTGAATGTAGAGGCCCCAACACGTGAGAGGGTATGAGAGAAGGTCTCGCTCAAGTTGACTGGAGCAGGTTATTTGAGGGGAAAGGAACATTGGTCAAGTGGGATGTTTAAAAAAAATGTGCTGATGAAATCTCAGGATATGTACGTCCCCGTTAGAGTTAAGGGCAAAGCAGGCAAACGTAAGACGTGACCTAAATGGTCGATGAGGGAAGAGCTGTAGATGTTGTGTACACGGATTTCAGTAAGGCGCTCGACAGGGTTCCGCATGGCAGGCTGCTCTGGAAGGTTAGATCGCATGGGATCCAAGGAGAGATAGCTGAATGGATAGCAAATTGGCTCCATGGAAGGAAGCAGAGGGTGTTGGTGGAAGGTTGCTTCTCAGACTGGAAGCCTGTGACTAGTGGTGTGCCTCAGGGTTCGGTGCTGGACCCATTACTGTTTGTCATCTACATCAATGATTTGGATGAGAACATACAGGGCAAGATTAGCAAGTTTGCTGATGATACAAAAGTAAGTGGTTTTGCAGATAGTGAAGATGGTTGTGAAAGATTGCAGCAGGGTCTGGATCAATTGGCCAGGTGGGTGGAGGAATGGTTGATAGAATTTAATACAGAAAAGTGGGAGGTGTTGCATTTTGGGACGTCGAACAAAGGCAGGACCTACACAGTAAATGATAAGCCTCTGGGTAGTGTTGTAGATCTAGGAGTACATGTGCATGGTTCCTTGAAGGTCGAATAGCAGGTAGATAAAGTGGTCAAAAGCGCTTTTAACAGTTTGGCCTTCATCAGTCAGAGTATTGAGTATAGAAGTTGGGAGGTCATGTTGCAGTTGTATTAGTATAAGACGTTGGTGAGACCGCATTTAGAATATTGTGTTCAGTTCTGGGCACCATGTTATGGGAAAGATATTGTCAAGTTTGAAGGGGTTCAGAAAAGATTTATGAGGATTTTGCCAGGACTAGTGGGTGTGAGCTATAGGGAGAGGTTGAGTAGGCTGGGTCTCTATTCCATGGAGTGCAGGAGGATGATGGATGATCTTATAGAGCTGTACAAAATCATGAGAGGAAAAGACCGGGTAGATGCACAGTCTCTTGCCCAGAGTAAGGGAATCGAGGACCAGAGGACATGGGTTCAAGGTGAAGGGGAAAAGATTTAATAAGAATCCGAGGGGTAACTTTCTCACACAATGGGTGGTGGGTGTATGGAACAAGATGCCAGAGGAGGTAATTGAGGCTGGGATCCCTTGCCAGCGATGGAGCTCCATCCAGCTCGGACTGTGGACTTCGGAAGCCGCGGGCTCCGGTAAGAAGCGACTGATGAGGGGACCAGCTGGATTAGTCTTATATAGAGCCAGCACCCACTATGGAGTGAATAGTCTCCTTCCATTCAGGAAAGTTATGACTCCTTATCTGATCATGTAAATGAAAAGAAGGTGGAAAGTTTTGGGGAGAAGATAAGGAGGATGAAATGACCACCTTAATCAGCTGAATATTGCAGCCATATTGTATGAACACTTCATACAATGGTGGATAATTTGGAGAACCAAGAACAAATGTCATTGCATTTTATATTATCAAGGGTTGTTAATTATTCCTACAGACCTTTCAACGTCAGAGCAGAATGCAACATTTTTACCTCATCAATTATATAATGTACTAGACCAAGTGCAGACCCGTTGGGTCTGTTCCCCCAACGTGCGGTTGTGGGGGGGGAGGCGGCATGCAGCGTCACACACTAACTACCCCCCCCCCTCCCGCACTCACGCTAATGGAGGGGAGGAGGGGGGAGAGAGAGAGAGAGAGGGGGGGGAGGGGAGAGAGAGGGGAGGAGAGGGAGGGGGGGAGGAGAGGGGGGGGGGAGGAGAGGGGGGGGAGGAGGGGGGGGGGGGGAGGAGGAGAGGGGGGGGGGGGAGAGGGGAGAGGAGAGGAGAGGAGAGGAGAGGTTGTGAAAGATTGCAGCAGGGTCTGGATCAATCTGGATTAAGGGGGGGAGAGGAGAGGGGGGGAGAGGAGAGGGAGGGGGGGTGAGGAGAGGGAGGGGAGAAGAGGAGAGGGAGGGGAGGAGAGGAGAGGGAGGGGGAGAGGAGAGGGAGGGGGGGAGAGGAGATGGAGGGGGGGAGGAGATGGAGGGGGGGAGAGGAGATGGAGGGGGGGGGGGGAGAGGAGAGGGGGGGGGGGGGTGGGTGGGTGGGGGAGAGGAGAGGGAGGGGTGGGGGGGAGAGAGAGTGCCTTTTTACTTCAACCCAAACCCAAACAACCATTTGCAGGCAGTGCTTTTTTACCTCTAACCATATTTTCATTTTCAAACCAAATTAAGGGTACTCACAGTGCTGTAGACATTTGTCAGTGTCATTCAAAGCTCTGATTGAGGCACACCACTTGCAGAGACTGATTGAGGCACACCACTTGCAGAGACTGATTGAGGCACACCAATTCCTGGTTTTATAGTCCCTCCCCCTCCCTCCAGCAGAGGCAGCAGAGAGAATGGGGAATGTTGTAAAAACATTAATATCTCCGTCAATTTTCATCGACGGGAAAAATCCTCGGCACACATGCGGCGGAGGGGGGCTCTGAGCGAGGTGGCCAAAAATGACGGCCGTAGGTGGCGGCGTACTCTCGGAAACCGCAGCACAGAAAGCCAAAACCGGTCAAGAACAGAGTTTTAGTAATATATAGATTGTGTAGTAAGTCTACTCTACAGGGTGAACCACTGTTATGTTTAGGCTGCTCAAGGCTACAGCTAACATAAATAAACCACACTTCAATTCATGAATGGTGCACATGGAATGCCATGCCCGACAGACTAGTGGAGATTATGAATGCAAAAAACAGCTGCTACCTGAGGCCTCTTAATCCAGTGAACAGATTAATTTAATTAATATTATTACCATGGTTTATTAAATTAATACAGATTTAACTATTGTTTGCACCTTTGTCTCATTCATTTTCCAATTTCATCTGGAGCGAGACTGCATGGGAACAGGTCCTTAGACCTCAGCTCCTAATCCTACACTCCACATATTTCGCTTGGGTAGTTTACGATCACCTTTTCAAGATAGTGTGCAAAAACTCTCAGCATGAAAATAAAATAAAGATTTTTTAACAATAACTATAGCTATTTTCAAGTCACAGTCCAAGGACACTGTGTTAGATGTGGACATAAAGACTGAGATATAACCAAGACAAAAAGGAGAATTAACATTTTTGGTGTTAGGACAATGATAAATAATTCTGAGCTGGTGATTTCCTTCTGTATCAGCATTGGTTTGTATCGGTATTGGGAGAGGATATTCATGTAGGTCATGCTGATAAACTCTGACATCTTGAGTGCAGTACATGGCAATTCTTGATGTTGGATTCATGATGGGGAATCTATCTGCCATCTAAAGTCAATCACATTTGCTGCAGGGATTACTGGGTGTCAGAGCAGTGGAGGAACTAGAGAGCACCCAAAAATCCATTGGAGAAATTTGGTGTGTCAAGTAGCATCCATGGGTGGAAGGGAATGGTTGATGTTTCACGTCAAAATTCTGCATCAGAACTGAAAGTGGGGAAGGGAAGTGGCCAGAAATGAAGGGGAGAGAAAGGGAGTGGTGAGACAGGGGCCAAGAGGCGATTGGTATATAGAAGAGGATGGAGGGCAGGTGGAGCCATGTAGGGAAAGGGGTGGGGTGGAATTGGGAGACAGAAGCAGATAGATGATAGATGGTGGCAGTTGTAAAAAAGATGGGTTGATGGAGGCAGATGGGGAGCGGGTGAAGACGGTGACATAAAGGCTCCCAGTGTTGGAAACTGATAAGGTGACAGGTAGGGTAGAGATGAATGGCAAATGGAACCAGAACCAGATGATAAGCTGGTGAGTAAGGGGATCAGATACAAAGTCTTACAAAGAGCCAGCACCCACTATGGAGTGAATAATCTCCTTCCATTCAGGAAACTTGTATCTTAACTTAGCAAGGGATGGTGATTAGTCCTACAGATAGTATTGTGTATATTTCAACATCAGACAGCATGCAGCACTTTTACCTAGTCAATTATACAATATTTAATGTAGTAAGTCTACTGTGCAAGATGAACCACTCTTATATTTAGGCTGCTCAAGGCTACAGCTAATATAAATAAACCACACTTCAATTCGTGAATGGTGCACATGGAATACCATGCCTGCTATACTAGTAGATATTATGTGTGCAAAAAATAGCTGCTCCCTGAGGCCACCTAATCCAGTGAACAGATTAATTTAATTGATATTATCATCATGGTTTATTAAATTCATACAGAATTAACTATATTGTTTGCACCATTGTCTCATTCATTTTCTAATTTGATAGAGAGCTATTCAGAATGGATCAGGTCCTATGACCCCAGACACCTATCAGGTACAAAAAATAAATTCTTAATTTTTAGGTAACTAAACCAACCCCCTCCACCCCCGGCCCCTTCTTGCCCCCCCCCCCCCCCCCCCCCTGCCCTCCCCTTTCCTGTGTCCCACCTGGACTTACAGCTACTTCTCGCCTCCCCCTTGATCTGCCTTTTCATCTCTGGCCTTTGTCCAACCATTTGACTATCAAAATCTCCCCTCTCCTGTATCGACCTATTACTTGTCCTGCCCCTCCTCTCTTCCAGCTTCCTTCCCCCCTCCCACCATAAGCAGACGGAAGATGGATCCCGACCCGAAATGTCACCAATCCATGTTCTCCAGAGATGCTGCCTGACCCCCCTGAGTTACTCCAGTACTTTGTGTGTGTGTTTTAAAAAAAAAATCCTACATTAATTCAATGTTTTTAATTCTCCCCACATTCTCATTAACTTACACCAGATTTAACCACTCATCTACACACTGGGGACAATTTACAGTAGCTAATTAATTTACTAATCTACGCATCTTTAAAAATCTCTGAGGAAACCCAAGCATGTGGAGGAAACCATGTGGTGAGTGGGAGAACGTGCAAACTCCACAAAGACAGCGCCCACAGTCAGGATGGAATCGGTCTCTCTGGCGATGTAAGGCAGTATTTCTGCCAGTTGTCTTATATGCAAATGTTAAAATATAGAACACCTTGCACACAATGATCATCAAGCACTTTCCTGGGCTCTTAAATAAATTCAGCATTTGTTTTCTGTCGTAGGTCTTTCATAAATCTGCACTGGTGTCAAAATTATTGCCCTTACCATTGCTCGAACTTGTTTAAATTATTTCCATCACAATAGAATTCAATTTGTTTTCAGCTGTAAACAGTACATTGCCCCTTCACTCCGAATAATGGGCCAGATCTCAATTCCTTGTGAAAGATATTTTCATTCTGCATTAAATAAGCTGCAAAAATTTCCATCTGTAACTCCCCCTATTCCCTACTGTTAGTTCTTAAGTATTTGTGGATTCATTCCATACAATTCTGCTACCTTATGAATATTCTTGTACCGCAGGTTTCTACAAACAGCCATTTCATGAGAATTTGCTCCAAATCCAAAGATTTAACTTCCACTCAGAAGTGTTTCCACGGCAAAAGCTGTGGCAGAGAATAAAATGCTTGGTATTTGCTTTCCTCTCTCACTGCCTCACTTATAATGCCTGTGGGTCTCATTAATGTTTAATTAGGTTCGTTTTATTCAAGCTCCATCTCACCAGGAAACCCTAGAAGTAATAGTCAGGTGCTTCGGTTGGAAGCAACGGTGATTCCCATGCACGACTCTGTCAAAATACCATTGCTTTTTAAATAGAATTTATTTAAACAGTCAAAGAAAAGTAACTTTTCTAAAAAAATGAGACAGCCAAAATGAAACATTTTATTTCAAACAACTATGCTCAACACTTGATTTCTAAGATGCAGTACGTGTATTTTCAAAGCAGCTGAGAATGGTTAGTAGAAGGAGCCTCAAAGCCAAATGATTGTATCCAAGAATAGTCTGAAGGGAAGGGCACAGCATGCAAAAATCCCCCCATAATATTAGTTCAATGTCCAGTGCCAGATTTTTTCTGTCTATAACATTCAGATAGTGCAAAAAAAAACTGCCCAGCTTTTGTATTGGAATTGTGGGTTCACGGGGAAATTGGACAGGGAAGTTAAGGGAAGTCAATATTGATCATGATGGAATTGAATGGCAGAGCAAACTTGAACAGCCTCCTGTTGCAATGTCCTTTTTTTTTAAAGTGGAAACCTGCAACCAATTAGACAATTTATAATGAAATGGGCTAGGCTTGTATAATATTGGGTTTATTATTACCAGAGGTTTTTGATATTAGTTGAGAAGGTAAGATGTGCATTGTATTAAAAAAAACCTGCCCACCCAGATCAAGAATTGAGTCCATGTTAGGTTTGTTAAGAATCAATCCCACTCCATGGTTCTCCATTCTTCAAATAATTATCTGATTCCATTTTGAAGCCTTCTATAAGATATATTTCCACTGCTAGGTCTACTGTGCATCCTAAATCCTAACCACTCACTGTAGTATCAAGCTTTTGTCCACCTTCTCAATTAACAGATCTATAGCCTCTGTTCCCAAACCCATAAGAGGCTGGAAATAATGTGTAGATGTTGGTTTATACTGAAGGTAAACACAATAATCAGCGAGTCAGGCAGCATCCCTGGAAAAAATGAATAGGGGATGTTTCGGGGCAGAACCCTTCTTCAGACTGGTCAGAATGATCTTTAGATTCAGATCGTTTGCCTATTCTTTTTCTTCAGAGATGCTGCCCGACCCACTGCGTTACTCCAGCATTTTGTGTCTAGCAGATGGAAATAATTTCTTCTTATTTAATCAAAAGCTTTCAAAGTTAGCCTTTATCAAATCTCTTACCCCTCCCTAATCTAATATAGAACAATTTTGTCTCTTCAGTTGCAGCCAAGTTAGATAAAGATTCAATGTACTCTATTTATTAAAGCTCATCTACCTATTAACATTTATTAAAAATTTTACTATTGAACCAAGAAAGTTTACAACTAGTTAAAAATTCTTACTGAAATATTTCGAAACTAGTAATAGAAAAATGTCAAATGTCACAATAGGACGATCAAACAAAGTATATGGGTCTGTTTGAATTGATTGAAAGATACAACGAAAATAGGATCTTCAGCCCACCATGTCCATGCCGCCCATTCATGCTAGTTCTATATTATCCCAACTTTCACATCCAGTCCTACACATTTTTAGAATGTTGGAGGAAACTGGGGGACCTAGAGGAAACTCAGGGGGAATGTGCAAACTCCTGATATACATCAATTTATGCTAGGATCAAACTTTGTTCTCAGTCGCTGTGAGTCAGCAGCTCTACCAGCTGTATCGCTGTGCTGTCCTATGAAAACATTTATCACATGTTCTTTTACAGCTTGCAGTCTTTTGGACTCTGGTGTCAAAAACAAGATGGAATGAACAATAATAATGGGAGCAGATGTCGATTATAATGAGGGTGGACACTGAATGCTGGAGTAACTCAGCAAGTCAGGCAGCATCTCCGGAGAGAAGGAATAGGTGACACTTCTTCAGACTGATGTCAGGGGAGGGGGTGGGACAAAGATAGAATGTAGTCGGAGACAGTAAGACTGGTGAGAGAACTGGGAAGGGGAGGGGATGGAGAGAGAAAGCAAGGGCTATCTGAAGTTAGAGAAGTCAATGTTCATACCGCTGGGGTGTAAACTAACCAAGCGAAATATGAGGTGCTGTTCCTCCAATTTGTGCTGACAATAGAGGAGGTGCAGGACAGGAAGGTCAGTTTGGGAATGGGAGGGCGTGTTGAAGTGATGTGCCACTGAGATCAGGTAGGTTAAGACGGACTGAGCGGAGGTGTTCTGCGAAATGATCGCCGAGCCTGCGCCTGGTCTCCAATGTAGAGAAGTTGACACCTGGAACAGCAGATATAGTAGATGAGGTTAGAGGAGGTGCAAGTGAACCTCTGCCTCACCTGGAAAGACTTGGATGGAGTCGAGGGAGGAGGTAAATGGCCAGGTGTTGCATCTTCTTCGGTTGCAGGGGAAAGTACCTAGGGTGGGGGTGGTTTTGGGTGGGAAGGGGTGAGTTGACTAGGGAGTTTCGGAGAGAACGGTCTCTGGGGAAAGCAGAAAGGGGTGGAGATGAGATTGTGTCTACCTTCGATTTAAAACAGCATCTGCAATTCTTTTCCATACCTACTGATTATAATGAGGCTGCCTGCCTTCATTAAATGACGATTCTATCTATAAACACATACTGTTGAAACTGAGTGTACAAGGAATTTCAGCACTTTTAATATTGTAGCATTTAAAAAAAATCCACCTTTCCTTTGAAAAGCAAAGTGTTTTTCCACTTTGTTGTTATTCATAAAAACAATAGATAATTATTTTCCACATCATATTCCATCAACCTCAAAGTATCCATTCATGTATATATGTATCCCTTTGAAACCTCTTTACCTTCACACCTTGTACTACAATCGAGATCCATATCAGCATAAATTAATAATTGATATTTGAACCACATCCAAATCAATGGTGCAGATTGGGAAAAGCTGAGACCTCAACATCAATCCCTGCAAGCTGCTACTTACTATTCCTATCTCCAAAAGTGAAGCATCTACTCGTACTCTGCTTCCTGCCCATTAACCAATCTTCATTGTGTAACTGCAGATGCTGGTTTAAACCGAAGATAGACACAAAATGCTGGAGTAACTCAGCGGGTCATGCAGCATCTCTGGAAAAAAGGAATAGGTAACGTTTCAGGTCGAGACCCTTCTTCAGACTGAGAGGATCCTCATTCCCAAACTAGTACTTTGCCCTGATAGTACACATACTACTTTGTGCTATCTATTTGTGATCATTATTTTGTTCAATAATCTGCCGTGTGGTTTACAGTATTGTGTTTATAGGCCTGTTATGCCACTGCAGGTAAGAATGTCATTGTTCCGTTGTTGGCACATTTGACAATTAAACACTCTAAACTTCAATCAAAGACTCTCTGAACATCCAAACTTAACAAACATCAGGTTGACACAAAAAGCTGGAGTAACTCAGCGGGTCAGACAGCATATCTGGAGAAAAGGAATAGGTGACGTTTCGGGTCGAGATCCTTCTTCAGACCCGACCCTGAAACGCCACCAATTCCTTTTCTCCAGAGATGCTGTCTGACCCGCTAAGTTACTCCAGATTTTTGTGTCTATCTTCGATTTAAACCAGCATCTGCAGTTTCTTCCGACACAACAAACATCTCTTGGTTTTTGTTGTTTATTCTGCTGGTTACAAAATCAACACAATTTTCCTTTCATAAATCCATTTGCCCTATCTTTAAATTTAATTTGCTAAAATGTCTTTAACTATATCACCTTAATTTCTACACAATCCCTGATTCATCAAACTCCACACTTCTTGGTTGCTGCACTCAGAGCTTGTGATGGGTCAACAGATTTATTTTTCAAGATAGCAGTATATTTGGGTCACCTGATTTCAATTAAGAGGTCACCCAATTAGCTGGGTGAGGCCGGGTTACTTGTATACTACTTTGTATCACTGTAATTTTGAAACTACGAGATAAAAATAAATTAACTGCAGAAGAAATTAAGCAAATATTTCTTTTAAGTGAAAGTAAATATGAAAATGAAGAAGATAATTACTTGGCAATTCTACAAAATATATCAATAAATTATTTGACAGCACCAATTAGCCATGTTACTGCTCTGTTCCAACATGGTGAAGACATTTGGCCAGGCACATGAACAGGAATGGTTTAGAGGGATATTTGCCAAATGAAGGCAAATAAAACCAGATTATGCACCGTGGTCAACATGGCCAAGTTGGGCCAAACGACCTGTTTCTGTCAAGGATAGACACAACATGCGGGGGGAACTCAGCAGGTCGGGCAGCATCTCTGGAGAAAAGGAATAGGTGACGTTTCGGGTTGAGACCCTTTTTCAAACCGAGTGTCAGGCGTCAGGGGAGAGGGAAACGAGAAAATGAAAAGGTGCAGGACAAATCAGAGCTGGCACAGAAGATGCAGGAAAGGTGGAGCCCAGCGTGGTCCACTGTGGAAGACTGTGGAACAATTGTTGACTGTGGAGGAGGTGATATGGAAGGGGTGAGAACAGTGAAACAGGCAGGGAGATTAGGGTACACAAAATTGCTGAGTTTCTCCAGCAATTTTGTGTACCTTCGATCTTCCAGCATCTGCAGTTCCTGTTTGAACAGGGAGATTAGGGTGTGGGAGGGACGGAGAGAGAGGGAATGTAAAGGTTACCTGAAATTAGAGAAATCAATATTCATACTGCTGGGTTGTAAGCTGCCCAAGTGAAATATGGAGTGTTGTTGCTGTGCTTTTTCTGTGTTGTGTGACAATTTACGTGGATGGAAATCTCATCAAAGGTTTTCACTGTTACTGTACACCTACAAAAACTCTCCTCTCAGAAGGCAGTTCCTCATTTTCCACCTGGGTAGTTTACTACCCAATAGTACAAACATAAAATTTCAATTTCAGACCACACGTCCCGTCTCCTCCACCCTCCCTGTCACACACTTCCATTCCCCTCCCCCCTCCCCCCTCCTGGTTCACTCTATGCAACATTCCTCCGTTATCTGAAAACGTTTCAAGCTTCCTTATTTCTAAGATTCCAATGTCTGCAGCCAGCTGTGTTTCAATTTATTACCTTCCAGACTCTGTCTCCGTCACCATCTCCACTTCCATCTCCCACCTCCCACCCGGCTCCATCTGCCCCAATTTTTTTTTATCACTTTCTCATTATGTCTCTATTTTTCATCCACCAGCCATTAACTCCCAAATCCATATCTCCTCCTTCACCACCTGGTTCCATCAACCCATCATTTTCCTCCTCACCTATCACCCGCCTCATCCCTCCCCCTCACCTCTTAATACTAGCTACCCCCCTCCAAACACTGATGCAGGGTCTCAACTTGAGGCATTGGCCATCTCTTTGCCTCCACAGATGCAGTTTGACTCACAGGGTTCCTCCAGCAGTTTGTTTTTTGCTCTACATTAGAGTAATCCTGGGTCTCTTGGGAAAGTTCTTAGGTTTCCTCATTTCCCTGTGCTGCTCCCTCTCTAGGAGGGAACAAAAATAAACTGGATGAAGAAGGAAAAAAAATTCCTAAGTTGTGCGTAAAATGATATGTAGCAAATGTTTGGTTTATTTTGTTTTCTGCGTTGCAAAGAAATGTTCTCTGAAAAGAGAATGCGTGAACCAGTTGACATAAGGCCTTAACCTGTCTACGAGAGGTTAGTAATTGCTCCATGTGTGGTACTCGCAGACATGCTGGTGACCTTTACAATTCTTGCAATGTGATCCATGATTGACAAGAAACTCAAGGAGAGCCAGTGTAATATTCACCCAGACATCTTACACAGAAAGTACTAGATAGTTAGAATTGGCAATGGGACAACATATTAATGACACGTTGTAATAAGCAGGAAGCAGAAGGAACTGCAGGTGCTGGAATCTTGAGCAAAACACAAAGCGCTGGAGGAACTCAGCGGGTTATAGAGACAACAGAGCATGGAAACAGGCCCAAAAAGCTGGAGTAACTCAGCGGGTCAAACCACATCTCTGGAGAAAAGGAATAGGTGCCGGGGCTTATAGGGAAGAAGGCAGGAGAATGGGGTTCGGAGGGAGAGATAGATCAGCCATGATTGAATGGCGTAGTAGACTTGATGGGCAGAATGGCATAATTCTGCTCCTATCACTTATTACCTTATGACCTTATGAGGCGACATTTCGGGTCAAGAACCTTCCTCAGAACACACAGTGTTGTGTTGGAATCCTTCTTCAGAAGCAATATACAATTAGTTTTAATTATCATGTGGGCCCCAAAATACAATTTCAGTCCCAAACTCTTTGCAAAGAGTGCCTTTCTATCTCACATTCACCACTTAGACTCTGTCTTGAAAAAAACAAATTGTACAAATATTTTTATAAGAGATGGTGCCGGAAGGAATGATTCCCAGATCCATCAGTTGTTCCCTAAGCCTGTGGGAGTTCTACTGCAGGAAAATAATCCCTAAAGTGACCAAGTCTGCAGGACTTTAGCAAAGGATGTAAATGCTAAACCATGGGAGAAGGAAGTAACTATGGAAGCTGGTGGATGGCACTAATGGTCGTGGGTCGAGTAAAGTTGATTTGAGATATTGGGATATCTGGTCCTGTGGGTTTTAGCAATATTATTTTCTGTCCACAGCTGTACCCAGCCTTAGGTGTAAGTGACTTCATTCTGTCTGTGCCTGATGGTTCACACAACCTGGGGTTACATCATCCTTTTCAAAAGGATCTTCCTACTGGGAGCATCAGATAAGCACATTATTTGTTTGCAGCTGGCTTACATCCACTATAAAAACAAATATTACACTGCAAAAAAAAATTGATTGGAGATGGCCAAAAAATTGGAGAATAGCTAGATAATGGAAATATCACAGAGAAACAGCGAGAGTTTTGTGAGGCTAAAGTCAAATTAGAAGAGAAAAAGGTGTCTTTGCCAACAGTGGCATTCAAAGTGAAAAAATGCTGACTGCTTACATCACTCAATACAAATGAAAAAACAAAATATTAAGGAATGCAATGGAGAGACCTCCATGCCTAAAAAAACTCTTTAATGTAGTAAGTAATGCATGCATTTGTTTTCTGTCTTTTAACACTGACAGCTTACACTCCCGACATCAGACTTACAAAACAGATACTCTATTCCAAGCTTTGTAATTAGAGTCATAGAGTTATAGAGTGATACAGTTGGAAACAGGCCCTTCGGACCAACTTATCCCAGCTACACTTGTCCCGCCTACCTACGCTTGGTCCCTATCCCTCCAAACTTGTCCTATCCATGTACCTGTCTAACTGTTTCTTAAATGTTGGGATAGTCCCAGCCTCAACTACCTCCTCTGGCAGCTAGTTCCAAACACCCACCACCCTTTGTGTGAAAACGTTACCCCACAGATTCCTTTTAAATCTTTCCCCCTTCACCTTGGACCTACCGTATGCCTTCTGAATTGGCTTGAACCAAATTGAATAAATGTTATTAGCCAAGTATGTATACATACAAGAATCTGCCTAGGTGCTTTGCTCACAAGGATAACAATACGATATACAGTAGACAATTAAAAATAAAACAATATAATTTAAACGTGAAGCATAAAATAAAATACCAGAGCAAAAGGATGCTACAGACTTTTGGTTATTGAGTAGAGCTACTGCTCATGGAAAAAAGCTGTTTTTATGTCTGGCTGTGGCGGCTTTGACAGTCCGGAGTCGCCTCCCAGAGGGAATTACTTCAAAGAGTTTGCGGCCATGGTGAGAGGTGTCAGAGATGATTTTACCCACTCGCTTCCTGGCCCTTGCAGTGTACAGTTCGTCAATGGAGGGAAGGTTGCAGCCAACAACCTTCTTGGCTGATCGAACAATGCGTGGCAGCCTCCGGATGTCATGCTTGGTGGCTGAGCCAAACCAGACCATGATGGAGAAGGTGAGGACAGACTCTATGATGGCAATATAAAACTAGACCATCATTGCCTGTGGCAGATTGTGCTTCCTCAGCTGCCGCAGGAAGTACATCCTCTGTTGGGCCTTTTTGACTATGGAGTCGATGGTGGCCTCCCATTTAAGGTCCCTGGAGATGATGGTTCCAAGGAACTTAAATAACTCCACTGGTGTGACTGTGGTGTTGTTGATGAGTGGGGGAGGGGAGGGGGAGCGCTCCTAAAGTCAACAATCAATTCCACTCTTAAAAGCATTGAGCTCCAGGTTGTTGTGATGGCACCAGGACGCCAGCTGTGTCACTTCTTGTCTGTCGGCAGATTCCTTCCCATCCTGGATCAGTCCAATCAGGGTTGTGTCGCCCGCAAACTTGAGCAGCTTGATAGAGGAGTCTGTGTAGGTGCAATTGTTAGTGTAGAGAGAGTAAAGGAGATGGGAAAGTACGCAGGTACACAAAAATGCTGGAGAAACTCAGCGAGTGCAGCAGCATCTATGGAGCGAAGGAAATAGGTGACGTTTCGGGCCGAAACCCTTCTTCAGACTTGCGGTGCTCCTATGCTGAGGGTCAGCGGGTCCGAGATGTGCTTTCCCAGCCTCACATGCTGCTTCCTGTCTGGCAGGAAGTTGGTGATCCATTGACAGAGCGGTTCAGGCACAGTCAACTGGGAGAGTTTGGAGTGTGGTAACTCTGGCACAATGGTGTTGAATGCAAAGCTAAAACCCACAAACAAAATCATTGCATAGGTCCCCTGGCAGTCTAGATGCTGGAGGGTGAAGTGCAGGCCAAGGTTGACTGCGTCATCCACTGATCTATTGGCCCGTTATGCAAACTGCAGGGGGTCCAGCAAGGGGTTTGTGATATTTTTCAGTTGGACCAGCACAGGTCTTTCAAGGGTTTTCATGATTACAGAGGTCAGTGTGACAGGCCTGGTCCTCGATTCCCCTACTCTTGGCAAGAGATTCTTTGCACCGCCCGATCTATTCCTCTCATGATTTTATACACCTCGGTAAGATCACCCCTCATCCTCTTGCGCTCCAAGGAATAGAGACCCAGCCTACTCAACCTATCCCTATAGCTCAGACCCTTTAGTCCTGGCAACACCCTCGTAATTCTTCTCTGAACCCTTTCAAACTTGACAATATCTTTCCTATAACATGGTGCCCAGAACTGAACACAATACCCTAAATGCAGTCTAACCAACGTCTTATACAACTGCAACATGACCTTCCAACTTCTACACTCAATACTCTGACTGTTGATGGCCAATGTGCCAAAAGCCTTTTGTGACCACCCTATCTACCTGCGACTCGGCCTTTAAGGAACCATGCACCTGCATTCGTAGAATCCCTCTGCTCTACAACACTCCCCAGAGGCCTACCATTCACTGTGTAAGTCCTTCCCTTGTTAGACATCCAAAAATGCAACACCTCACACTTCTCTGTATAGTTTAGTTTAGTTTAGTTTAGAGATACATCATGGAAACAGGCCCTTCAGCTTGCCAGGTCCGCATTGACCTTCAATCACCTATTCAAACTAGTTCTATGTTATCCCACTGCTACACATTACGATCGATTTTTACAGAAGCCATTTAACCTACAAACCTGCATTTCTTTGGGCTGTGGGGGGAAACTGGATCACCCAGAGGAAACCCACGCATTCACAGGGCGAACGTGCAAACTCCACACAGATAGTACCCAAGGTCAAGACTGATCCTGGATCTTTGGCATTGTGAGGCAGCAGCTGCGCCATTGTAGTGCGATGTGATTACCAGATGGACAGATAGAAAGATTCAAGGATGTGCTCAAAACGTCCATGAAGGAGCACAAGATCCCCATTGCCCCCCAGAAATTCCTAGCTAATGGCCATTCAAAATGGAGAAGCAATCAGGATAGCATTGAGATCCACAATGCCATGCATCGCATCCACAAACTATCCACATAGCTGCCCAGTCATGTATGTCCTACCCAAACTACTGAAGAAACAGAAGTTCTCAAATTCTCCTCAATAGCCACGACAAAACTAGACGTGGAAGCAAGTCACCTTCAATCTCAAGAGATTCTGTAAAGAGACAAAAGCACAAGACTTAGTTTAGTTTAGAGATATAGCGTAGAAACAGGCCCTTCGGCCCACTGAGCCCTATGTCAAGCAACAATAACCTGCACACTTGTTCTATCCTACACATTAGGAACAATTTACAGAAGTCATTTAACCAACAATTACAATTGGGTAGCACGTATTTGGGATGTGTGAAGAAACTGGTGCACCCGGAGAAAACTCAAGTGGTCACGTGGAGAAAATATAAACTCTGCACAGACAAGTTGAAACCTGGGTCTCTGGCAGTGTAATTCAGCAGGTCTACCACTGCGCAACTGCACTGCCCCTCTCGGGCTTCTATTCTGGGTTCAGCTTCCTCTTACAGTGCAGTGAAGTCAGTGTACCTAATTAGTGCTATTCACTGCTTCTCCACAGCTAAAAGCCTTGCAGTTTAGTTTGAAGTGTCAGCACTTCCAGCTCCAGCTGAAGCACGATGTTGTCCAGGGCCAGCAATGTTCATGTATGCTGAGCATCTCCGATGCTAATTTTCATTTCACTGCACATCTCGTATGTGTATGTGACGAATAAACTTGACTTGACTTGAGAAGTATGACTGCAGAGAATGACTTTGTATTTTCATGCCTGTACCAGTCTGAATTGATTCAAAATTCAACTTCTGGGTGATAAACCATACTCATGGGAAGCTGGTCATGAACCATAATTCATGGGAAGTTGTAACATCCATCTTATAACAAAATGGAGCAAGACCTGGTCAAGCTGTGAGCTGCTAATTGCTCCTTGGAGTAATGCTGCACGTGGAAGAAGTACGACAGGTTTTTCAGAAGTCAGAAAATTACAAGTGCAAGTGAAAATTCCAAATGAAGTAAAAACAGAAAATGCTGGAAATAGTCTGTGAGATCAGGCAACATCCATGGAAAGATATACAGAGTTAACGTTTCAGGTCAAAGATCCTTCATCAGAACTGGGAAAGAGAGGAAACAAATTGGTTTTAGGTAGCAGAGAAGGTGGAGATAGGATGGGTAGCATAAAGACTAAGAGGTTGAGACAAAGTTCATTGTCATGTTCAAGGTACAGTTTTTGTTGCAGGCCGTCCAGTCAGCAGGAAGACTATATTGGGGAAATTAAGTAGCAGTACAAAATTTGATTATGTTTCTTTATCTGTATGATTTGTTGCTCATAGTAAGACTGTGGGACATAGATTCATAGAGTTAAACAACACAGAAATAGGTACTATGGTCCAACTCATCCATGCCGGCAATCCCATTTGCCTGTGTTTGGCCCTTATCCCCCTAAACCTTTCCTATACCTATACCTGTTCAATAAGCCAGCGATGTTGTGAGATTTCACACAGTCAGCTTTGTCTAAAGAGTAAGAAATAATTAGAATTGAGAAAAGAATAGTCAGGTATTCAAGATTTAATTATTACTAATAAGCAGAGACTAAAGTGCAAGCAGTTTTGAAATCAATATTTAGTTACTAGATTGGATACACAAGAGGCTGCAGATGCCAGTATCTGCAGTAATAAACAAAGTGCAGCATGAATTCAGCAGGTCAAGCAGCATCTGGCCAAGGGCAATACAGTTGCTGCCAGAGACCCGTGTTCGATCCCGATAGCGGGCGTTGCCTGTACAGAATTTGTTGGTTTTCTCTGGGTGTTCCGTTTCCCCTCACACTCTAAAGATGTACACTTTTGTAGGTTACTTGGCTTTGGTAAAAATGGAAATTGTCCCTAGTGTGTAGGATAGTGTTAGTGTGCGGGGCGATCACTGGTTGACATAGACTCGATGGGACAAAGGGCCTGATTGTGCGTTGTATCTCTAAAGTTTAAAGTCTAATTCTGTGAAGGCAAAAGGACAGTTGATGTTTTAGGTTGACACCCTGTATCAATTTGTCCAGCAGTTTGATTTTAGTTCCAATCAATCAACTGGCTGCTTCGACTAAAGCTGTGATCATTGATAATGGTAATAAGCATTTGCTACCAACTGCTAAAAGATAAAGAATGAGTTGCAATAATTCATCTAAAAGTAAACAGATGTACAGTATCAGAATATGAGTTAGAGGGAGATGAAAACTCTCCAGCTGGTTTATGTTTTGTTCACTCCTCTAATTTAACCATGTCGGTTTACCTAATCATATTATGATTTTCTGAATACCTTGTTACCGTTTACTGAATAATGGATTCCAAAATTATCCCGACAAGTGATGTCAGGCTGGACACACAAGAGACTGCTGGAATCTACAAAAACAAACAATTTGCTGGAGAAACTCAGCAGGATGAGGCACACCGGTGGCGGGGAGGGAAGGAATTGTCGATGTTTCATGTTGAAACCCTGCATCAGGAAGAAGAGGAGAGGGAATAGGCAGCAGATATGATGCCAGGCCAAGTGCTTTATGATTTCTTATTTTTCTCTGTTCCATCCTTTGATCATGTAAAACAGCCATTGCTCAATGTTCCACACACCAAACCAAATAATGCATACTCTTAAAGCACTTTTTACGCAATAAAATGTCCCAAGGCACTTTGTGGGAACATTATGGGCACAAGGCCACAATGCAGTTTAAAAAAAAAACACAGTTAACCAAAGTCCTGCTTATAATGTTGGGGTTTAAATGGAGGAGAGGTAACGGGGGAGTTTGAAGATTATAACAGTGGTTCCAACCTTCTGCAATTGGATCCTCGACTTCCTCATTCACAGACCACAGTCTGTCTGTTTTAGTGGAAATATGTCATCCTCGATAACAATCAGCACGGGAGCACCTCACGGCTGCGTGCTCAGCCCCCTGCTGTACTAACTCTATACTCGTGACTGTGTAGCCAGACATAGTGCGATCTACATCATCAATTTCGCCGACGACACCACTGTTGTAGGACGAATCACAAATAGTGATGAGTCAGAGAATAGAAGTGAGATCGACCGATTGACCAAATGATGCCAGCACAATAACCTGGCTCTCAACACCAGCAAAACCAAGGAACTGATTGTGGACTTTGGAAGGGGTAGGATAGGGACCCACAATCCCGTTTATATCAACGGGATGGTGGAAAGGGTCAAAAACGTCAAATTCCTGACGTGCATATTTCCAAAGATCTGTCCTGGTCGCAGCACACTCTTGGAATTATAAAGAAAGCACATCAGCGCCTCTACTTCCTGAGAAGATTACGGCGAGTCGGTATGTCAAGAAGGACTCTCTCGAACTTCTACAGGTGCACAGTAGAGAGCATACTGACTGGTTGCATCGTGGCCTGGTACGGCAACTTGAACGTCCAGGAGCGGAAAATAATACAGAAACTTGTGACCACTGCCCAGTCCATCACTGGCTCTGACCTCCCCACCATCGAAGGGATCTCTCACAGTCGCTGCCTCAAAAAGGCTGCCAACATCTTCAAAGACCCACACCATCCCGGTCACACACTCATCTCTCCATTGCCATCGGGAAGAAGGTACAGCAGCCTGAAATCTGTAACATCCAGGTTCAGGAACAGCTTCTTCTCCACAGCCATCAGGCTATTAAACACAACATCAAACAAACTCTGAACAATAACAGTCTATTATAACTATTGCACTTTATCTGTTTATTTATTGTGTATATATGGTCTATAGACACAATGAACTTTTATCTCCCATTCTGTATTATGTTTACACATTCTGTTGTGCTGCAGCAAGCAAGAATTTCATTGTCCTATCTGGGACACATGACAATAAAACTCTCTTGACTTGACTTGACTGAATGACTGTCCCACTTGTTCACAGTAATTACGTTCTCCCATCGAACACCTGATGGCATCAAAGTTGTTCCTTACAAGGAGAGTATGTCAGGGATACTTGGAGTCTACAAGCAGCCCTATGGCAGAGGCAAGTTGGTTTGCTAAACATATTTTTATATATCATTACTCTCCTTGTGTACTTGCTAACTAGTTACCCCAACATTACTTAGGCCTTTTAGACATCCTGTAATCCTTAGTCCCACAAGCTGTAATCCCGAGGGAGTCACCATCCCAGTTTGGGAACTATTACTTTGGAGGATTAAAATGGAGGAAACTCATGAACCCAGATCTGGTGAAGGACTGATACCATGGCAGTTTCAGTTGGTGGAGATGCTGATAGGGATAGGGCGGGGATGACAAGGGATTTTAAGGCAGGGTTGAGAATCTCGAGGCATTGGTTTTTATTACATTTGGCCATTTTCAGGATCAAGTTGTTGCTGGCAAGATCAACACTTATTACCTGTTCCTCATAATTGGCAGCCAATGCAACAGTTTAGCTCAGGGGTGGATAGATGGACAGAGTTTGATGTGACTTTACAGTAAAGGCGGCAGGGTTTTAAAAGTTGAAAAGGGGTTCCGACCCAAAACTTCACCAATTCCTTTTCTCCAGAGTTGCTGCCTGACCCTCTGAGTTAATGCAGCATTTTGTGTCTATCTACAGGGTTTGGGATGGATCCATGTATGGATGGTTGCACATAGGATAACAGCCTGGTTTGCATTGGAATATTCAAGTCCAGAGTTATCAAAGGCTTAGATGGGGTCAAGGAAAGAGCGTTCACGTCGCGGCCCTGTTTCCAGCAACCTTTCCATCACTACGCACAAGAAGCGCAAGATGCCATTGTGTGCCGATGCTGAGACGTGCGTCCGAGAACACTAATGCAATCATCAAAAAAGCACATCAGCGCCTCTACTTCCTGAGAAGATTACGGAGAGTCGGATTGTCAAGGAAGACTCTCTCTAACTTCTACAGGTGCACAGTCGAGAGCATGCTGACCGGTTGCATCGTGGCTTGGTTCGGCAATTTGAGCGCCCTGGAAAGGAAAAGACTACAAAAAGTAGTAAACACTGCCCAGTCCATCATCGGCTCTGACCTTCCTTCCATCGAGGGGATTTATCGCAGTCGCTGCCTCAAAAAGACTGGCAGTATCATCAAAGACCCACACCATCCTGGCCACACACTCATCTCCCTGCTACCTTCAGGTAGAAGGTACAGGAGCCTGAAGACTGCAACAACCAGGTTCAGGAATAGTTACTTCCCCTCAGCCATCAGGCTATTAAACCTGGCTCGGACAAAACTCTGATTATTACCAACCACTTTCTGTTATTTGCACTATCAGTTTATTTATTCATGTGTGTATATATTTATATCATGGTATATGGACACATTTATCTGTTTTGTAGTAAATGCCTACTATTTTCTGTGTGCTTAAGCAAAGCAAGAATTTCATTGTCCTATACAGGGACACATGACAATAAACTCACTTGAACTTGAACTTGAACTTGAGCTCTAGCTGAACAATTGTGATGTGGACTCGATAAGAAGAAGAAAGGCTTGGATGGAAGTTTTAGTAGCAGATCAAACTGTAGCAAGGGGCTTTGTTGTCAAAAAAGGCCATATTTGGTCTTAGTGGAGGGATATTTCATTTTGGAATCAAGTATGACAACAGCCTCAGACATCTGCCAGGGAGATGGATGATATTGGTGTCTAGGGAAATGGTCTGTGGCAGAGAATGAACAAAATGTCTTTGGTCTTTCCAATATTTTGATGGAGGTTATTTCTGTTCTTTTGCAAACAGCTTGACAATTTAAGGACACCACCATAAAATTCACTTCACTTGGTGAAGAATTGTACGTGACAGCTTTCAAACTCTTCTTTATTGAGAATGTAATATTTAGTCATGATTCGTAACCTTATTCTTTGCTGGGTAATAGTCCTCTTTAAAAACTAGGATGTGCAGTAATCTTCTTTGAGCCCTTAATGAACAAAACAGAAAAATATGGTGGGTTAGTTAGGCTGCACTTGGAGTATTGTGTTCAGTTCCGGTCAGCACACTCCAGGAAAGATGTGATTAAGTTAGAGATGGTGCAGGAAAGATTCGCAAGGATGTTAAGGATATGGAACATTGGTCAGTACAGTACAGGAACAGGCCCTTCGATCCATATGATGCCAAATTAAACTAATCTCATCTGCCTGCATGTGATCCACATCACTCAATTCCCTGCATATCCATGTCCTAGTTTTTGATACTTCCACCCAAGGAAAATGGTTCTGACTGTCTACCCTATCAATGACTCTCATAATTGTATGACATAGAAACATAGAAAATAGGTGCAGGAGTAGGCCATTCGGCCCTTCGAGCCTGCACCGCCATTCAATATGATCATGGCTGATCATCCAAATCAGTATCCTGTACCTGCCTTCTCTCCATACATCCATGACCAAGTCTTCCCCCAATCTCCACCATTCCAGAGAAAACAATCCAAATCTATCCAACTTCTGAAAACCTCTAATCCAGGCAGCATTCTGGTAAAACTCTTCTACACCCTCTCCCAAGCTCCACATCCTTCCTGTCAAACAGAACTGCACGCAATACTCCAAATGCAGCCTAGCCAAAGTTTTATAAAGATGCAACATGTGTCTTATAAAGTTGCCTGGATTGGAAAGATTGAATTATAAAGAGAGATTAGATGAGCTGTGTAGATTGGTTACTTTACTTACTAACCAATGTGGTGCTTTATTATTATAAGCTCCGCCTACTACCACACCATTCATATTATCGCAACCCGACATGTGCTGTTAATCAGTACTGCTGCATGATAGGAGTAACATGCTGTAGTGTGTTGTATACGTTACTCAATAAATACTGTTATACCAGATCTGTGAGTATGTGTGATGTACTCAACAGTCTGGATCTGTATTCAATGGAACAAAGGGGGTTGGGATGTGAGATGATGGATGTTTATAAAACTATGAGAGGCATAAATAGGGCAGATAGCGAGAGTCATTTCCCATGGTAGTCCTATTTAAAATTAGGTGGTGTAAGTTTAAGGCGAGGGAGAGGAGTTTTAAAGTGAATCTGAGGGGTAAATGTTAACATGGAGTAACTGGTATTTAGAATGAGCTGCGAGAGATACTGGCAGGACCAGTGATGGAACCAGTAAAACATTTAAGAGACATCTGGACAGGTACTTGAATGAGCAAGCGATCGAGGGATATAGAATTAATGGAGGCAACTGGGATTAGTATAGATAGGTATTATGGTTGACATGGGTGTGTGCCGAAAAACCAGCTCTCATGCTGCACAACTCTAGCCTGGAAACTTGATCATGTGCAGGGATGAAAGTAATGTAATCTTCTTACTGGTCCAATCGTGTAAATTTAATTACCAGTATCTGCCATTTTGTTACCTGCGGGTCACAGTGACCTCCTTTCACCTCTGATCATATGGCACTATTTATTTCGACCCCATGCAATTTATTTCCACCCCAGGCACTAATCAAAGAACAAAACATTTTAGTCACCATTTCCAAATTGTTCAAGTCATTCTGGAAGTACTTCCAGGCGCTAGTTGCCATGAAGCAATGCAATGGTGCTACAATGTTGCAGCGCCTGCTTGTGTAAATATGCAAAGTATATGACTGCAGTTGCGTATGTGATAAATAAAGCACCATTGAACCATTGAAGCAATGGTCTCAGGTGTCCCTGATCGATGCTGGCACTGACGTTACCTGTCACCGATTTCTTCCAGTTCCATCCCAGGAGAAATAAATCAATAATATCGTGCCACTTTGTCAACTTCCTCTAACACAGTTCCACAAACACAACATGCCATTTGAAATTTTACAATTAGAATCTCTTCCCAGCATTGAACAAAATCAGCTGAGGGAAAGGCCACTGAACACACTGGGATCGGTGCCAACGCATGTAAACATGAGCCAATGACTCACCCTCCTGCTTGTTCCATGTGTAAAGTACCAATGCTCTCTGCTCTTTCTGCATGACTGCCAATGCCGTTATTGCTTTGCTTCAAGCTGCAAGCAGACTTTGCAGTAACTTATTCCTCCGTTTTACACTGGTGTTGTAATATATTTCGGTGGATTACAAGAATCACAGTGCTCTGAGAATTTGACCTCACCTATACTTTTAACTGCAGCTTGATGTTCATAACAAGATTTAAAAAAATAAATGGACACAAATTTCAAATGCAGAATGGACTGCCCTTCAGTTTGTGCCACAGCTGGGTGTCATGGTTATGACTCCACATGCACACTGCAGATGGTGGAATACGTAACCAAAAATGAAAAAGCAGCTGAAGGAACACATCGAAACATAGAAACCTAGAAAATAGGTGCAGGAGTAGGCCATTCGGCCCTTCGAACCTGCACCGCCATTCAATATGATCATGGCTGATCATCCAACTCAGTATCCTGTATCAGAGCCTTCTCTCCATACCCCCTGATCCCTTTAGTCACAAGGGCCACATCTAACTCCCTCTTAAATTTAGCCAATGAACTGGCCTCAACTACCTTCTGTGGCAGAGAGTTCCAGAGATTCACCACTCTCTGTGTGAAAAATGTTTTTCTCATCTCGGTCCTAAAGGATTTCCCCTTTAACCTTAAACTGTGACCCCTTGTCCTGGACTTCCCTAACATCGGGAACAATCTTCCTGCATCTAGCCTGTCCAACCCCTTAAGAATTTTGTAAGTTTCTATTAGATCCCCCCTCAATCTTTTAAATTCTAGCGAGTACAAGCCAAGTCTATCCAGTCTTTCTTCATATGAAAGTCCTGACATCCCAGGAATCAGTCTGGTGAACCTTCTCTGTACTCCCTCTATGGCAAGAATGTCTTTCCTCAGATATGGAGACCAAAACTGTACACAATACTCCAGGTGTGGTCTCACCAAGACCCTGTACAACTGCAGTAGAACCTCCCTCCTCCTATACTCAGGCAGCGTCTGTCTGACCCGCTGTCGACGTTTTGGGTTGAGACCCAAGACCCAGGGAGCTGCGTGGCCAGACACAAAAGACCTGGTGGGATGCGTGGCCAGATGTAAAAGACCTGTCGGACCGCGCCCAGTAGGGCGAAGCCGCCAAGCCGACCCCTGCTCGTCCCTCGAAGACCAGAGAGGAGGTGGGAGAATGACCATTGACCATTGACATACGGAAAGAGTAGAGGGAAAGCGGCCAGTATAAAGCAGTGGGAGGAGGGGTGAGGAAAGAGCTAGCAAGTGACAGATGGATAGAAGTGAGAAGGGGTTGGTTAGTTGGTAGTAAGCATTCAGCTGGGGGAAATCGGCAGATATTACCTCCTGCTATGATACACCACTATTCTTGAATCCACCAAAAGAAGTTCTAATAAAATAATTGTTCTAAAATGGTAACACAAACATACCGCTAATAAGACTTTTCATTAAGGCTCTATGGCCATCAGAATTGTTGGTAAAGGTTCTGTTTCTCAACACCCTAAAGCAGTGCTTCTTAAACTATTTAAGTGTCATTCACCCTTGAATCTTTATCACAAAATTTCATTCACCCTTGACTAAGTTTTCTTATGCTTTTTGGTAATTTTCATCTTATTCTCCCTTGTGTATAATTTTATATATAATTTATTTTGTCACATGAGCAAAAAACATAAATTAACTCATTTCTTGTGTTTATTTTATTCAACTTTTTGAACATACAGTAAATTTGGGAAATATCCTGCTACTTTGAAATTAGAAAATTTGGTAGTGAGAAAAAAACATATCAAATTTCCGGCTATTAAAACCAATAAGAGCTCACTAACCAGTTTAATGGCAATGCCTTTCTTAAGTACAGAGAAAAAAAAAATCTGAATAAATTAAGTAATTCACCCTTCATTAACCCCTCTAGTTTCATTCACCCCAAAATAATTTCATTCACCCTTGGGTAAACCATTCACCAGTTTAAGAAGCACTGCCCCAAAGGATTAACATACAATTTACCTTCTTTAACTGGGCTAATTGGTTTAGACAAGTTCAGCTGTATGCATTCAACCATTATAATTCCTAGACTCAGTGGTGAAGATCAGCACACTTCCATGCTTCGATATCAGTGTGTACATAAATAACTCAGTACATCTCACGTGACTACTATGACAACTGAACAAAATCAGCTTTCTCAGAACAAGTCAACTGGATTATGGAGATTGCCGGTGACACTTCAAGCTGTTGCACGGTGGTGCAGCAGTAGAGTTGCTGCCACCCAGAACAGTCCTAACCAAAAACAACTTTGTGTCATTTAGTTTTGAACCTGACCATTAGATTGGTAACATTATTCATCTCTACTATGCCATAGGGCGGCACAGTGGCACAGCTGGTAGAACTGCTGCCTCACAGCACACGAGACCCAGGTTCGATCTTGACCTCTGCTGCTGCTTGCATGGAATTTGCACGTTCTCGCTGTGACCATGTGGGTGCTCTGGTTTCCTCCCATATTTCAAAGACATGTGGGATTGTAGGTTAATTGTCTTCTGTAACATTGCTGCTAATGTGTAAGAAGTGGATGTGAATGTTAGATAACATAGAATTGGTGTGAACGAGTGATCGATGATCGGCATGGGCTCGGTGGGGTGAAGGGCCTGTTTCCATGCTGTCTCTCCAAACTAAACATATATGCCGTTTCTTCAGACCCCTTATGACTTCAGGGTATCAGGGGCAATAGGGAGAAGGTAGGAGAATGGCATTGAGAGGGAGAGATAGATCAGCCATGATTGAATGGCGAAATAGACATGATGGGCCAAATGACCTAATTCTGCTCCAAGAACTTAAGAACGTCCTTATTAAGACCTCACTTGTTTCTTTAAAGATTCCTAGTTATTTAAAATTCCTGTCCTTTACTTGACTGAAAAACAAAATCTTCTGTGTGTGTGTGTTTGCTTCAACCCCTCCTGCCTCCCTCTCTTTCTGATTCTACAGATCTGCTTACCTCAAGACTTTACTGTTCTGCTGAAGGGTGTTGCCTGAAAGGTCTACTGTTCTCTTGTCATGAATGCTTGCTGACCTGCCCTGTTGTTTTTAAAGCTTTCTTCTGTCTTTGTTTTGGATTGCTGACGACCGCTGCATTTTGCCTGTGGTGCTCGGTGAGTAGTGCCAGCAGGTCAGAGATCGGCCCGGGCTGCAGATAACCACCAGATGTAGAGCGAGCATTGGCAGGGCTGTTCTTTGCTGTTAATTTTCTTTAATAGATTGTAGAGGGGAAATCTTCTTAGGCTGAGAATGCAAGTGTTACCGACCGAATCCTTGCAGGATAATTTATATTTCATTGATACATAACTTATTAGAAAATGGCAGAATAGCAATTAACTTAGTAGCTTTGAATATACACGTTCTAACAACACCTTCTCCCTTCCCTTTCTCCCCACACCCCCCTCCCCTGTGCCCCACATAGACTATTACTGATTTCTCCCCACCCCCTCCACCTACATTCCTTCCTTTGGGTTCACAATTCGCAACTCTTCAATCCTTTTGTCTTACACCTTTTTTCATCTCTGGCCTTTGTGCAACCATCTGCCTATCACAAGTTCATGTTCACAAGTTATAGAGGTAGAATTAGGCCATTCGGCCCATTCAATCATGGTTGATCTCTGCCTCCTAATCCCATTTTCCTGCCTTTCCCCCGTAACCCTTGACACCCGTTCTAATCAAGAATTTGTCTATCTCCGAGCAGAGATTTTCAGAGGAATATTGATTATCAGCAGGAATATTGAGGAATATTAAGAGCATGACTATACTCGATTAAGATGGGCAGGGTGGGGAGGCTCAGTGCAGAATGTAAATCGTTCTAAGATGGTTCAAGCAACATTGCAAAGCAAATGAGAGCTGCACTCCGTTATTTATTTGACTGCATTTGCCACATTTGAATATACCAAACACATATTTTGCTTAAGCTACTCCTTTCAGAACATAACACTGTCTATATATTTGATTGTAAAATCTTGATGCTGAACTTATTTCTCTCCAACTTAAAATAACATAGGGTTGAATCAACATGTTTTATTTTTCAGCAGGGGTGGAGTGGCAAATTGCGAACATATTTTTGATTTATGTGGGCATTGAGAACAAAAGAAAAAACCCAGTTGATGCATTTTCAATGTCTTTTAGGATGGCCGACTGATATTTCATTAGCTGAAGACGGATTTCCTGTTGCCATGGTGTGATTCTTAAGAATAGATCTAATCACCATGAAGTAACAGAACTGCAGATGCTAGTTCACAGAAAAAAACCACAATGGCTCAGGCAACTTCTCTGGAGGACAGGGATAGGTGACATTTTGGGATGGGACTCTTTTTCAAACTGACTGGGGTGGGGGGGGGGGATGGTGGTGGTGGAGGAAGGGAGTTCAACAATATGTGGGGATTGGACAAAGCTGAGTTTTTGTCTGGAAAATGGGTGGACATAGAAGAAAAAAATACAAAAATGCAAAATACAAAAATGTTGCAAATTAAGGAGAGAAGAGTGAAATGTGAAGCCTGAGGAAAGGATATAGGTGATTGGAGAGTGGCATGGTGATTAAAATAGTACGGTAATAATCCAGAGGCCTGCACTAACAATCTGGAAATTCAAATTCAAAGATCACACTGCAGCTGAGCGATTAAAAAATTTGGTTAATAATTTGGAACAATAACTAGTGATGATGACCAAAGACTCTTATAAAGATTCATCGGCATAATTTAGTGTTCTTCATTAATGAATCAGAGGAGAGAATCTGCCACTGTCACAGAGACTGGTCTATGTGTGAGTCCCCGGCCTACTCCTAGTGGTTGACCCTCTAAACCCTCCTTTGAAATGACTTAACAAGCGGTTGTGAATGGCTAACTAGCATATGCTCAAGGGCAAAGTAAGAATGAGCAAAAAATGACAGTCATGCCCAGAATTTGAGCGGCACAGAGAAGCAGCTGGTAGAGCCATTGCCATGCCAAAGACCTGGGTTCAATCCTGACTTGGGCAGCTGTCTGTGTGCAGTTTGCACGTTCTCCCTACAGCGTGGGTTTCCTCTGGGTGCTCCGGATTCCTTCCACATCCCAAAGATGGGCTGATTTGTAGGTTAATTGGCCGTTGTAAATTGCCACTAATGTGTAGGGAGTGGATGAGAACGTATAACGAGTGTGAACGGGTGATCAGTGGCTGGCGAGGATTTGGTGTGCCGAAAGGCCTGTTTCTATGCTGGATCCTTAAACTAAAACTAAACTAAACCCAAAGAAAGATAAATTAAAAAATCCTTGAACTGCAGAATGACTTAAGAGGAAGAGATGTGTCTGAGATCATCGGCATATACATAGTCAGCAGACATGTGCTATTTAACAATTACAAGACTGACACTGTTAACGCAAAGGATATTTGCAACTTCCCAGGACATCCTGATATTTATGGTGGTTCATCGTGATCAATGACCTTGTATCATTTTAAAAGCTGACTGTTGCGCCTGGCAGGGAGAGAGAGCTTAATTGTGATAGTTATCACAGGATGTGAACCGTACAACAGGATGGACTGATGTAACTGCAAACACTGTCGTCGGACACCATGTTGTCAGCTGGCGGCTATGCTAACACATAAAACACGGGATCAGAACTGAGCCTGGTGAAATGCAGTGCTGCAAATTTACTCACAAAGGCTATAATATTTTTAAAATGTATTCATTAATTCACAAGATGTGGAAGTCATCGGTGACTTTAGACTTTAGAGATGCAGTGCGGAAATAGGCCCTTCAGCCCAGCGAGTTCGCACTGACCAGTGATCATCCCATACACTAACACTATCCTACACACTTGGGACAAATTACATTTTTACCGAAGTCAATTAATCTACAAACCTGAAGGTACACAAAAATGCTGGAGAAACTCAGCAGGTGCAGCAGCATCTATGGAGCGAAGGAGATGAGCAACGTTTCGGGCCGAAACCCTTCTTCAGACCTTCGATTTTCCAGCATCTGCAGTTCCTTCTTAACCACTTACTTAATCAACAAACCTGTATGTCTTTGGAGTGTGGGAGGAAGCCGGTGCACCCGGGAAAAATCCATGTGGTCATGGGGAGAACGTACAAACTCTGTACAGACAGCACCCATGGTTAGCATCAAACCTGGCGTGCTGGTCTTTGGCGTCGCAAGACAGCAACTCTACCGCTGTGCAACTGTGCTGCCTCCTAATGCTGTGAGACTAACATTTGAACCCAGTCCATTCCAAGGGCAGTTAAGAGGCAAGCATTCTGTAATTCCCATACACATGCCCGAGCAGCTAGGAGCAGATTTACACCCTGCAAGGACAGAAGTAAACAGTTTGGATTTTAAGACAATCTGACAATTTCATAGACGCATTTACTGATCCTAGCTTTTTGTTTGAGATTTACTTAATCTCAACTTGGACTACGTCCAAGGACCACAACAGTCTTTTCAGGTGAGGAAGAGGTTCACTTGCATCTCCTCCAACCTCATTTGCTGTGTCCACTGTTCCAGGAGTAGACTCTTATATATCGGCGAGACCAAGCGCAGGCTTGGCGATCGTTTTGCCGAACACCACCACTCAGTACGCCTCAATGCACCTGATCGCCCTGTTGCTAAACACTTTAACTCCCCCTCCCATTCTCATACTGATCTTTCTGTCCTGGGCCTCCTCCACTGTCAGAGAGAGTCCCGGCACAAATTGGAGGAGCAACACCTCATATTTTGCTTGGACAGCTTACACCCCAGTGGTATGAATATTGACTTCTCTAACTTCAAGTAACCCTTGCTTTCCCTCTCTCTCCATCCCTCACCCTTCCTAGTTCTCCGACCAGTCTGACTGTCCCTGATTAAATTTTATTTCTGTCTGCTTCATTATCACCTTCTCCGAGCTCACAATGATCTATTCCACATTTTCCTTGATCCCATCTCCTTTAATGTCTAATTTTCACTCCTTACCCTTCCTTATCTCTGTGTCTCTCTCTCCCCGACCCTCAGTCTGAAGAAGGGCCTTGACCCGAAATGTCATCCATTCCTTCTATCCAGAGATGCTGCCTGTCCCGCTGAAGTACTCCAGAATTTTGTGTCTATCTTTACTTAATCTCTGTTCTGATGGGAATTTGAACTCGTGTCAATAATCCTGGAGGCCTCACAACATCTGGTATAGATTGGTCTGCTAAACTATGTAGGAAAGAATTGCAGATGCTGGTTTAAATCAAAGATAGACACAAAATGCTGGAGCAACTCAGCGGGCCAGGCAGCATCTCTGGAAAGAAGGAATGGGTGCCGTTTTGGGTCGTGACCCTTTTCAGTATACTTTGGTAGGTCTGCTAAACTACTTGAAAGTGGAGTGAGTATGGAATGTCAGGAAACAGATCTTAGTCAATGTAAGGCTATGTAGATGAAACAGAGGTATGCCACAGTAACATGGTGGTCGAATGGGGGGGGGGGGGGGGGGGGGGAGCATGGGGAACAATTTAAGATCAGATTGGATTCTGCAGAGATTACAGTGAGGAAGGAGATCAAATTAGAGCTAAGGTCAGCAAGATGCGTGTGGACGCGCATGGGAGGAATTGGGGAAATGGAAAGGAACAGCAATGTCTGACGAGAAACTCGATAAAATTATAAATATAGCAAATGGCGAACAACACAAAAGGTAGAGCAAAGAGACCACGTGGCATGGAGGAACATAATGGGATTGGAAGGGGTAACAAATTACTGAGAATGGAAGAGACAATACCAACAGTTTACAACTCAAGGCCTTGTAGTGATTCCTCTGCTATCAACCCCAAATCAAAAAGCCAGATCATATTAGTTTATTGTCATCTGCACCAGGGTGTAATGAAATTGATCACCCACCTAAAGCTCACAGAATACACAGTGTATGTACGTGAATGATAAATACCACAATAAATACAACATATGCAAAACAGAAGAATGGGGTGAGATTCTACTGCAAAGTTCAAGTAATGCAAAATAATATTAAAGTACAATAATGGAATGAGATAGAGTTAAAAGTAAGATTATGTGACAGCGCCATGAAGATAGACTAGTTGGAAGGAAGTGACGGACTGGGCTGTGTTGACCAGGGGGTTGAGAGCAGAGCAGTTGCCATATCAGGCTGAGATGCAGCATAGAAACAGCCCATTGGACCACTGAGCCCACACTGACCATCATCCAACCATTTTACATTAATCCTGCTAATCCGATTTTAAAATTCTCCCCATGTTCTCTTCATTGCCCTCAGATTTTTCCCACTCATCCGCATTCTAGAGGCAATTTACATTGGAAGTTTAACTAACCATCCACACGTCTTTGGTGTGTGTGAGGAAACTGGAGCACCCAAATGAAATTCACACAGAGATCGCGCAAACTCCATGTGAGGTCAGGTGACCCCTTCTAGTCTCCCTTCGTTCTCGACAAAGTTACATTTTAAGAGGCTGCTGAGCTGTGCCTGTCCTCCTGGCAGAAGGAGTGCTGCAAAGAAGAGTGTACTCTGAGGGCAGACGAGCCACAAATAACAGTGGAGATGTCATCCCTCCTAATCCCTCCTAAGCAACGGAGAGAGAATGAAAAGGAGAAGTGTTGAGGAATGTCTGACTGGGAATGGAAATATGACAGAACAAGAGAGGCTGAAAGTCAAAGAACTAGCACAGCAGATTGAGAGTACAATGCTTGTATCAATCTGAGATCAGCTAGAGTGTGGTTCTGAGCTCCCCAACACCTCATTGGGGATCATCATTCATCTGACTATCTTGCACTATATGCTGTACCCTTTATCTTTTATCTATACCATTTACCCGTTACCTGTATATTGTGGAAGGCTTGATTGTAATCATGTGTGGTCCATTCTTTCACCAAATAGCCCGCAAACAAAATCTTTTCACTGTGCTTCGGTACTCGTGGCAATAATAAACGAATCTAAAGCAGGAAATGTACCACAACTTGACTGCTTTCAGTTGTGCTTTTTTCCCCCACATCCCAACAACATCCTGTGACTCCAATTACAATGCAACCAACTAGCCCCAACCCCAAAAGGAAGTAAGTTAATGCAAACAACAACAACAATCTGGAAGAGAACCATGACACCACTACAGATGCCCGAGGAGAATGTACTTCACAGAGAATTGTACAGCAGAATGGATACATGCAAGATTCACTACCATCCTCAGTGGAATATTTATTGCTAAGAGAAAGAAGGAGCAATACACAATTTAGAAAAGTCACAATTGGAATGAGAACAAGTTCTTCAGTTTAAAACACAGCCTAGACATTATAATTCTGGTAAATCCTCAAACCAAGATCTTGGCTTCACTCTCAAATAAACATCAAAGGACATGACATTATATAGGAATGTTCCAGTCAGCACCTCACCCCCAGTCACCATGCTCCAACACATTATCGTGTCATTGTTTCAGTGCTGTCATGGAAACATGCTGTGCAGGAATTGACTGCTGCGCTTCACACATTACAGTGTGGAATACATTTGTAAAGTAGGTCATTGTTTGCCATGCATTCTGAGCAGTGCACGTCAAGATGTACTTATAATAACTATCCTTTCCTTCAGTTTTGTTGTCTGCAGTCTTCTCGTGTGAGTTTATGTAGGCCTATTACATCTTACATCAACTATTACTCTGCCAATTCAGCCAGATGCATCAAATCATGTTCTGCTTGTCTTTCTTCTTCTCCTCTACATCCTCATCACACCCCAACTCATTGGATTCACAATCAGTGTACTTATTCAGAACTCCCTCTGTGGCCTCCTCCCATGCTGCCTCCTTTCACCTTGCCTTTGCTCTCTCCCACTCTACCCACACTTTAGAAGCCCTCAAGCTGCTTTTTGCCCATTGTCAGAATTCTTGCACTTTGCTTCCCAATTTGGGATGAATTACAACTTGAAAAGCACATCCACAATCTTCCAACTTTCATTCATCTATCCAAATCCATACCCAAATGTGACTCAATGGCTATTTTTTCTCAGCTAGCATGTTTCAACATTTCTTGTCATCAAAATATTTGGCTTAGAAACATGATATAATTGTAAGCATTTCTACAAATGTTACTAATATTAGAAATTTGAGCAGTTGGTTGGTCTATGGTAAGTTCCAGTTGATAAGGTACCTATTTTTAAAATGGTCATGGAAAATGCATTCAGATTTCAGATGAAAGCTTAGTCCATCTTCAAACACTAAACAATTATTAGAATTCTTCCACATCACAAAAAGAGCTTCAAATATAAATAAATGCAGGCACTCAGCAGTTTGCCATTGGAAGGCGTACACTAGGTGTCCTTTGCAAACAGCCGATCTATATTAGACTTCTACCAAATTTGTTTAAAGAGACTTCAAATTTCTCACAGCTTCACGTTGTCAGAAACTTTCTGACTCGATTTCTAATTAAAGCATCAGAAATCCAGGTGTCTCCTTCCAATCTCAGATCTTTTTCTAAATTACCCGCATAGAACATGAACCTTGTTTTTTCTGCTCATCTCACTAGAACACTTAATTAATTCCGGAGGAGTAAATGGAAATGTTACTGCTCAAAGCATAGACAATTCTTTCCCCTGATAAATAAGCACAACACTTAAAAGCATTCTGGATGACTAAAAACCTACCAATCATTTTCTACCAGTGAGTTGAAGTAGACATGGTTAAACGCATATCAAATGTGTGGTTTGCTTATTAAATGTTATTGACCTTTAGAATAGCATGTATTTGAATGGAATAACATTATCCGATAAAAAAAATGTTGTCTGGTGTCCTTTCCATGGCTGGAGCATAGACATTGAAACAAATGTAAAAGATCCTTTGGAGATATGAGCAAAACACAAACTGCTGGAGGAACTGAGCAGGTGAGGCAACATCCGGGGAAGGAATGAACAGGTAAGGTTCTACCCATTATCTCCACAGAGGCTGCCTTACCCACTGAGTTCTGTGTTCTGCTCAAGATTCCAGCATCTGCAGTTTCTTGTGTCTCCATTGACAAGATGGGACCGTTTAAACATAGAGGCTTGTTTTCACTTAGAATCCACTGCTGACAGTGTAGTGGATTTAGATCCAACAGCATCTACAATTGGAACAGGATAGGTAATTGAAGAGGCAATGGGAAAACAGTACCGGAGTGGTTAATTGGACAGGGTCAACATAAGTGGCTGAATGGCTGTGAGATTCAATGAGAGCTGAATCTACATTAAAATATGGCAAAGACTAATGTGTATGATAGCATGACAATATTGTGTCAGGGAAATGAAACATTGTGTCAGGAAAGTGGTGCAGCGGTAGTTACACCAGAGACCCGGTTCGATGCTGGGTGCTGTCTATACGGAGTTTGTACGTTCTCCCTGTGACCACATCTCCGGGTGCTCCAGTTTCATCCCACATTCCAAAGACATAGAGGTTTGTAATGTCAATTAGCTTTTGCAAGTTGAAAAATTGTCCCTAGTATGTGTAGGTTAGTATACTCATCAGTGCAGACTCGGTGGGCCAAAAGGCCTGTTTCCATGCTGTATGCCTAAAGTCTAAAAGAAAGAGTAGTGAGAGTGACATAAAAGGGTGAATTCTATAGAAATAATGACCGGGAAGAGGAAGACACGAGGCATAGAATATTAAAATTAAATTTGATGATTTTAATGGCTTTTTTGTATGTCCATCTGTTTCCCCAGTTTGCCTAATTGGATCGCATTGTCATTGTCATCTGTGATGAAAGAATAGTGAAAAGCTTTAATTGAAAGACTGCTCTGAATTGGCACCAATACAACACTCATCATCAAATTGAGATTTTTACTAATGAAACATTTTTTCCATGAAAATCTATATCAGGGTTGTTGGAATAGTTTCACTTGAATCCAGCAAATTGGGGGAAATAAACATCTCACTGTATATCATAGCTTCACCGTCACAACAGTCTGAAGTTGGTCATTCCCTTCAGAACCAATGCAATCAACTTCCAGCAAATTCAACCTGGATAATGTTTGAAAAACCAAATAGAACTCACAAGAAGTCGCAATCAAACATATAGTGGGAATTCAACATGGAAGATCCTTGGTTTCAACCCGAAAAGTCTCCTATCTGTTCACCACAGATGTTGCCTGACCCGCTGAGTTACTCCAGCTCTATGTGTCTTTTTTTGTAAACCTATTCAGTACAGATCATGTGAGATACAGACATTTCATGAATAATTGTAAAATATTTTGTAGAAAGCTACTGCAAATACTGCTTTATACCAAAGATAGACACAAAGTGCTGGTGTAACTCAGTGGGTCAGGCAGCATCTCTGGAGAAATAGGATGGGTGACTTTGGGCCAGTCTGAAGAAGGATCCTGACCTGAAACATCACCCATCCTTTTTCTCCAGAGGCGCTGCCTGACCCGCTGAGTTACTCCAACACTTTGCGTCTCTAATTGGAAAATATACTTCCCTTTAACATGGCATCAGGAAAAGACTACAAAATAGATAATGACTCACTGGCCATATCATAAACAGGAAGAGATATACACTGACATACATCCTGCCATTTAGATATAATTATCTCCTTCAACATCTAAGTGTAGAATTATAGTTGATGCTCTACATTTCTGCCAGTGAAAGAAGATAACTTGGCAAATGCATGGGAGTAAAACATCATTCTTGGCCACTGAAGTCATTGGAACCAAATGTCAGACTATAATGTTCAGTGTTACAGTGACACCTGTTGACAGAGGCAACTGGACATTTCCAGTATTACATTGTAGCTGAAATTCTGGTGACAACATGCATAAATGTGCAAACAATGAAAAACTGAGGGGAAACTGGTCTTGAATCTATCCATTGCCTAGTAATAACCAATAGCAAGAGAAAGATGTCTGACCCTATTCTTTACCAGGAGTGCCAAGAAATGATGCTAAAAAGCTTACATCTTTAAATAGGGTGTTAACATTAGTTTGAGGAGCCCTTTTCTAAAATGAGCAAAATTGAACACAACAGGTCTTAGGCAACACTTGCACTTCATCCACCAAAGCATTCTAGACCTCCAGGTTGCTAACCCTTCCATTACTCTACTGATGTTTCTGTCCCGGGCCTCCTCCATTGCAGAGTGAGGTTACACACACAAACTGGAGAAACAGCACTTCACAGTCTGCTTTGGTAGCTTACAACCCAAAGGTATGAACATTGATTTCTCCAATTTTAAGAAACAGCCCATCCCCTTTTCCCAGTTCTTCCCTGGCCCCAACCGGGTGCACAGCCATTTCTCCCATTATCCCTTCCCCTGTCCCTTTACGCCCATCTTCTCTCCACTATATCCCTTCCTCTGGCTTCACATTTCATTCCTCTTCTCTTCTTATCTGACACCGTTTTGTCTCCTTTTCATCTCTACCCATCTGCCAATCAAACCACACTCACCTATCATTTGCTAGGCTTTATCCTACACCCCTTTTCCAGCTTTCTCTACCCTATTATAATCAGTTTGAAGAAGGGTCTAGATCCGAAATGTCACCTATCCATGTTCTCCATAGATGATGCCTGATTACACCTGCATTTTGTGTTTTTATTTACTGTTGTGGTACTTGCTATGGTATGTATAAAATAAGGATAAGCAGTGTATACCAGAATGTGTGAGTACATTTAAATAGCCACTGATTTGGAGCTGGAATGCACCTTCCAGCCCCACAGGGCTCCCGAGTGTCTTAGAATCTCAACATCCCTGCAATCAGTCTTTCCATGGTACGTTCTCATGCATTCCCACATCTTCACAACCCCATGCCTTGAAAACAGCATGTGGCACTTTCTGTTAAATCATAGAATACTTCTAATGTAGCCACAACACGATGCTTCAAATACAAATGAAGAAGAAACTGCTCCAGACTCTTTATGCCAGTATGCACTGTGCATACACAAGTAAGACAGCATGCAGATAAAAATGTGTGCAGATGCTCACACTTCTGTGATTTGGCATTAAAACTGATTTGTATCCTACGGGTTGAACATTGCCTAATTGCGGCTATCACTTGGAGTAAGGTCATTAGGGCTTAGACTATAGACTGCTGAGCTATGACTTACAGTTCACCCAAAGAAAAGATACTTGTGGTCAAAATTGTACCATATCCGGAACATCCAGGCACTTTCTGCTTCTGTGGGGTTCATCACTTGCATGCCATCGCCACTCTGCGGAGATAAAAATTGACATTCTTCTTTAAGAAAGGGTTATTTCAGACCTGCTACTAAATGATGTTATTTCAAACAGGAGGATTAGACGTGATGGACTGCATGGCTGCATAGCCTCACAGTGACTAAGCTTTTTCATTAGCATGTAAATTGCAATATCCAGAGTGGCCCTCTGTTCTCATCTCTGAAACCTGAGGAAACGAACCTTGCTGAAAACCAGCAAATGCCACAAAGGAACAAAACAAAAATCTATTACATGCTGGATACGAAGAGTATCCTGTTATTTTTAACACAGAAATACTGCTAAATGTAAAACGCTGGAACACAAAGGGATTCTAGACTCTGTGGCCCTGGCTTTAAAGGGGGAAGGAAGTGGGGATATGGGAATGTGAAACCAGCTTCAAACAAGTATTCCCAGAGTGCCTCCTGATTCCGGCCAGATCCATAACACTACCGGATTCGACACTAATGAATGTATGTCTGGCCCATGACAATGTTTTTGCACTGCTTTTGTTTTGTACTTTTTTTTTGTAATTCTGAATAAAGTTTAAAATTTGAAAAAAAAAAAAAGATCAAAAACACAATTGGGAGCGATGAAAAATGTGATCACATCCGGTTATCTAAGGGGGTGAGAAGAGTGGGATCTGATGAAAGGTCTCGACCCGAAACGTCACTTATTCCTTTTCTCCAGGGATGCTGCCTGACCTGCTGCGTTCCTCCAGCTCTGTGTGTCTTTCTTAGGGATTATCCAAACAGATGCTGGTGAAGGAATGGAGATGGAGAGCTGAGGCAAGAAAGGTGTAAGAATTAAGGGCCTGTCCCATTGTACGAGGTAATTCAAGAGCTCTCCTGAGTTAAAAAAAAAAATCAAACACGTAGAATGTACGTAGCGGGTAGGTTGGAGCTCGGGACGTCTCTTAGCGGCTCGTAACGCTAACGGCAGGTACTCGGGAAAGGCGGTGAGGTCGTGAAGACTCGTGAAGATTTTTTAACATGGTGAAAAATGTCCACGAGAGCCCCGAGTACCTACGAGCGGCTATTACCGTAATTCTCCGAGTTAGAATCAGGGGAAACTCGGGAGAACTCTTGAATTAGCTCGTACAGTGGGACAGGCACTTAAGGGCTCTCCAATTACAATGTTTCACTAAAGATATACTCAAGGCAAAACTTCTGTTTTTAAGTTCAACTCTTACAGCTTTCATTGAAAAAAAAGAATTGAGTTTTCATCATGTTGTTTGGTGAAGGAATGAATTGCTTCATGACTCCATTGATGCTCAGTGACATCAGCTACATTATTACTCTTATTGACTATTCTTTATTTGAGAGATTCAGTTTAGTTTAGCTTACAGATACAGCAGGAAAACAGGCCCTTTGGCTCACTAAGTCAACGCCGACCAGCGAACCTCATACATTAGCACTATCCCACATACTATTACACACTTTGTGCCTATTTTTGAATTGAAATTAGTTGTTTCTCATGCAGACAATGTGGCAACCTGATATATTTAGTTTAGTTTAGTTTAGAGACACAGCGCGGAAACAGGCCCTTCGGCCCACCGAGCCCGCACTGACCAGCGATCCCCACACATTAACACTATCCTACACACACTAGGGATAATTTACACATACACGTCTTTGGAGTGTGGGAGGAAACCAAAGATCTTGGAGAAAACCCTTGATGTCGCAGGGAGAATGTACTAACTCCGTACAGGCAGCAACCGTAGTCGGGATTGACCCCAGGTCTCCGGTGATGCAAGCACTGCAAGGCAGCAATTATACTGCTGCATCACTGTGGCCGCTCATATATAACACAATCACAGTTCACGGCCAGTGCTGATCATCAAGAAACCTAAAATTATGAGTGACCAAGAGCGCGCTCTCTCTCTCTCTCTCTCCCTCTCCCTCTCCCTCTCCCTCTCCCTCTCCCTCTCCCTCTCCCTCTCCCTCTCTCCCTCCCCTCCCCAGACTCTCCCACCGGTGGAAACATCCTTTTCACATCTACTATATCTATGTCTTTCATTATTCTGTAAGTTTCAATGAGGTTCCCCCTGAACCTAAACTCCAGCGAGTAGAGGCCCAGTGCCATCAAACGCTCATCATTTATTAATCCACTCATTCCTGGAATTGCAGATGCTGGTTTACAATAAAAGACACAAACTACTGGAGCAACTCTGTGGGTCAGGCAGCATCTCTGGAGACCATGCATAGGTTACTTTTCAGATCGGGATCCTTCTTCAGACTTATTGTGTGGAGGGGGGTGGGGGAGGGTGTTGGGTGGGGGGCGAAGTATAACTAAAAGAACGTGGGGGGAGCAGTTTACATATAACATCAAAGGAGGAGGGAGGGAAGGGGAGATTGAGAGAGGCGAAGAGATATATAGAGATACAGAGAGGGTGATAGATAGGTAGAGAGATAGGCATAGAGATAGACATATATGGTGGACGATTAGGAAAAGGGGAGATGCAACGAGACCTGGGTGTCATGGTACACCAGTCATTGAAAGTAGGCATGCAGGTGCAGCAGGCAGTGAAGAAAGCGAGTGGTATGTTAGCATTCATAGCAAAAGGATTTGAGTATAGCAGGGAGGTTCTACTGCAGTTGTACAGGGCCTTGGTGAAACCACACCTGGAGTATTGCGTACAGTTTTGGTCTCCTTATCTGAGAAAAGACATTCTTGCCATAGAGGGAGTACAGAGAAGGTTCACCAGACTGATTCCTGGGATATCAGGACTTTCATATGAAGAAAGACTGGATAGACTCGGCTTGTACTCGCTAGAATTTAGAAGACTGAGGGGGGATCTTATAGAAACTTACAAAATTCTTAAGGGGTTGGACAGGCTAGATGCAGGAAGATTGTTCCCGATGTTGCGGAAGTCCAGAACAAGGGGTCACAGTTTAAGGTTAAGGGGGAAATCTTTTAGGACCGAGATGAGAAAAACATTTTTCACACAGAGAGTGGTGAATCTCTGGAATTCTCTGCCACAGAAGGTAGTTGAGGCCAGTTCATTGACTATATTTAAGAGGGAGTTAGATGTGGCCGTTGTGGCTAAAGGGATCAGGGGGTATGGAGAGAAGGCAGGTACAGGATACTGAGTTGGATGATCAGCCATGATCATATTGAATGGCGGTGCAGGCTCGAAGGGCCGAATGGCCTACTCCTGCACCTATTTTCTATATAGAGAGAGAGAAAGGGAGAGAGAAAGAAAATCAAATGAAAGAAATTCTGCACTCGTCAGAACCCAGCTGTTACATACCAGGATGCCCGAATTGATGTTGAAGAGTGCACTAGAGCTCAGTCTAGCCACTGTGGAGGCTCTATGGGGAAGGACCACACTCTACAGTCCTACCACCACTGGACATTCAGGGGCTGGGCTCTGTGTAATAGCCTTTCATCGATGTACTGCAAAAGCTTAAGTGGCATTCATGTATTTTTTTAGATCTGACAGTACAATTAATGTAGAGAAAGATGTGAACTGATTATATTGTATTTCCGATTTAATTTCTTTAAGAATAGAGCATTTTTTTAAATAATAAGGGACCCAGCAGAGGATAGCATCACAGTCACTCACTCGAGGGCAAGCCTCTGAAGTTTTAAGATACAGGCTGACTTTTGTCTTTGTTAAGTATTACTTCTTTGGACTGAATGTAATTTGTGTAATAAATTTATAATCTTTATAACAGAGACATGGGAAACCGCAGATGCTGGAACTCTGAGCACGACAGAAAGTGCTGGAGGAACTCAGCAGGTTAGGTGGCATCTGGACAGAAATGGATAGTCATTGTTTAGGTCTCCAGATACTGCCTGATCCATCACTTTATCTTTATAATAGCATTGATATGTGTTGCAGTCACAAACAAGATTCTTGAACTAGTTTACACTATCTATATCTTTGAAGTACAACAATCTATGTCTTGGCAAATCTCATGACATTTCACACTGATCCTCACTAAAGTGTGAATGAGGGAACTGCTCCCTGAAGACCTTATGTGGCTGTGCTCTCTTGTTCAGGTACATTGTTTATCTCTTCCTTCTCCTCTTCCAGCAGCTTGGCCTGCTCTGTGTGGCCTAGGCCCATTCTCCTCGGGGACAGGTCTGAGAAAAGTCGGTTTGTACATGATACTTAAGTTATACAGGATTTGCCACTTAAAGAATCATGGAACATCTTAAATATGTCTGCATTTATGAATGGATGTGTATAATAGATGCTTAAGGATTGCTTTTTGGAAAGCAGTCACATTTAAATCTCTGCTCCTATCTCTTTTAAGGGTTTGAACACAAGGTGCTGGAGTAACTCATTGGGTTAGGCAGCACCTCTGGAGAACACGGCCAGATGATGTTTTGGGTCTAAACATCGCCTATCCATGTCCTCCAGAGATGTAGCCTGACCTGTTGGGTTACTCCAGCACTTTGTGTACCATGCAGGATTCTAGCATCTGCAGGCCCTTGTTTCTCTCTCTTTTGAGAGATTAGGATTAGGTTTATTATTGTTACATGCACCAAAGCATGGTGAAAAGCTTTGTTTTGCATGGTTTCCAATCAATTCAGATAATACTACAGGTATACGTAAATACAATCAAGCATAACTAAAGTACAATGGGTAAAGCGGGTAAATGTGAGTGAATATAACCAGACAGGTCTCCAGAGGCTCCGCTTGGCTTTGCTAACTAAGGCCCTGCCTTTCCTCTCAGCTGAGTGTAAAGGACAACGCAGGATTACTTGAAAGAAGAAATCCAGTCTGGTGAGTTGCATTTGTTCCTCGGCGTTCAGTTCAGTTTAGTTTAGAGATGCAGCATTGAAACGGGCCCTTCACCCACCAAATCCACGCCTGTTCACACTAGTGCTATGTTATCCCACTTTCTCATCCATTCCCTACACACTAGGGGGCAATTTACAGAGGCAAAGTAATCTCACACAATCTACAATCTCACACGTCTTTGCGATGTGGGAGAAAACTAGAGCACCGGAGGAAACCTACATGGTCACGAGGAGAATGTGCAAAATCCTCATAGACAGCACCCGAGGTCAGGATCTCTGGTGATGTGAGGTAGCGGCTCTACCAGCTCCGCCACTGTGTCACAAAACAAATGATCTGGTCCTGATGAAGCATGAAATTAGCTCTTTTGGAAGGGTAGATTAAACATATATATGTTTAATGATGATCCGCCACTGTTCCTCTGCGCTCCTCCAACACCAACCAGTCCCTGATGTGGTTGTAATCACACCGTTATTTATGAAGCTGGCTGTGCATAGATTGGATAACCTATTTGAAAAATGAGTGCTATTCACAAAGTACTGATGGGGACACTAGAACCTGCAGATATTGGAATCTTGAGCAAAACATGAGGTGCTGGAGGAACTCAGCGGGTCAGGCAGCACATCTGTGGAGTTACGTGTCTATTCTCTCCACAGTTGCTGCCTGACCCTCTGAATTCCAACACAAAGTACTAAATTGGCTGCAAAATACTTTGTGGTATTCTGAGATCGAGAAAGTCTTCATAAAAGAAGTAAGATTCGAGATTCTTGCCTCTGGAAGTTTGTCTCTGGAACTGGTATGCTGCAATGCAGATGATACGAAGACAGGTGGAGGGGCAGGTAGTATCGAGAAAGCAGGGGCTCTGCAGAAGGACTTGGACAGGTTGGGCAAAGGGACCTGGGAGTGCTGGTACACGATTCCCAAAAAGTGAATTTGCAAGTCAAATCGGTAGCAAGGAAGGCAATTTCAAAGCTAGCATTTATTTTGTGAGGATTTGAATATACAGGAATGTAATGCTGAGGCTTTACAAGGCACTGATCAGACTGCATTTGGAGTATTGGGAGCAGTTTTGTACCCCATATTTGAGGAAGGATGTGTTGATGTGGAGAGGGTGCAGAGGATGTTTACGAGAATGGTCCCAGGAATGATTGGGTTAACGTATGATGGGCGTTTGAAGGCACTGGGCCTGTACACACTGGAGGCCAAGTTAATGGTTATTTCTAAGGCAGAGATTGACAGATTCTTGATTCGTAAGGGTGTCAGGGGTTATGGAGGAGAGGGCAGGAGAAGGGAAGGGGTTGAGAGGGAAAGATAGATCAGCCCTGAGCGAATGGCATAGCAATCTTGATGGGCCGAATGGCCTAATTCTGCTCCTATAACTTATGGAGAATTTAATGGAGGGAGAAACAAGAGTTCACCCTCCCCATGATTGGGTAAGTGCTTGGCTTTTATACAGAGTCTGGCCTTGCCCTGTGTAGTGGAACTGAGAACGTGACAAGTGGGAAGCTGCCAGGAAGAACTCTGTGGCACATTGGAGGCAACCTGCTGTGCCAGAGCTCATTTATCATCTCCTTCTGTGAATCAAACTAAAGTGAAACAAAACCCTGCTGCGACTATCTGTACATTTGCCAGATACATGCTGACTATTGGGCAGAATAATTTTCTTTCAATGCCTTCAACAAGCCTGCTGGAAGCGGCGATGTCCATCCTCATTATGCAAGGCCCCTTTTACAAAGCCACTTAACAAAATGAAAAATTCTCACCTGACAAAACTACATTTCTCATGTGACAATCTGAGAACACTTTGCTCATGCACTGACATGATTAAAACTTTATAAATCTTCACCCGGCCCTTGCTGTTAACTAAATGACACATTATTGACTATTAATGCTGTAAGATTTCAGAACCTCTGTAGATATATTGCTTAAAAATTAATGTCAGTCTTGTAGACGACTCTCAAAGTGGACATTTCAAGGAACACCTCTCAAGAAAATTTTGCATAAGAATGTAAAAAAAGAGAACGGAATAACTAAAGATAGATAAAAAATGCTGGAGTAACTCAGCGGGTCAGGCAGCATGTCTGGAGAAAAAGGATAGCTGATGTTTCGCGTTGTAACCCTTCTTCAGACTCGAAACGTCACCTATTATTTTTCTCCAGAGCTGCTGTCTGTCCCATTGAGTTACTCCAGCATTTTGTGTCCATCTTCGGTATAAACCAGCATCTGCAATCCCTTCCTACACAGGAATAGCCAACTTGGCCTCTTGAGTCTGTGCTACCATATCATCATGGCTGATCTACCCCTGGCCTTAACACCTCTTTTGCACCAGTTCCCCATAGCATTCAATTCCCTAATCTTTAAAAAAACAATCTACTTTATTTTTAAATACCCGCCATGATCCAGCTTCAACAACCATCCAGTGTAGAGAATTCCAGAGTCACCACCCTCTGCAAGGATCACTTACTATGCATGTCAGTTTTAAATGACCATCCTTTAATCTAGTAACCATGTTCTATTGTTTGATATTCTCCAGTCATACAAATATTTAACCTGTCATGCTCTATGCGGATGTTATATATTTTAATAATAACATGATTGTGCGGCACAATGGCGCAGTGGCGCAGTTGCTTCTTTGCCAGAGACTCAGGTTTGATCCTCACTACGGGTGCTATCTGTTCGGAGTTTCTACGTTCTCCCTGTGACCTGCGTGGGTTTTCTCAGAGTGCTCTGGTTTCCTTCCACATTCAAAAGACATACAGGTGTGTAGGTTAATTGGCCACTGTAAATTGTAAATTGTCACTAGTATGCTGGATAGTGCTAGTGCATGGAGTGGTCGATGGTTGGCGCAGACTTGATGGGCTGAAGGGCCTGTTTCCACGCTGTATCTTGAAAGCCCAAAGGTAGGCATCTTAAAAACATGTTAAAGGAACCTAGTATTCCTAATAAAGGTAGAAATCAGACAATGCTTAACTGAATGGCACGGTGGTGCAGCGGTAGAGTTGCTGCCTTACAGCAAATGCAGCGCCTGAGACTCGGGTTCGATCCTGACTACGGGTGTTGTCGGTACGGAATTTGTACGTTCTCCCCGTGACCTGCGTGGGTTTTCTCCGGGATCTTTGGTTTCTTCCCACACTCCAAAGACGTATAGGTTTGTAGGTTAATTGGCTTGGTAAATGTAAAAATTGTCCCTAGTGGGTGTGTTCATGTACGGGGACTACTGGTCGGTGCGGACCCGGTGGGCCGAAGGGCCTGTTTCCACGCTGTATCACTTAACTAAACTAAACTAACATTACAAAATTAGAGAGGGATGGCAGACAACATGCCCAGAAGCCAAAGGTAAAAACAAATAGATAGACGGGTAGAAATATGGAGAATTGGACCAACTGAATGATATCTTCAGAGGACCATATGCAGGTGACCTTAAGTGGCCTTTATCATGCATCCCTGATATGCCTAATTCCATGCTGTAGGCATTTTATCATTCGCTGAGTGAATTCTCTGAGTAATACTTTCAGAAATGTCAGCAGCTGTCTGAAAAGAATGAAATGCTTTGATATTCAAAAAAGAATGTGCAGAACACGGACCCATAAAAATATTCAAATTCACTGGAAAATTGCTGCAGTAGAGGATTTTGGAGTTTTACAAAGGAATCAGTAGAAGACATACAGCATCAACCAACTCCTCAGTCAAAGGGAATTACTCCAATCTTACATTCCTATTATTTTCCTGTATCCATTATTATTCTTCCCTTTTCAGTTATTTATAGTTTTATTTTAAACCATTATACATTTTCCATCATAACTGTTCATGGAGAGGCACCTTCACCATCTAACACTCCTATTATTACATGAGGAAAATGCAATCTTCGAGAAAAAAACATTTGGGGAACTTTTAAAACTTGCTGACCTGTAAAGAAAATGTTTCTCACTTTATCTACTTCACAATTTTGAAAATATCCATTTGATTTCCCTTTTCTTTAATCTTCAATACCCTTTTTTATAAACCTGTAAATCAGACTTTGTTTTAACTCATGTGTTTAAGAAGGAACTGCAGATGCTGGAAAATCGAAGGTACACAAAAATGTTGGAGAAACTCAGCGGGTGCAGCAGCATCTATGGAGCGAAGGAAATGGGCGACGTTTCGGCCCGAAACGTCGCCTATTTCCTTCGCTCCATAGATGCTGCTGCACCTGCTGAGTTTCTCCAGCATTTTTGTGTACCTTTGTTTTAACTCATCCTGTGCATTAGGTAGCATAGCTTTGTTCAGTCTGAAGAAGGATGCTGACCCGAATCACCACCTATCTATGTTCTCCATAGATGCTCCCTGACCCGCTGAGTTACTCAAGCACCTTGTGTTCTTTTTTCTAAACCAGCATCTGCAGTTGTTTGTTTCTACAGCAGAGCTTTCATTATTCCTTCACTGTTATCAGTTACTATTTGGAATAGAATTTCTGACATTTCTCCAATGTATTTTTTTTCACGTTGGATTTCAACGGTCTGAATAATGTCAACATTGACACGGCTACAGAAAACCTTTGAGGATCAAATTAAATGAATGAAATGTGGTCATGTGTTAGAGACAATGAATGTGAGCTGGATTGTAGTGACAGCTACAGTATTGGCAGGTACATAGAGAACCGCAGGTTAACTGAAGTGCCTGTGCCTGTGTCTTCCAGATTTGCGAGACTGCACATACTGTAGCAGCACAGAAATGTAGAACACTGTGTCTGGGAGTGTCTCATTTCTTACTGAGTTGAGGGACAAACTTTGTTAATTAAAATAACGCACTGAAACAGGTCCTGTAGTTCACCGAGTCTGTGCTGACCATCAAGCACCCATTTAACTTAACCCGGCACTGACCTGTTTTTATTCTACCCACATTCCCACCATCTTCCCCTCCCCTCCCTCCCCACCAAATTCTACCATTCACCTACACATTGGAGACACTTTACAGAAGACAATCAACTGACTGACTAACTTGCATGTCTTTGAGACATGGGAGGAAGCCAGACTACCCAGAGGAAATCCATTCAGTCACAAGAACATCCAAACTGATAGCGCAAGATAAAACCCAAGTCACTGAAGCTGTGAAGCAGCAGATCTGCAAGTTTGTTCGAAAGTACTTAGAGCAAAGACACAGACATTTGGTCCATTATGTGCCTAACCCCTTTAGGACTGCCACGTCTCGATTAGTCAAAAGGCTGTCACAAGGATAGTCCATGACTTGTGTTCTAGTTGACCACACAGAATATTCTGTACAATACTGGCAGGACCACAGGACCAGTAGGGATCGGAGATGGTTCTGAACACAAGCTGTGGGCAGGTAAGCACAGTGTATGTCATACAATGTGTATGACCTAGGAGGCCATTTGGTCCACTGACACTATGCCAGCTCACAGAGCAATCCCATTACTCCACTACCTTTTCTAGTAATCCATTCTAAATGTTCATTCTTGTATATCCTTGTATATCCATCTCCCAGATTCTAGCACTTACCTTTCTACCAGGGCAATTTACAGTTGCCAATTAACTTTCCAACCTGTGTCTTCAGGATTTGGGAGGAAAGTAGAGCATCAAATTATAGTGAGAGTGTACAATCTCCAGACAGATAGCACTGGACATCTGTAACTAGATGCACCACCCTGTTGTCAAGTGGGATTCAGTGTTTACATTTTTCAGTGAGTTATGGCAGACGAGGTTGTGTGCAGCAAGGATGCGGAGGCTTTGGAAATAGTGCAGAAGAGGTTTACCAGAATGTATTAGAGGGTATTCGCCATAAGGAGAGATTGGACAAACTTGGATTGTTTTCTCTGGAGCATCATAGGCTGAGAGGAGACCCGATAGAAGTATATACAATTTTGAGAGGCATAGGTAGGGTAGGCGTAGACTTGGCTACCACTTTGCTGAACAGTTGCATTCAATTTCCCTGTGTCCCACTCTTGGGTTTGCATCCATTTCTCCCCTACTCCTCATGCTCCGCTACATTCCTTCCTCTGACTTCACAATTTGCAATCCTTCAATCAGTCTGTTTTACAACTTCTGCTCCAATTTCCAGCCATCTGCCTATCAAAGCCCACCCTCGCCCATGTTCACCTATTGCCTGCCAGGCTCTGTCCTGCCTCTCCCCACTCTCAGCCGTCCTCATCTCCCCCGCCCCCCTACTACAATCTAGTCTGAAGAAGGGTCCCTGACCTGAATCATGAACCATCCATGTTCTCCAGAGATGCTGCCTGACCCGTTCCGTTACTCCAGCAATTTGTGCCCTTTTGTGTAAACCAGCATCTGCAGTTCTTTGTATCTAAAAAGATCATCATGAGCTGACAGCCCTATTTCTGTTCTGTACGACTCCATGCCATCAATGCTGGTGAATGAGTAGACAGCTTTAACATGAATCACATCCATAAGACATGAAAACAGTTATTGCTTTTAATGTCTAATATTTTTCACTTGCTCAGCAGGTTGTCAACATCAATACCTCTGTTGTTCCATTGTTGTTTCGATAGGTCAGAGAAAATAACCTCATGGAAGAGAGCAGGAATGTTAGAGAAGGCTCTTGTTCGAATGAATTAATCATTTATAAAGTCACAAGCTTATCACATCAAATCTGAGATGAGTGGGGGTGTTTAAACATTCTCACAGTGAAAACACAGTTAAATTAACATTAAAATTAAAAGGAAGTTAAAGAAAGAGGCTAAAAAAAGTGAGCATTGTAACATGAGGCATGAAGCAAAGGAAATATTTCTGAAGTAAGATCAACCATGTAGAGTTCATCGAGAGACTTCGAAGGAATGACTACAAGAGATTAAACTTCAACATGTATTCTTGTAAAAGTCAGTGTAGGTTTTGAATCCATGCACTTCGATAAATATGCAATTCTAAAAAATAAGTGTCCCCAAATGTAATTGCACCTTCGGTTATGACAATTTGACGTGAAATGTACTGTGACAGATTGAACACCTGGTCCGTTCAATATCATAAGATCATCTACGAGGATGAAAGGGTCAGTGGTGTTGTGGCCATTGCTGGGTCAGCATTGTGGCAATTGTTAGGTCAATGTAGTGGCCACTGTTGGGTCTGTGTTGTGGCCACTAGTGGGCCAGTGTTGTGGCCATTAGTGGGCCAGTGTTGTGGCCATTAGTGGGCCAGTGTTGTGGCCATTAGTGGGCCAGTGTTGTGGCCATTAGTGGGCCAGTGTTGTGGCCATTAGTGGGCCAGTGTTGTGGCCATTAGTGGGCCAGTGTTGTGGCCATTAGTGGGCCAGTGTTGTGGCCATTAGTGGGCCAGTGTTGTGGCCATTGCTTCTTTCTGGTAGCCACCAATCATTTGAAGAATATATGTCTTTAACAGAATTCTGATATAGCTTTGAAATTATTTCCTCCACAGACACTTTCAATTGTACTTGAAGTAATGTTGGCAGAGGGAGTAAAATGAGAGAAGATGTGATGCTATCCACTTTGGATGAATGGAAAAAAAAGAACATTATTATTTAAATCTACTGAAATTACACAAAGTTGAGAGGCAGAGGAATTTTAAATCAGATTGTTTCAAGCGCAAAATAAAATTACACGAAGACACAGCAAGTACTTAGGAAGGCTAAGTACTTATTATTGCAAGGGGTATTGAGCATAAAGTAGGGTAGTTTAACTTCACAGTATGTTAGTGGGACTACATCTGTACTGCTTTGATACCCATGGCTAAGGGAAAGCTATTTGGACTGATAGAGATGTGCAGGAAAGAACTGCAGATGCTGGTTTAAATCGAAGGTAGACACAAAATGCTGGAGTAACTCAGCAGGACAGGCAGCATCTCTTGGATTGATAGAGGTGCAGAGAATATTCACCAGGTTGGGCAAATTGGGCCAGTACTTCTTGGAGTAAAGTGGAGGCAAGGCCAAGATTGGATAAACCGTAATCTTATTGAATAGTGGAGCCAGGTCAAAGTGCAGATTGTTTTACACATGCTCCTGTTCCTTATGTTTTTATGTACAGGGTTGTCTCGAGTTAGATGTAATTGAAGTTTAATTAGTTGGAGTCTGAAAATGCTCTTGATAAAGTTTCACCTGTAAAGCTTAATTACGTTTAAACTACATGGACAAGAAGGTTGTAGTGTAGAAGCTGAAATAGATTTAGGGTTGAGTTTTTCCCTGGAAGAGTGAACGGGGAGATTTGAACCTGCTGTGCAAAAGGTAAACGAAGGTGAGGTGCAAACGATGAGGAATCCACCAGAGAGCCAGCTCCAGCCCACTGATCCACACTGATCTTTGCTATATTAGAGGCTGAGGGGCAACCTGACAGAAGTATATAAAATGATGAGAGGCAGAGACAGAGTAGAGTGCCTTAGTCCTTTCACAGGGTGGAAATATCAAACACTTGAGAGCATAGTTTTAAGGTAAAAGGTACGAAGATGAAAGATTTAAAAGGTAAGTTTTTTTACACAGAGCGCAGTAGGGTGCCTGAAAAGCACTGCCAGGGGAAGTGGTAGAAGTAGATATGATCATATTGTTTAAGAGACATATAGACTGTCACATGTACATATATGGAAAGGAGTGATATTGATCATTGTAGAAATGAGGAACTGCAGTTTACAAAATAAGACACAAAATGCTTGAGTAACCCAGCAGATCAGATGGCATCTCTAGAGAAGATGGATAGGTGATATTTTGGTGCTGGGACCCTTCTTCAAACGGTTTGTGAGGGAGGGGGGGGGGAGGGAAGAAGGGGGAAGGGGAGGTTTATTTACATGACATTGGAGAATTCAATGTAAGCTTCCCAAGGAGAATATGAAGTAGTTCCTCCAGTTTGCACGTGGACTCCCTCTGGAGGAAGCCCAGGACTGACAGGTCAATTTGGGAATGCAAAGAGGAGTTAAAATGATAAGCAGCCAGAAGATCCAGTAGGCCAATTGCAACTGTTCGGCAAAGTGCTCGTCAAGTCCGTGCTTGGTCTTGCCGATGTACAGGAGCCTAGGCAAACTCTTTTCTTGCTCCATCTGGGGAGAGGGAGCCCGAGAGCAGAAGTACAGGACACAGAGGAGAAGCAGTTGAGGGGGACATCTATATAACAGGGGAGAAACCACAGTTACTAAAGAAAGAGGACATTTCGGATATTCTGGAATGGAAAGTCTCATCTTGGGAGCAGATGTGGCGGAGAAAGAGAAACTGAGGGTAGAGGGCAGTGTCTGCAAGAGGTAGGGTGGGAGGAAAACTGGGAGTTGGTAGGATTGTCGTAGACGCACATCGATAGTCAGTCCCCTGTGATTGAGGCAGATTGATCAAGACAGGGCAGAGAGGTGTCAGAGGTAGATGAACAGTTTAAATTGACTATGTGGTTAACTCAGACACCTTTGGGCGGAAGGGCCTTTTCCTGTGCTGGTTTTATGCATTTAACTGAAACATGTTCAGCCTCTTCAGGGCAGCTCAGAGATGTGGAATGCCTATTAACAGATGTTAATTGCTCAACCAGGGTGAGATCTCAATCAACAACCAAATGTAATGACATATTCATGAGTTTACAGGGCTTCCTGAAACCTATGAAAGCTAGGGAACAGAGTGGCAGCTAAATTAATTGCTTTAAATTCAAGGCAGGATACACTAAATACTCCTGCGCTTCCTTGGTTACAGTGAGAAAGGTTTATTCATACTTCTTTCACTGAGAATTTATTTTCTGCACTCTGGTGTTTTTGTTGAAGTACACCTAGGTGTGTGTGGTTATGACATATTGAGGTTAGATTACCGGCAACAAGCAACAGACTCAGAAGTGTTATAAGAGAAAAAATTAAAGGTACATGTGCAAAAACCAATGCAGATGACAGTTCACAGTGGATTGGGACAGTGTGAGGTTTTTACAAACTCAACGGAAATGTAAAGGAAATAACAACTGAACTCGCAGGCAGCACAGTGAGCTGCTCTGTTGTGACTGTATTTCTTGCTGGGGCCTCTGCGAGGAAATGCTTCATCTGCATGAAACACTGCGATTGTGGTAAATGTGCACCTTATTCTGCATTTGTACACCCTTGTGTAGTGAAGTTCTCAATCCTTCAAACGGATACCCAGTTCTGTTCACTTGGTTCCAACCATCTCATTTCCTTTAAGGACACAAAGTGCTGGAGTAACTCAAGCTGAAGAGGGGGCCTGACCTGAAACGTCACGTATCCATGTTCTCCAGAGTTACTGCCTGACCCGTTGAGTTACTCCAGCACTTTGCGAAAACCAGCATCTGCAGTTCCCTGTTTCTAACCCATTTTGACATCGCTGGCAGAGGAGCTCAACCACTTTTTTGCCCGTTTCGAGAGAGGTCCGAATGAAAGAACCTCTCTCCAACTGGACCCTGCTGACCAGCCACTTACCCTCCAGTTAGAGGAGGTAAAGCGGGCCCTGAGAACTGTTAATGCTAGTAAGGCTGCTGGCCCGGATGAGATCCCAGGCAGGGTGCTCCGGGACTGTGCTCACCAGCTCGCTGGGGTATTCACAGACATTTTTAACCTTTCCCTAGCACACTCCTCCGTGCCAGTGTGCCTGAAAACCACCACTATCATCCCGGTGCCCAAGCAGACAATCATCAACTCCCTCAATGACTACAGGCCCGTTGCTCTTACATCTGTAGTCTCCAAGTGCTTTGAAAGGCTGGTCCTAGGTCACCTTAAATTATCTCTCCCCCCCTCACTCGACCCACACCAGTATGCATATAGGGCTAATAGATCTACAGAGGATGCCATAAACACTGTCCTCCATGCTGCACTACAACACCTAGAGGAGAAGGGGTCATATGTCAGGATGCTTTTTGTTGATTACAGCTCAGCTTTTAATACAATCATACCCAGCAAGCTGATCACAAAAATGCTAGACCTTGGCCTCAGCAGTCAACTGTGTCGGTGGATATTGGACTTTCTCAGTGAACGCCCACAGACGGTGAGACTTGGACCCTACACCTCGACATCCCTGACCCTCAGCACAGGAGCACCGCAGGGCTGTGTGCTCAGTCCGCTCCTCTACGCCCTATACACACATGACTGCTTGCCCCATCACCCCGCAAATAGGATCATAAAATTTGCGGACGATACAACCGTGGTGGGGCTCATCTCAAATGGGAACGAGGTCGCCTATAGAGAGGAGGTGCACAGACTTTCTGAGTGGTGTGCTCACAACAATCTCTCTCTGAACACTAAAAAGACAAAGGAGATCATCACTGATTTCAGGCGACATAGAGCGGAGCTCAGGCCACTGGAGATAGGGGGCGAGGAGGTGGAGAGGGTGCCTAGTTTTAAATTTCTGGGGATCAACATCAGTGAGGATCTTAAATGGTCTGTGAACTCTGCTGTAGTTGTAAAAAAGGCGCAACAGAGACTTTACTTCCTCAGAACACTGAGGAAGGCCCATCTGTCTGCTAAACTGCTGGAGTCTTTCTACCGCTGTTCGGTAGAAAGCATACTGACTTACTGCATAACTGCCTGGTTTGGGAACTGTTCAGCAGCTGACAGAGCAGCTCTCCAGAGGGTGATAAAAACTGCCCAGGGTATCATTGGACTCCCCCTGCCCCCTCTGGAGGACATTTACCACTCCAGATGCCGCAGCAGGACCTGTAATATCGTGAAAGACATTACACATCCTTGTCACCACCTTTTCACACTGCTGCCCTCAGGAAAAAGGTACAGGTCGCTAAAGTCACGCACTGCCAGACTCAAGAACAGCTTTTACCCATCAGCAATCTTGGAACTGAACTCTGTCTCGGGAGCGGGTTGTGGGGAAGGAGGGGGGGTGGGAGACAGTGTTAATTTATGTAAATGTGAATCCATGGGTGGGTTTGGGGAGGGAGGGAGTGTAAAAAGTATGAGTATGTGAATGTTTGAAGTTCTTTTAAATGGATAGACACAGTAATCTCGTTGTATGTGACACATGCAATGACAATAAAGCATTCTGATTCTGATTTTCTGAGTTTTGCTGTTTCCAGATTGTACTTTCAGCAAATTGTCATGCAAATATTTTAAAATATTAAATATTGGACAAGTGTAAAAATAGTAGTCACAGATTCACTCCACTTTAGAACATCATTTAGAAAAATTGTAGAACAAAAATTCGTCCTCATTTGAATTATAGTATATTAGGCATTAATTTCAACGTTACCAAATTTTGACAGGGCGGTGCAGTGGTATAGTTGCTGCCTCACAGTGACAGAGACCCGGTTTGATCCTGACTGCAGGTGCTGTCTATATGGAGATTAGACATTCTCTGTAACCATGTGGGTTTTCTCCAGGTGCTCCGATTTCCTCCCACACTCCAAAGACCTACACATTTGTAGGTCAATTAGTTTCTGTAAATTGTCCCTAGTGTGCAGGATAGAATTATTGTATGGGTGATTGTGGTTGGCATGAGCTTGGTGGCCTGAAGGGCCTGTTTCCACCCTGTATCTCTAAACATAGCAAAACTAAATTAAAATACAACATGCAATTTCTACATAACACATATTCAATGCATGCAATAAAAACCTTTGTGATTGAGAAAATCTCAAGCAGAAGAGAGACACAAAATGCTGGAGCAACTCAGCGGGACAGGCAGTATCTCGGGATAGAAGGAATGGGTGACGTTTGTCTGTTTCTCACACCCCATTGATTTTATAAAATACAGAGCAAAAGGAAGAACCCATGTGCCAATCCAGAACAAGGCAAATGGCTTGAATGACAGGGAGGAGATATATTAATGAAAAAATTAATGGGATTTGTAAAATATCTTTTGAAGTTGCTCAAATGATGCACTGTTTTATTTACAGTGAATATTGGTTTTATTTTTTTTAATACTTACCACATGTAAAGTTTCTAGGTTGAGCTCATCATCTGGGTTCACATCCACCCTGAAATACAGAGAAAATGAATAGAATCAGTGAAGGCTTCTCTCAATGAGCCATGGCCTTAGGGCCAACCTGCCTGCACTTCTACTTCTTCTTCTTCTTTGGAGTTTTATGGCAGCCGGCATCCACAATGTTGCATTGCTGCCACCTTCTGGCTTCACTCCACAGTCCTCATGTCTTTACATTATATCCTTTTTATAAGGCCAGAGGCCCTCAAGAAATTAAACAACACCTTTACTCCTTTTCCTTCCCCTCCATACTCTAGAATGTTCTTTTCTGATATATCTGTCATTCTAATTTTCTTCATTTCACTGATCAAAACTCTTCTTTCTGTTTCATATCTTCTACATGCAACTAGAGCATGCTGAACTGTTTCCGGCTGATGGCATTCCTCACACAGCCCAGTAGGGTGTTTTCCCAACATTTTTAATGTGCTGTTCAGGTGAGTGTGTCCTATCCTCAATCTTGCTAATACTACCTGTTCTCTCCTGTTCCCCCCTCTTCTTGCTGTAATGCCCACTCTATTTTGTAGCGAATAGAGGTGTCTCCCCTTTGTCTCCTGTTCCCAGTATTGTTGCCATTCCTGATTTATTTTCTTCCACACAATGTGTTTTCCTTCAGATTTGGATAATTGTAAGTTTACCTCTATGTTCTCTTTTTTAACGGCCTCTTTTGCTAATTTATCCACTTTTTCATTTCCTAGCACACCAATGTGTGCTGGGACCCACAACAAAGTCACGTCACTGCCCTTCCTTGTTACTTGGCTTAATAGTAGTAGAATTTCATACACTAGGTCAGGCCGCCTATGGGATGCACCAGACCCAATACTCTGGATTGCAGACAATGAGTCGCTACATATTAATACTTTGCATGGTTGCACCTGTTCTATCCACCAAACTGCCATCAAAATAGCGTACAGTTCCACTGTATACACTGCCAAATAGTTATTTGTTCTTTTGCAAATCTCAACATTCATCCCTTGCACTACCACAGCTGCCCCTGTTGTTTCAGCTACTGGGTCCTTTGATCCATCTGTGAAGATTAAGAGGTGTTCCCTGTATCTATTATATATATGGTTATGGTATTCTGTTTTTAGGTCCGAATTTTTTTCCCTCCTTTTTGCCTCCCATATCTCCAGATCAACTTTTGGGATGTTCAGTAACCATATTGGGACAGATGGCCACAATACTGCAGGGCAGAACTCTTTGTCCTCTACTTCCATGTCCCTTGCCACACCTCCTCCAACCCAGCCGAAGCTTCCAGACTGAGCCACCCCTCTCTCCCAGCACTCCTGTACTACCTGTTTTGTTGGGTGGTTCTCTCCATGACCCTTAAGGCTTAGCCAGTAATTAGCCATTAGTTGTCTGCGGCGCAGTCTCAACGGCATCTCCCCAGTTTCCACCTGTAGTGCACATACAGGTGACGTCCGCACACCTCCTATACAGATTCTTAGAGCTTCCGCTTGGACTTTGTCCAACTCGGACAACACTGACTTAGATGCTGATCCATAAGCTATACTGCCATACTCTAGTCTGGATCTGATCAGTGATACATAGATATGTTTAAGAGATAATATATCTGCTCCCCACTCTAAGCCTGCTAAGCATCTCATTACATTGATGGCTTTTTTGCATTTTCCAATTATTTTTGTAATGTGGACCCTCCATGTCAATCTGGAGTCAAAATGGACTCCCAGGAAACGGAAATCTTTTACTCTTTCCAAATTGTTGCCGTATAGTTTTAACTGGACATCCTCTTTAATTTTCTTCCTTGTGAAAACCATTGTCTTTGTCTTCTCTATAGAGAATTTAAAACCCCATTTCACTCCCCACTCTTCCACCTGGGCTATCCCTTGCTGCATTTTTTCCACGATAAAATCTATATTCTTCCCCTTTCTCCATAGGCTGCCATCATCTGCAAAGAGCGATCGCCCCATCTCTGGTTGAATGTTTGCAAATATATCATTAATCATGATTGAGAATAGGATCGGGCTTATCGCACTTCCTTGGGGAGTTCCATTCTCGACTACACATTTACTAGAGATGTCTGACCCTATTTTAACTTGGATACTTCTACCGTTAAGAAAATCCATTATCCAGTTAAAAATATTTCCTCCTACTCCCATTAAATGCAGCTTTATTAGAAGACCTTCTCTCCACAACATATCATAAGCCTTGTGTTCAAAAGGGAACTGCAGATGCTGGAATATCGAAGGTACACAAAATTGCTGGGGAAACTCAGCGGGTGCAGCAGCATCTATGGAGCGAAGGAAATAGGCGACGTTTCGGGCCGAAACCCTTCTTCAGACTGATGGGGGGTGGGGAAAGAAAGAAGGAAAAGGGGAGGAGGTGGAGGAGGAGGAGCCCGAGGGCGGGCGGATGGGAGGGTGGGAGGAGACAGCTAGAGGGTTAAGGAAGGGGAGGAAACAGCACGGGCTAGCCAAATTGGGAGAATTCAATGTTAATGCCATAAGGACGCAAGGTCCCCAGACGGAATATGAGGTGCTGTTCCTCCAATTTCCGCTGTTGCTCACTCTGGCAATGGAGGAGACCCAGGACAGAGAGGTCGGATTGGGAATGGGAGGGGGAGTTGAAGTGCTGAGCCACCGGGAGGTCAGGTAGGTTGTTGCGGACTGAGCGGAGGTGTTCGGCGAAACGATCGCCCAACCTACGCTTGGTCTCACCGATGTAAATCAGCTGACATCTAGAGCAGCGGATGCAGTAGATGAGGTTGGAGGAGATACAGGTGAACCTTTGTCGCACCTGGTATCATAAGCCTTCTCTACATCAAAAAATACAGTAACCACAGATTCTTTTTTAACTTGTGCTTTCCTTATATCATCTTCCAAGCACAGAACTGGATCATTAGTACCTCTCCCTTTTCTAAAGCCACTCTGATAATTAGCCACTATACCGTTTTTTTCCATTAGATGCATTAATCTTTCATTTACCATTCTTTCCATCAGTTTACACATGTGTGCTGTTAAAGCTATAGGTCTATAATTTACTGGATTACTTGCATCTTTCCCTGGTTTCCTAATAGGCACAATGATTGCTTCCTTCCACCTCTCCGGTATTCGCCCTTCTTCCCACACCTTGTTATATAGTGCAAGTATCTTTTGGAGTCCCTCCTCACTTAGATGCTTTATCATTATGTAGCAAATATCATCCTTCCCTGGGGCTGAGTTCTTACACTTGGCCAGAGCTCTCTTTAGCTCCCCCAAATTAAATGGAATATTGTACTTGTCCTCTGTGATACCTTTCCTTTGTAAGGCCTCAACATTTTCCTCTCTTGTTCTTTCCCTACCTCTTCTTCCTTCATCTGATAAGTTGTGGGAGCTGTGAACCCTACTAAAAGTGTTAACCATTAGTTCTGCTTTGTCTTTATTTGAGACTACAGTTTGATCTCCATTTGTTAGGATAGGATAACTCCACTCCCTTTTATCACCTTCCATTTTTTTAATCATCCCCCATATCTCCCCTACCTGTGTTGTGTTTCCAATTGAATCACAATACTTCCTCCAATATGCTCTTTTTGTTTGTCTTATAGTCCTCCTTACAATTGCCTGAGCCTGTTTGTAATTAATCATGTGTTGGTAGTTATGAGTTCTTTTTAATAATCTGAATGCTCTGTTTCTATTCACCACTGCCTCTTTACATTTATTGTCCCACCATGGCACAGCTTTCCTTTTTGATCTTCCTTTACTTTTAGGTATGGAAACTAATGCTGCTCTTTTGATACCTTCTGACAATTTATTCTCAAAGTTTTCTATATCTGTCTCTTCTTGTATCGGTTTTACATATCTATCACTTTCCTCCTTAAATTTCTCCCAATTAGCCTTTCCAAACACCCATCGTCCACTTCTGTTTTCTTTACTCATAGTTAAAGTAATATTTATTTTGCATAGCACAGGATGATGATCACTTCCTATGGTACCCTTTTCATATACTTCCCAGTTACATTTAGCAGCAATCCTATTAGAAACAAGTGTAAGGTCCAACACAGACTCCTTCCCTGTCCTAACATCTACCCTGGTCTTCTTTCCATCATTTAGACATACTAGATTACCATCATTTAATAATTCCTCAATTACCTGTCCATTATTATCTGACTTTCCACTGCCCCATAATGTATTATGTGCGTTAAAGTCCCCACACCAAATAACATTAGATTTGCTCTGGCCTTCTACTTCCTGTAACTTATTGACCTCTAATCGCTTACATGGATTATAGTAATTTATTACCACTATTTTCCTCCTCTCAGACCACACTTCTATTACCACATATTCCTGTTCCTGCCCAATTCCTAATACCTTGTATGGTATCCCTTTTTTAATGAAAGTGGCACAACCCCCTCCTCCCCCATTTCCCCTATCACATCTCACTGCAACATAATCATATAGAACAAAATCTAAACTTGGTTTCAACCAGGTTTCCTGGATACATACGACATCTGGTTTTTCCTTCCTACTGTCTATGAATTGCTTAAAGTCTTGCCCATTGGCTAACAAGCTTCTTGCATTCCATTGTAGGATTAACATTAATATTATTAACCCACACATGTTGACTCTTGGCTCGCCTGGATACTGAGACCATCATGTATTTCCTCCCACTTCAATCCTGCCATGCCCAAGTGGTGGACTGCAGCCTTTACAATGATTTGGATCCTTTCTGTTTTGGATTTTACTTCTGCTGTCGCATTTATTACTCCTGCTATAAATATAACCAGGTTTTTCTTTTCTTTCCATATACTCTTTTCTTTTTCTTTTATTGTTTCCATTATGCCCATATCTTGCTCCCTCCTGATCCTTCTTTCATTCATCTGTTTTGTAGGGTCAGCCTTTTTTACTGCCTCTGCATAGGAGACCTTTTCCTTCACTCTTATGTTTTGTACTTCAGCTTCACGTTTCATCACCTCACAGCCCCAGTAAGCCACACTATGCTCTCCTCCACAATTACAGCACTTTGGTCTGACCCCCTCTCCACACTGACCATATTCATGGTCCCCACTACACCTTGCGCATTTCCTCGCCCCCTTGCACATTTTAGCTATATGCCCAAATTTCTGACATTTGAAGCACCTCATTGGTTTGGGTACGTACTCTCTTACACTATATCGCATGAATCCAAAATGGACCACTTTTGGAAGGGATTCTGTCTTGAATTCAAGCAGGACTGACTCAGTTTCCTCTTTCTTTGCTCCTTTGGTCATTCTTTTGGCATTCATAATTAATTCACATCTCTTTCTGAGTTCCTGAACCAGTTCACTCATATTGACTTTGAGAGGGATTCCATAGATAACCCCTTTACACCCTGCCCTCCTCCGTTCTCCCACTCTCACTACTTTGATTATTTTGATTTTGTCAATCTTGTTCATTTTCATTGCCTTTTCAACTTGAGCCTCACTGTTGCACCCTATTAGCATGTTTCCATCTTCCAGCACTCTTGCATACTTTACTTCCCCAACCTGGGCTCTGATTATTTTTGTCAGCTTCATTGGCTCTATCTTCTTTACTCCTCCTTCTCCTTCAAACCTCACCACTACATTTAACGAAATTTCCTTTTCTGGTTCCTTTTCTGGTTCCTTGTCTTCACTCTCCGATCCACCAATATTGCTTTTCCTTCTTTTACGGCTGCTCTTCCTGGGACTACCCCGTGTTCCCACGGTTTCCCACTCCTTCTCAACATTTCCTTCATTATCCTCTCCTCCACTGGCCTCCATACCACTAGACCCACTCTCTCCTGTCATTTTGTAACAGCAGGGAATAGTGCCAGAGCACCGTTTACCGGACCTATACAGGCCGTCGGCCGATACCCCAATACAATATTTCCCTACTATTACTACTCAGTGTCTCCTCTCTCTCTCTCCCAACCTCCGGACCGGCGCGGTCCCTCCCTGCAGCTGCACTCAATCGACAGCCAAACTCCGTGAGCAGCGTTCGAGCCCCCTGCCTGCACTTTCATTACATTATCTGTTAAACCTGAGGCCAATTAGTACAGCTTGAGTGATTTTGTACTTGGCACCAGTTTTAAAATTTTGCAACCTCAATGAACTTACCATCATTAATTCTAAACATTTATAATATTTAACATTACATTTGCTTAGTCTAAGGTTTGCACTGAAATAGGAGCATTGCTTATAGCTTCATACACTTGGCATCGACAGAGAGGTGCTCTGGTGTGACTGCTTCTGGGTGGTATTTGTGCCAGGAAATGCTTCACCCGCATGAATGCTGCAAATGTGCATTTTGTTCCACATTTATTTAGCTCCAGAGGAATCTTTCCCTGTTGCTCCCAATATCCAAGGAAAAGACAGACTCAATAAAGAGTATCCAACAGCCCTCTGGGATCTCTGCACTTCGCTTATACTCCTGATTTTAATTGCTGCATTACTTGCAGGCATGTTTTCAGCTGACAAGGTTCTGAGCTCAGTGATTTCAAGGCACATACTGTAGCTCCAGTGACAGGGAAGAGATAGGTATTAATGAAGAAACAATAGGTTTTGTAAAATATAATTTTAAAGCAGCTCAAATAAAGCATTTCCGCCTGCCCGCCTCTCCACTTCTATTTCCCCCTTGAAGACACATTAAAATCCAGTTTATCAATCTGCCTTAACATCTTCTTCTGGCCAGTTGAAAATTTTGTCTGATAATCTTCCTGTGAAGCACCTTGAAAGTTTTACTATGTTATGAAGACTTTATAAATGCATTGTACTTTTAATCTTGAATTAAAAACATGTGAGAGACTCTGGTCTTTTATTGATGGCATTGGTAGCAGAGAAAAATCCAAAGCAAATTAAAACGTTTTAATCTGCCCAATATTCTGCATTTACCATTTGAGGTAGAAATATGTTCACAAAATATAAAAAAGAGATCTTGACTGAAATGGGATTGTGGATAATTTCACAATTTAAACTACAACACAGCAGATGTTCATTTTAAAAAAAATTACAGATCTTCCTTTGCCAAAACTATTTCATGAAGGAAGGAAACTTGGCACAGGTTTTGCAGCACTCGTAATGGCGAGGCTACAAATGCTTGCTGTTATTTACAGCAACTTCTGGCATCTCAAAATGTATAATTATAAGCAGAAATGTGAAGAATGCTGTCAGTGATATCCTGCTCCTCTGCAGTCTTGGCAGATGGAATTCTCCGAAGATCACGGTCCTGTCGTAAAGCTGGAGTAATCACCCATTGGCCTTGCATGAAATACTGATGAAAACTCAGGCCACTTTCAATTATGAGTTATTGAATTTTTAATGGCATGGCAAATCATAATTACTGCTGAAAAACCTCCCCAGCAATTAATTTTCATATATGAAAACTTTAAAATTGCATACTATTTTTTAAATGTTGCTTTTAAGTTATTCTCATTCATGTCTTTCCTTAATTTGCACAGAATCTTCACGTTGCCTCCGTAAAAACAAAAGTTATAGTTTTGTTTTTAATTTCTTGAATTAGTGTCAATGAGCATTTTACTAGTGATTCTCTTTAAAGGGCAATTAATTCAAACAGGGGCTGGGAGATCGGAAAACTACAGGTAAGTTTAGGTTTAGTTTAGAGAAACTGCATAGAAAAAGGCCCTTCAGCCCGTCAAGTCCATGCCGACTATCGATCAGCCGTTCGCACTAATTCTGTACTATCCCAACTCATCCATTCTCTTCACACTAGTAGTAATTTACAGAGGCCAATTAACCTACAGACCCACATGTCTTTGGCATGTGGGAAGAAACTGGAGAAAACCCACAGGGAGAACGTGCATACTCCACACAGACAGCTCCAGAGATCAGGATCAAACCCGGATCTCTGGTGTTGTGAGGCAGCAGCTTTACCAACCGCCCATTATAGTGATTATATCAAACATCTGTAGAATAAGTGAATTTTGACTACTGTGACTACAATGCGAAAAAAAACCACATCAGCTACAAAATGCTTTGGGATATCCGAAGTACAAGAAAAGAACTATATAAATGTAAGTCTATTCTTGTTGTGTGTGGGGTTCTTTTTTTCTGAATTAGAATTTATTGAGTACACTCCTGAGAATTTCAACAGCAGTGAAGGCAATTCCTCTTCTGCTGCCATGGGAGGTTTAGAGAGTATTTTTTGTAACCTAAATAATAACTCTGAACTAGTTAGTAAATTAGTGTGGAAGGTGCCGACAATTTTTCTTTGATAAGACAAATTTACAAGTTGCTGCAGCATTTAATTAAAAACCACACTGTGTTTACAGATTGAAAAGTTGCTGACGCAGTAGCTACGAGGGAAGGCTGTAAAGAAAAAGATGCTATCAGCATTCTCTACCGTAGTTTGACATCAAGATACTGCACCAGCAGTGGAAATGTGGTAGCTACAAGACACATCTACACTGGTCAATCTCTAGTCTTAGTATGCTGAGTTGTTGCCTCTCTATCATTCACAGTGTGGATGAGGATGTCACAAATCTCATCTGTGACTACATATTTCACTGAGGTTCATGGAGTCTGTATCTGTAATCTGGCAACTGTAATCATGATGTTTGTTTCTGTTGCTATGTGGAGCTTATACACGAAGCCTAGAGATGATTTTGTTGATCATGTCTAAACAGCTAATATTAATAAATGACGTAGAGCAGAACGCAAAATGCTGGAGTAACTCAGCGGGTCAGGCAACATCCCTGGAGAACATGGATAGGTGATGTTCCGGGTCGAGACCCGAGTCTGAAGAAAGGTCTCGACCTGAAACGTCATCTATCCGTGTTCTCCAGGGATGCTGCCTGACCTGCTGATTTACTCCAGCACTTTGTGTCCTTTTGTGCATTAACCATCATCTTCAGATATTTTGCTTTCGGGAATTATCTCATAGAAAAGCAAACTTTGGCAGGGAAAGAATAGGGAGAAAGCAGGAGAGGGTGGAAGAACTGGGCAGATGAAAAATATTCAGCAGGTTTATGAAACACAATGGAAATCAGGTTAATACTTAAGAGTGTCCCAGGTGCAACCTGGAGTAAGGCTATCATTGGAAACATTTCCAACTATCCTCACTTTGGCAATTCAGCTTTGGCAAACAACTCAGCAAATCTATGCAGTTGGTTTCTCACTCAGAAACCATGGAAACTCTACAGTGGCAGCAGCAATTATATACAGTAGTTTCCTTGCCACTTGAATCCTCAACATGTAGTAAAGTCAAGTAAGTTCTGCTAGTGGAAAGCAGATCCGCATTGAAACATCTTACTTTTCATTATTATCAGTTGGTTGTTCTTCTGACCGGGTGGCACCAGCAATGGCTGCCTCGCCAGCAGTGTCTGTCCTTTCCTTCTTTGTTGTTTTTTAGTATGTGTTAAATGTATGTTTTAGTGTTGTTTAGCTTGTTTTATGTGGGGGGTGGGGGGGAACTTTTTTTAATCTCTTACCTCGACGGAGATGCCATTTTTTTCCGTACTGTATCTCCATCTGCAGTGCGGCCTAACATCGAGGATTTGGCGGCCTTTGCTGGAGATCGACTGGGAGCTCCATCTGCGGGAGCCTGCTGACTTTCACACCGTGGAGCTCGCGGTCCCTGGTTAGAGACCAACTCGGGAGCTCCAGGCCGCAGGAGCTTCGACCACACTGAAGCCAAGGTATTTAGCGGAGAAGGTATTGCTGGTAAATTTTCCAATGCCTTGTGATGCCTTTGACCGCCCCGACGTGGGAGCTTCAATCGCCCCAATGCGCGAACTTCGACCTCCGGCTGCGGGAGCTTCGATCACCCCGACTGCAGATGGCTCGACGTCCCCGACCGCAGGAGAATAAAGAGGGAAGAACATTAAACTTTATTGCCTTCCATCACAGTGGGGAATCGAGGGAATCCGCTGTGGTGGATACTGATGTTAACTTTTATGTAGTTGTGTGTCTCTTTGCTTTTTATTCGTATGGCTGTATGGTAATTCGAATATCACTGTATCTTAATTAGTTCACGTGACAATAAAAGACCTTTGAGAGCTCAAAACACAATGTCTATTTCTTTCCAGGCTCTCCTACATTTTTATCCAGAGATGCTGCCTGCCCCGCTGAATTACTCCAGCGTTTTGGTCTTTCAAGAGTTTGGTGTCAGAAAAGTGATCAACATGGACTGTCCACTGCTGCCAAGAGAAAGTGGTGAGGGCCTCAGTGCACGGGATGTTGGTCTGGGAGAGGAGGTTAATGTTGGCTTACTTACCCTACTTGTGAATTTGGAGGATTTAACGGAGAGGGTATTGCTGGTAATGTTTCCAATGCCTTGTGATGCCTGTAGTAGGTAGTCCAAGACTCAGTTGGAAACAGGAGGGCAGGGATCACCACTGCTGGTAGACCATTAGGTCCAAAGACTTTTGAGTTTGAGTTTGAGTGAAAGTTTAGTTTATTATCATATGTACTGAGGTACAGTGGAAAGCTTTAGTTGCGTGCTAACCAGTCAGCGGAAGGACAATACATGATTATGATTGAGTCATCCACAGTGTACAAATACATAATCAAGGGAATAACGTGAATAATGTTTAGTGCAAGAGAAAGCCCAGTAAAGTCCAATCAAAGATAGTCTCCAAAGAGGTTGCCTTTTTCCTCAAAACCTTCAACTAACAGCCAGATTACAGAATCCTTTCTCTCGAGGGTTTTGAGATACTGCAGTCCCTCTGTTTATCATGCAAAATATTTGCCTAGAAGGGTCAACACAGAGACATGTTGGGTGACATTTCATCAAGCACAGCAAAACATGGAGGAAGAAATGTTCTGCTGAGACCTTTTCTGGGATTGGGAATGGGAAGAGAGGAAAATATTCCTATGGAGTTTGGAGCTTAAAGAAAGCTGAGAGGATTAGACTTGCTTTATTTATCTATCAGTTTGAAATATACCATTAAGAATAATAAGTTAGACAAGTAAACAAATCACCATCATTCAAAGAACAGTATTAACTAATTTAACCACCCAATATCATTCTTTAATAATCTTGATATCCAATTTGGTTCCTTGTCCTTGTAGTTAGGGCGGCACAGTTGTGTGGCATATGGAGCTGCTGACTCACAGCGCCAGAGACCTGCGTTCGATCCTGACCTTGAGTGCTTTACTTTAGACTTTAGACTTTAGAGATACAGCACGGAAACAGGGCCTTTGGCCCACCTAGTCAGCGTTGACCAGTGACCACCCCATACACTAGCACTATTCTACACACTAGGGACAATTTCCAATTTTACCAAAGCCAATTAACCTACAAACGTGTACATCTTTGGAATGTGGGAAGAAACTGAAGCACCCGGAGGAAACCTCACGTGGTCACAGGGAGAATGTGCAAACTCCATACAGACAGCACTCAAGATCAGGATCGAACCCGGGTCACTGGCGATGTAAAGCAGCAACTCCACCACTGTTGCCTGTATGTAGTTTGCTCTTTCTCAAGATGACCAAGTAGGATTCCTCTGGATTTCATCCTACATCCCAAAGATATACAGGTATGTAGTTTAATTGACTTCTGGCAATTGCCCCAAATGTGTAGAGAATGGATGCAAAGGCGGATGACATAGAACTAGTGTGAACGGATGATCGATGGTTGGCGTGGACTCAATGTGTTGGAGTGCCATGCCGCATCTCTCAACGAAACTAAACTATGGCCTTCAACCTACATAATATCCACATGCAAACTAGACATGGCTTCCCACTTCCTTGATTAGCTTGATTGAAATACGTTGGATTATTTCTTCCTATTTAAACATAACCAGGCAATTCCTTGTGTACAGTGAATGAAACATTCAAACTATTCTTTCATACAACATGAATAAATCAGTCCTGATAATTTACATCAACTGAATAAATGTAACCAGGTAATTCTTTAACAGGCCTTAAAGCACTAACCAGTCTAGATAATCATTCACTCACACTGAAAGCACACTGGCTGGAAAAAAATCCTTACTCTTGCTAAGTAAAATTCATCTGCAACTCACTCAGTTTAGCAACACAATCCTGAGAATACGCTCACATTAAATAACACAAACCCAATAATCCTCACAGACTGAATAACAACCTGTCTAATCCCCACAAAGTGAATCATAGAAGTCTTTCAATTCCATTACATTAAATAAGATTTTCCTGATAATTCCCTTGCAGCTGAATTAATCCCTGATAGGCCATTTAGAACTCAGATACCAGGAGCAGAATGAAGCTACAAAGGCCAGGAGCTGTTCTACCATTGAACAAGATCATGGATGATCTGGTCTTGGCCTCTGCTCCATTTTTCCACATGTTCCCCATAACCATGTTAGACCGAACATCTGTCTACCTAGGCTTTAGGTAGATTCTATAAATTAGCCTCCATAATTTCTTGAGAAGCAAATTCCAAAGATTCCAAAGCCAATGAAAGAAGAAAGGGCACAAATTGTTGGAGTAACTCAGCAGTAATATAGATAGGTGATGTTTCAGGTTGGGCCCCTTCTTCAGACCCAACACAAAAAGTTACCTATCCATGTTACTCCAGGGATGCTGCCTGACCTGCTGAGTTACTCCAGCACTTTGTGACTTTTTGTGTAACCGAGCATCTGCAGTTCCTCCTGTCTTCCAATGAAAGGAGAAATTCCTTCCCACCTTTACATGAAATGGATGAACCATTTGTCTGAAACGATGCCCTGATGCCAACATTCCCTGGAAGGAAGTAACAGCCTCATGGCAAATAGAACAAAACATGATCTCATAAATCTCCTCACATCGATTAACACAATTTTAATAATCCTGAGATAGATGAATAGGGCCTTGATTATCCACAAACATTAAATAACAGTCTTTGTAATCCCCAGATTGTGGAGAACAGCCCTGATAATTTCCACAGATCGAAGAGAACAGTCTTCATAATTGCAAATTTGTGCTGTACAGCTTTGAGAATCCCCATTCAGCAACCCAGCCCTTAGGAACCCTCATATCACAAATCACACTGCCAGTAATCCACACAGAGCCTCCAGAAAGTATAATGCAGGAATAGTGTGAGGCCATGCACCTCAGTAAAAGGAGTCTACCGGCAGGTTATTATCTAAATGGAGAAAGCATCTAGATGAGTAAAGTACAGTGGGACCTTGGTATTTCTGAATATGAATCTCAGTCTGAATAAGGGTCTTGACCTGAAACATCACCTATTCCTTTTCTCGACAGATGCTGCCTAACCTGCTGAGTTACTCCAGCATTTTGTGACCATCACCAAAAAGCTAATTGGCAGGTGCAGCAAGTGGTTAGGGAGGCAAATGGCATATGGGTCTTTATTATAAGAGGATTGGAGTTTAGAAATAGGTAAGTGTTGAAACAGTGCAGCCACATCTGGAGCATTGTGCATAGTGTGTTCCCCTTATTTATGAAACAATATATTAACATTGGGGGCAACCCAAAAAGAGATGGCACAGCGGTAAAGCTGCTGCCTTTCAGCGCATGCAGCACCGGAGACCCGGGTTCGATCCCGACCATAGGTTCTGTCTGTACGGAGTTTGTACTTTCACCCCGTGGGTTTTCTCTGAGATTTTCAGTTTCCTCCCACACTCCAAAGACGTACAGGTTTGTAGGTAAATTGGCTTGGTAAATGTAAAAATTGTCCCTAGTGTGTGTAGGATAGTGTTAATATGCAGGCATCGCTGGTCGAAGGGCCTGTTTCCGCGCTGTATCACTAATAAACTAAACTAAAAAGATCAACCAAGCTAGTTCCCGGAATAAAAGGTTTGTCCAATAACAAGTGGCTGAAAAAAATTAAACATGTATTCGCTGGAGTTTAGACAAATGAAGGATAAATCTCTGGAATACTCTACCCCCGGGTATTGTGTCTGCAAATTCATTGGGGGTATTTACAAGGTTATGTTTAGTTTAGTTTAGAAATATAGCATGGAACCAAGCCCTTCATCTCATTGAGTCCACGCCGACTATCGGCATCCGTCTTTGTTTTCCCACTTTCCCATCCACTCCCTACACACTAAGGGCAATTTACAGAGACCAATTAACCTACAATCCCACACGTCTTTGAGATGTGGGAGAAAACCGGAGCACCCGGAGGAAACCCTCACAGTCACAGTGGGAACATGCAAACTAGACACGGATCGAACCCAGGTCTCTGGCATTGTGAGGCAGCAGCTCTACCCGCTGCACCACTAGGCTACCCACACTATGGAATATAAAACAGTGAAGAACTGTAATAGAAGAAGAGTTGAAGCTGAGGGCAGATTAGCCATAATCACATGGAATGAATGGTGGAGTGGTCAAGCCTTGCTCCTATTATTGTCATGTTCTTGAATAGCCCAGGCCTGATAATTTACACACACTGGACAGAGCCCTTGCAATCCCCTATATCCCCATATTGCAAAATACATCTCATACATGAACAAAACCCTCCTAACCCACTCTCCAGAAATTATAATTATCCATGATAATCCTTACACACTGGATTACACAACCTTGATAACCCCATCAATCTGAATAGCACAGTACAGACTAGTAGTCATATTGAATTACAACCTTCCTTATAATGTGCACACATTGAATAACATACTCTTTATAACCCAGTCACTGTAAATAGCAGGGCACTAATAATTTAGACACATTGAATAACACAACCCTAACAATTGCCAGATAATAACAGATGACAAAATTCCATAAGAGTGAGAAAAATAAGCTATTATACCCTTAGATTGGATATTACGATTCAGCCAATTGCCTCTCAGACTGAATGCAACAAAGTGCTCTCGTAAATAAAAGAAGAAGCAGGAGTGAGGCAGCAGTTTGCATCATCATGCTCTGACCTTTCAAAGTTGAAATCTGCAGCCGGGACCACTTACTGCAGTAGGCAATAGATTTTTGAGCCATTTAAATCATTGACAACCTTACGATTTCCCAACGGACCCAATGGATTCACTGGACCCGTCCCTCTGGAACACAAGCACACCTGGAAGCGGAAGGGAGGTCTCCATTGTGGTAGGGAGTCCACCCTAATCTCTCCTCCCACCTAGCATCTCTCAGACCAATGTACAATTGCTGGTGAACAAGAAAGAAGACCTAAATGCAAGACTGCCATATCAGAGGGATGGGGAACTGCTGCCATCTCTGTTTCACAGAGGCCTGGCTCACCCTCACCTCTCTAGACATGGTGCCCCTGTAGGCAGGAGGAAGAAGTACAGCCAGGTGGTCAGATTTTCCAAAGGAAATTGTTTTTTCCATCCACTGCATGATCTAGACAGCGAAGCCGGAGAAAGGAAGAGGCGCTTCCAGAAAAGGGCATCTGCTTCATGATGAATTTGTTGTGATGCAGTGCTTTGACCCATTCCTGCTCCCCAGACCTGGAACATCTGGCGTTTGAATGTGGTTCATTCTACCTACCCCCATCATCCAGACTACAGTCTCTGGCTGACAACAAACTAGCACTTGGAGAATTAAGTGCCACGATCATACAAGTATGAGATGGAGTAGCCTTTCATATAATCGCTGGGGATTTTAACCAGGCTAGCTTGAAGAAGTATATGCCAAACCACCATTAATACATTACCTTCAACACCATATAGTGAACATGCAGAAAATGGAGGGAGATGTAGCAGACAGAAGGAATTAGTTTAAGCGGACATTATGTGCAGCCTGTTCTACAGTATGTTCTATGTAACACACTGGACCACTGCTGTACCACCATCAGCAATGCCTATCACCCCATCCTTTGCCCACACTTGAAAATCTGAACACTTGCCTGTGCTTCTTCTTCCTGTCCACAGACCGAGACTGAAGTGTGCACCATCAATGAAGGGGACTACAATGTGTTTGTCACAAATGACAATTCTGGAACTGGTTTAAATCAGTGAACTGGGCCATCACAAGGATTCACCAGCACACAGTATAGAATATGCATAGTTGTGACCAACTTCATAATGAGTATGCACACCTACTAAAACCTTTGGACTCTTCCCCAATCAGAAGTCCTGGATGAAACAGTAGCCTCGTAACCTGCATTGGATTGGCAATCCAGAGTTATACAAGAAGTCCCGGTCTGATCTCCTGAAGGCCACCATAGGTGTGAAGGGACAATTCCAGACTAAGCTGCAGTCACAGATGGATTCTCCTCCTACAAGTAGGTATGTTGCAAAGCCTACCTGAAGCGTCTTTGAAAATCTGCCGCTTCGGGTGTGCGCGATTTTGGCGCCGTTTAGAGGGGGCGGGTTTAAAACGCGATTTTCTCTAGGCTGTTCAAATCGAAGATGTTCAGCCTAGTTAATTATTAACGAAAAATCGCTGGAAGACCCCGTCGCAAAAGCTATTATTAGTTTTAAAGGCCTCGTAAAATAGTTATAGTAGTTTAAAAATCAATCTCTAAACCCGTGACCGCCAGCAACCGCAGGGTCTCATAAAGCAAACAGCTGAAGTTAGGCTGTATATATTTACATTAAAAAGGGCTTCTAAAGAACCCTTTATACAAAGTTTAATATTGCGAGCAGCTCAATTTGGCCCCATTATATCGCGCAGTATTTTTCTGGGCATTTGGGGCACAAATCTACCGCAATGTGAACGTTCTAAACCAGCGCGTTCCACAGGGACCCACTAGAAAGCTGATTTAAATGGGCATTTATTTACAGCAATTGAACACTAAATTCCTTCCATTTGGCCTATAAATTAATGTAAATGAGATTTAAAAATCATGTTTTATTGTGAATTATTTGTGAATATTATTTGGACATTTAGGCTATTTAAAAATGTTAATCATTTATTAAGAAATGGATAGATGTTTAGATCTAGTAATTGAAGTCTGAAATTAGCTACAATTAGGTAACTAACTAATTATATGCTTTAATTTCAGGTCATCCAAGTAAGATTATTTTATATTTGTTTCAGAATGCTTCAATCTATGATAACTGAAAATTTCATTCAGTTTTCTTAATTTTTAAGAAAGTTATGGGCTTTTGACTGTTCAAGATCACAGCTTTTTTGTTATGTCCATAGAAAATCAATAGGGAACAAGATGCTCATTTCCGAGTATGAAAATGGCCATAACTTTTTAAATACTTGAGATATGAAAGTGAATTAGGTGTCAAATTAAACTTATTTTTATGCTTTATCTGATGGGATAAATTACAGACTTGATTTTTAAAATCTCAAAATTTTGTAACATTGCTACTACAAGGCAAAACAAGGACCCATCTACCTGAGCCCCCACGGTCACCAACTGTGATCTCAGTCTCCGAGGCAAACATCAGAGCATATTTCACAAAGGCAAATCCACACAAAATATCAGGTCCAGGCCGAGTACTATTCAAGGACATCGTCAACCTCTTGCTTCTGAGATATAAGGTCCTATCTGGTTCAAAAGGACATCTTCCGTGCTGGTGCCCAAGGTGAGCACAGTGAACTTTCTCAATGACTACCACTCAGTAGCACTCACATCCACCATAATAAAGTGCTTTGAGTGGTTGGTTATGGCAAAGGTCAACTCCTGTCTCAGAAATGACCTTGACCTGTCTCAGTTTGTTTATCGCCCCACAGGTCAACAGGAGATGCTATCTCACAGCCTCTACACTCTGCTCTGGACCACTTGGATAACATGAATACCTCAGTATGCTGTTCATTGCCGACAGCTCAACATTTCGTACTATCACCCCCTCCAAAATCATCACCAAGCTCCAAGACCTTGGCGTCTGTACCTCCTTGGAAATTGGATCCTTGACTTCTTCATCGGCTCACATCAACATTGGTGCATGTCAAGACTGCATTCTTAGCCCCCTGCTCTATACTCACTACACCTATGACTGAGCGGTTATGTACAGCTCCAATGCTATCTATAAGTTCACCAACAACGTCATTTTTGTTGGCTGAAACACGAGTGGTGATGACTCATTGTACAGGAGATAGAACACTTGATTGGGTGATGCCGCAACAACAACCTCTCACTCAACGACAAAAAGCCAAGGAAATAATCATTGATTTCATAAAGGGGAAGTCAGACCACGTGCCAATTTTCATTGGCAGGCTGGTGGCAGAGAGCATTATCAACTTCAAATTCATGGACGTTAACATCTCGAATGGCCTGTCCTTGGGCCCAACACATAGATGTATTCACGAACAAGGAGCGTTAGCACCTCTACTTCCTTAGAAGTTTAAAGAGATTCACCATGTCACCAAATACTCCAACCTACAACTGCAGATGTGCTATTGTGTCATGGCCTGGTGCAGCAATTCCATTGCACAGGAATGCAATAGGCTATAGAGAGTAGTGGACTCAGCCCGGTCCATCAAGGGCATAGCCCTTCCCAACAATGAAAACATCTACATGAAGTATTGCCTCGTTTCTCTCGTATCTCTCATTTCCCTCTCTCCCGACTCTCAGTCTCGACCCAAAACGTCACCTATTCCTTTTCTCCAGAGATGCTGCCTGACCCGCTGAGTTACTCCAGCTTTTTGTGTCTATCTTCAGTGTAAACCAGCATCTACAGTTCATTCCTATACACCTCTTAATCTACCATGGAGTTATTTTCTAATTGTGCATATTACACTAATGTCTTGCTTTTTGCATACTCGTATTCTTTTCACCATCTTGAAGAATTTATGTAGCCATAAGTATTATTTATGTTTTTGCACGTTGTCCAAGTCGATGTGCCTGTGATGTTACTGCAAGCAAGATTTTTCCTGCACTTGTTCCTCAACGTACTTGTACTTATAAACAACATGACAATAAACCCAACTCTACTCGTAATAACCCTCTCGTAAATCAGCCAGTAATCCCTCGAGAATCGTTCTGTCTTTTTCACACAATTTGGAATTAATGTGGAAACACAATGACGGCAAAGAAAATTGTGCTTTTAATTAATCAAAAAGAAATAAAGTACAATATGAATGAAGGAAATGCTAAGTGATTGTGAAATACTGTGCAGCATAATGAGAGAGAGTATTGAGAATGTGCTGTGATTCTGAATGGTTGGAGCTGACAGGAAAAGACTCATTTAAGGTAAGGGTTGATGTATGTTTCAAGGAAAAGGGAATAGATGAAAATGAAAGTTGATGGGAAGAAGTAATTAGAATGAGAGATTGCTCATGGAAACAATAAACATCAGTAACAGGTTAGTTGATCTGAATGATGTGCTTTGTGTTTGTCGATCACAATTCTATAAAACAAATTTAAATTTCTTATTAAATTATGCTTTATTATTTACATTGCATCAGGATATTTATCTGCTGCTTGGCTTGTCTTTTTGTTATGGCATTATCTTATGGCATTATCTGAGGACTAACCTGGAATAAGTAATGACAAAAATTAGTTCTCAGATATAATTTTTACTGAAGCCAATTAACCTACAAGCCTGTATGAGTTTGGAATGTGGGAGGAAACCGGAGCGCCCGGAGAAAACCCATGCAGTCATTGGGAGAAGGTACAAACTCTGTACAGACAGCACCGGTAGTCGGGATTGATCCCAGGTCTCTGGCGATGGAAGGCAGCAACTCTACCGCTACACCAACATGCCGCCCAAACAATTGCCTTTACTTTGATTTTTCTGTTTACTTTTTTCATATTTTGGGGACCCGAGCATGTCTTGCAAGTCAAGACGTGTTGTCCATCTTTAAATATCCTTGGAAAGATCATGGTGAGCTGACTTCTTGAACTCAGTACTGTTTCTGATTATTGAACCCCCAGAGTGTTCTGTGGAGCATTTCACATCAGTGACCAGAAAACAATTCCTTTTCTATTAACTAAAAAAAAGCACAACAGTTGGTTACTCATCCTGAATAGGTGTTTTCTGTACAGTGGGACTTTTATTTCAGCCTTGGGTGCTTCACAGCTTGTCACCGCTTGATTCAAGCGCTTTGCTGAAACATTTGAACCACTTTCAACAGCACCATAAATAATTGCAACAAATTAATTTTGTTTCCTACCCCAAGTTCAAACTCTGGCTTCAAAAACACCATGTGATGAGCCATTACACAATGATGTCTCCGATAATTTATTTGTACATCTGCGAGTTTGCTATCACAATAAACATATTTGACAAGAGAATATGGCTTCTCATAAATTCTAAGCAATAATTCAGTTGTGCATAAGGCAGCATGTGTTTATCATCATTACCCAACCCGAGATATTTTTCTATTTGGGTATCTATGTACAATCAAGGACATCTGGAACAATGATCAGTTTTAAGCACATGGCATAAAAGGAACTTTGATAGCACAGATACAAAGTTGCCCAAGTCAGAGGCAACAGAGGGTTGTCGTAAAACAAGAAACTCCAATTGCTGGAATCTTGAGCAGAAAACAAAGTGCTGGAGGAACTCAATGGCCTCTGGCACAAAGACCGGTCCTGTTGCTCAGAAGGGTAAGGAAAAGAAGAGGAGGGCAATTGTAATAGGGGACTCTATAGTCAGGGGGTCGGATAGGCGATTCTGTGGACGCAGACAGGAGACCCGGATGGTAGTTTGCCTCCCTGGTGCCAGGGTCAGGGATGTGTCTGAACGTGTCCAAGAAATCCTGAAATGGGAGGGAGAGGAGCCTGAGGTTGTGGTGCATATAGGTACCAACGACATAGGTAAAAAACGAGAAGAGGTCCTGAAAGAAGAATTTAGGGAGTTAGGTAGAGAGTTAAGGAGAAGGACTGCAAAGGTAACAATCTCAGGATTACTGCCTGTGCCACGCGACAGTGAGAGTAGGAATGGAGTGAGGGGGAGGATAAATGAGTGGATGAGGGACTGGTGCAGTGGGTATGGATTCAAGTTTCTGGATCATTGGGACCTCTTTTGGGGAAGGTGCGACCTGTACAGAAAGGATGGGTTGCACTTGAACTCGAGGGGGACCAATATCCTGGCGGGGAGATTTGCAAAGGCTACTGGGGAGACTTTAAACTAGTATGGTTGGGGGGAGGGACTCAAATTGGGAAAGCTAGCAGTCAGTGTGTGAGGCAGGAGGCAGAGAATGGTAGCACTCTGACCCAAAATGTAGGGGAGAGAGAAGAAAAAGAGAGAGAATAGGAGAGGGTGGGTTTCTTAAATGTGTATATTTTAATGCTAGGAGCATTGTAAGAAAGGTGGATGAACTTAGAGCCTGGATTGACACCTGGAAGTATGATGTTGTGGCGATCAGTGAAACATGGTTGCAGGAGGGCTGTGATTGGAAACTAAATATTCCAGGATTTCGTTGCTTCAGGTTTGATAGAATTGGAGGGGCAAGAGGTGGAGGTGTTGCATTGCTTATCAGGGAAGATATTACAGCAGTGCTTTGGCAGGATAGATTAGAGGGCTCATCTCGGGAGGCTATTTGGGTGGAACTGAGAAATGGGAAAGGGGTAGCAACACTTATAGGGGTGTATTATAGACCGCCAAATGGGGAGCGAGAATTGGAAGAGCAAATATGTAAGGAGATTGCAGATATTAGTAGTAAGTACAAGGTAGTGATTTTGGGAGATTTCAATTTTCCACACATAGACTGGGAAACACATTCTGTAAATGGGCTGGATGGGTTGGAGTTTGTAAAATGTGTGCAGGATAGTTTTTTGCAGCAATACATAGAAGTACCTACTAGAGAAGGGGCGGTGCTGGACCTCCTGTTATGAAATGAGACGGGTCAGATGGCAGAGGTATGCGTTGGGGAACGGTTCGGCCCAGTGATCACAATACCATTAGTTTCAATATAATTATGGAGAGGGTCAGAACTGGACCTAGGGTTGAGATTTTTGATTGGAGAAAGGCTAACTTTGAGGAGATGCGAAAGGATTTAAAAGGAGTAAATTGGGACAGTTTGTTTTATGGGAAAGATGTGGAAGAGAAATGGAGGACATTTAAAGGTGAAATTTTAAGAGTACAGAATTTTTATGTCCCTGTTCGGTTGAAAGGAAATAGTAAAAATTGGAAAGAGCCATGGTTTTCAAGGGAAATTGGACACGGTTCGGAAAAAGAGAGAGATCTACAATAATTATAGGCAGCATGGAGTAAATGAGGTGCTTGAGGAGTATAAAGAATGTAAAAAGAATCTTAAGAAAGAAATTAGAAAAGCTAAAAGAAGATATGAGGTTGCTTTGGCAAGTAAGGTGAAAGAAAATCCAAAGGGTTTCTACAGCTATATTAATAGCAAAAGGATAACGAGGGATAAAATTGGTCCATTAGAGAGTCAGAGTGGACAGCTATCTGCAGAGCCAAAAGAGATGGGGGAGATATTGAACAATTTCTTTTCTTCGGTATTCACCAAGGAGAAGGATATTGAATTATGTGAGGTAAGGGAAACAAGTAGAGTAGCTATGGAAACTATGAGATTCAAAGAAGAGGAAGTACTGACACTTTTGAGAAATATAAAAGTGGATAAGTCTCCAGGTCCGGACAGGATATTCCCAAGGACATTGAGGAAAGTTAGTGTAGAAATAGCAGGGGCTATGACAGAAATATTGCATATGTCATTAGAAACGGGAATAGTACCGGAGGATTGGCGTACTGCGCATGTTGTTCCATTGTTTAAAAAGGGGTCTAAGAGTAAACCTAGCAATTATAGACCTGTTAGTTTGACGTCAGTGGTGGGCAAATTAATGGAAAGGATACTTAGAGATAATATATATAAGCATCTGGATAAACAGGGTCTGATTAGGAACAGTCAACATGGATTTGTGCCTGGAAGGTCATGTTTGACTAATCTTCTTGAATTTTTTGAAGAGGTTAATCGGGAAATTGATGAGGGTAAAGCAGTGGATGTTGTATATATGGACTTCAGTAAGGCCTTTGACAAGGTTCCTCACGGAAGGTTGGTTAAGAAGGTTCAATGGTTGGGTATTAATGGTGGTAGCAAGATGGATTCAACAGTGGCTGAATGGGAGATGCCAGAGAGTAATGGTGGATGGTTGTTTGTCAGGTTGGAGGCCAGTGACTAGTGGGGTGCCACAGGGATCTGTGTTGGGTCCACTGTTGTTTGTCATGTACATCAATGATCTGGATGATGGTGTGGTAAATTGGATTAGTAAGTATGCAGATGATACTAAGATAGGTGGGGTTGTGGATAATGAAGTAGATTTTCAAAGTCTACAAAGAGATTTATGCCAGTTGGAAGAGTGGGCTGAAAGATGGCAGATGGAGTTTAATGCTGATAAGTGTGAGGTGCTACATCTTGGCAGGACAAATCAAAATAGGACGTACATGGTAAATGGTAGGGAATTGAAGAATGCAGGTGAACAGAGGGATCTTGGAATAACTGTGCACAGTTCCCTGAAAGTGGAATCTCATGTAGATAGGGTGGTAAAGAAAGCTTTTGGTGTGCTGGCCTTTATAAATCAGAGCATTGAGTATAGAAGTTGGGATGTAACGTTAAAATTGTAGAAGGCATTGGTGAGGCCAATTCTGGAGTATGGTGTACGATTTTGGTCGCCTATTTTGGTCGGAAGGATGTCAACAAAATAGAGAGAGTACAGAGGAGATTTACTAGAATGTTGCCTGGGTTTCAGCAACTAAGTTACAGAGAAAGGTTGAACAAGTTAGGGCTTTATTCTTTGGAGTGCAGAAGGTTAAGGGGGGACTTGATAGAGGTCTTTAAAATGATGAGAGGGATAGACAGAGTTGACGTGGATAAGCTTTTCCCACTGAGAGTAGGGAAGATTCAAACAAGGGGACATGACTTGAGAATTAAGGGACAGAAGTTTAGGGGTAACATGAGGGGGAACTTCTTTACTCAGAGAGTGGTGGCTGTGTGGAATGAGCTTCCAGTGAAGGTGGTGGGGGCAGGTTCGTTTTTATCATTTAAAAATAAATTGGATAGTTATATGGACGGGAAAGGAATGGAGGGTTATGGTCTGAGCGCAGGTATATGGGACTAGGGGAGAATACGTGTTCGGCATGGACTAGAAGGGTCGAGATGGCCTGTTTCCGTGCTGTAATTGTTATATGGTTATATGATAGCATTTGGGTAGGAAATGGACAGGCAACATTTCAGGCTGGGATGCTTCTTCAGACTGACATTTCAGAATAGGTCTTTTCTTCAGACTGAAGACAGATCCTGACCCAAAACGGTGAATGGTTGATTCTTAGTTTGGGGGTGATGTAGCAATCTTGGTGTTGATCATTTTTTGTTAATAACGTCAAATTTCAGGTACAAACCTCAATTTGTGGATGTCACAAAACATGGCAGCATTGGGAAAGAAGATAGTGACATGCCATCAATTGATTTAACAATACACCCATCAGCTGAAATATGAATACAGCACGTTATGTTACTTAGAATAGGGCTCACCCAAGTGAAAGTTCTACAGCTGGGACTGATGCAGGTGACAGGTCCCTAGAGGAAAAGCTTGCATGCAAAGTCTATTGCAGGGGACTCAGGCTTTAAAGTTACAGGCTGAACCTATGAAATAGTTGGTGATTGGACAACATCAATGATAAAGTCAAAAGCTTGGAGGAGTAGCACACCAATCTTGCACTGGGCTTTGCAGAGCTTTGAGAGCAACCTTTCCAGCAAGGGAGTAGAATCCATCAGCACATCTTGGACACAAGGGTCAGGCAGCAACTGCCAGTCTCTCTCTATTTCCAGTATAACTCAAGCAGGAGGTACACATGCTCACCTGCACTTAGTTAAGCTGACACCCCTGTCATTATGGGTTTTTAACTGAGAAAATCACACCACCCAGCAGAGCGAGATGTCTGTCAGGGAATGTTGCTGACTGGCCCGCTGCAGGCTGCAGGAGTATGTGCTGAGGGACGCACTGAAGCTCGGTGCAGCCAACGCCAAGGCTCGGTGGGGGAGGACCATAGTCTAGGGTCCTTCTGCGGCTGGACATGGGGGGCACGGTATGGTGGAGACACCCCTCAAAGTAAGGGAAGGTATCCCACACGAGTGGGCCACATGAGAGGCAAGGGTGGGGGAATGATTTGTGAAATTTGAGCAATGTATATATAATTTGTATAGCCTCCGAAAATGTCGGATGAATTTTTTCACACGGTTCATATATTGTATATATTTATTACCTGAATAAAGTCTATTTTGAAAAAAAAAAAAAAAAGCTGCAGTAATTCAGTAGCTCGGGCAGCATCTGTGGGGGGAATGGATTGGTGACATTTTGGGTTGGGACCATTTTTCAGACACACAGGTGAAGCTTTAGATTGGGACCCTTCAAAACTATGATCTCTGCCATGATACCTTAGGAGAGTGCCAGAAGGTTTACAGAGCAGGAATCTCTTCGGAAAACCAATCTGATCCTACTCTACCGTTTCCTTGCCTCCGGCTAAAACAAATTGTTGTCACTCCCGCTGAGAAAACGCAGCCCAAAGTCAGGCCTCCTAGGCCAGTCCTCTGAATCAACTCTACTGAAATGCAACAACTTTCTCTTAGGGCCTTCACAGTTGTAGGGATGCAGTGCGTAGAAGCAATTGATCTACAAAATTGTCCTTTCTATTAATTTAGTATGCAAGCATAGCTCTAACCACACACTGAGTGTGTACATGGGTTGTACACCATCCAGATCAGGCATTGTGCTCACATGCTACGCTAGTTCATCCCAGTGGTTGAAATACATACAGATGACATATTGTTGCTGGGGTAGCAAGTGCTGATATGCCTGCCAATGCGTTAAACTTTGGACTTTAAGATACAGTGTGAAAACAGGCCGTTCAGCCCACCAAGTCCGTGCCGACCAGCGATTATCCCGGACACAAATCAAAACACACTTTGGACAATTTTACAACTCACAGAAGCCAATTAATCTACAAATCTGTATGTCTTTGGAGTGTAGGAGGAAGCTAGAGCACCCGGAGAAAACCAACGTGGGCAGAGCGAGAACGTACAAACTCTGTATGGACAGCATCCGTAGTCAGGATCAAACCCGGGTTTCTGGCACTGAGGTAGCAACTCTACTGCTGTATCACAGTGCCGCTGCTGTGGTAAGGAATGGAATCTCCTGTAGATAAGAATGAGTGGTGAACCAAGCGTCACCCACAGAATAACTTGCATGCATTTGCTGATCTCCTGCACGCCAGGGACACTTGGAATCCCACACAGCTGTACGTGGGCTCCACCTGCGCCCCTCTGGCACGACAGCATGTGAGGTAGCTGGCTCTGTTTAAATTAAAGAGCTGGCCTCTCTCAATTAGTTGACCACTGGAAGAAAACATGAGGAACTGCAGATCCTGATCAACAAAAAAACAAAACAAAAAGTGCTGGAGCAACTCAATGGGTCAGGCAGCATCTCTGGAGAACATGGATGTTCTATCTATGCTCTTCAGAGATGCTGCCTAACCTGCTGAGTTGCTCCAGCACTTTGGGAATTAAAAAAAAATCCCATGGAAGAGCCAGGCATTTCCTCTTTAAAAGAGCAGGACTAAGAATGAGCAGAGAGAGATGTTGGAGGTAGAGGAATGAGAGTTTTGCTGCATTTATTCATTCATCGAGGATGGCATTAATGGTAATGTTGGTATATAATGTGCTCCATAATGCTCTTGAACTGTTTAGAGACAATTAACAATTAACCCTGTTTTTAGGCATGGCATCACATTTGGTTTGTAAGGTTGGTGGATTTCCTTTTATGGGCAACACAGTGGTGCAGATGGTAGAACTGCTGTCTCACTGCACTGGAGACCCGGATTCAAAGGTACACAAAAATGCTGGAGAAACTCAGCGGGTGCAGCAGCATCTATGGAGCGAAGGAAATAGGCGACGTTTCGGGCCGAAACCCTTCTTCAATCCTGGATTCAATCCTGACGTTGGGTGCTGTTTGCGTGAAGTTTGCACATTCTCCCTCGTTTCCTCCAGGTGCTCCAGTTACCTCCCACATCATAAGACGTGTGGGTTTGTAGGTTAACTGACCTCTGTGAATTGCCGCTTAGGTTTAGGGTGTGGATGAGAAAGCTGGATAACATAGAACAAGTATGAACGGGTGATCGATGGTCAGCATTAATTTGGGGTGGGAGATTGCAACCTTCACGTGGTCCGCCCTGTTTCGACGAATGCAATCAACCCGGCGTGCACAATCAAATAAGATCAAATAGAACAAGCTGTCCTACAACATTAGGCTGTGCCGCCATATGCAAGAAGAAGAAGCATTAATTTGGTGGCTGCTGTATCTCTTAACTAAAAAGTACATGAGTGGGCTTTTGTGGATTTTTACGACAACCCAATAATTTTATGCTTATAAACTATTTCAAAAATGTATAAATGCATTTACTTTCCAAGATGCCAAAGTAGAATTTGAACTCATGCATCTGTGCAAGTGAGGTAACTTAACCATAATGTTATGGTGTTCCTTAGGTTTTCCACAACACAGCATTAAGTGGACAGTGTTTGGGGAACAATTTTCGAACCAGAATCTCAGGGTATGTGACATCCTGCTTCAGTAAGAGGGCTATTCTTAAAATGTTCCACCCAACCATGAGTGCAATTCAAGAGCAGAGTAAGGATCACACTGTCCACAGCTGACCAGGTCATCATGATCATGGTCTTCAACATGATGGGATTTTTCCAGACTGGAACTGGAGATACTTATATTGCGGTTTGCATTATATTGCATTATATTGCTAAACATGCATTATGTTATTGTGTTCAGTTTTGGTCATCCTGCTATAGGAAGGATGTTGTTAACTGAAAAGAATGCTGAGAAGGTGTATGAGGATGTAGCCAGGACTTGAGGGCCTCAGCTATAGGGAGAGGTTGGACAGACTCAGGACTATTTGTTGGAGTGCAGGAGGATGGGGTGTATAAGATCATGAGGGAAATAAATAGGGTGAATGCGTAGAATCTTTTACTCAGAGTAGGGAAATGAAGACCAAGAGGACATAGGTTTAAGTTGAAAGGGAAAAATTTAAAAGGAACCTGAAGTGCAACTCATTACATAGTAATGGGTAAATGAATGAGCTGTCGGAGGAGGTAGTTGAAGCAGTTACTATAACAACATTTAAAAGGCATTTGGAAAGGTACATGGATAGGAAAGGTTTAGAAGGATATTGGCCGAATGCAGGATGGGGGACTAGTGTAAATGGGGCGTCTCGGTTGGCATGTGAAAGTAGGGCCGAAGGGCCTATTTCTATGATGCATGACTCTATGTGAAATTATGAGGTTTACCAGGAGAAACAGATGGATTATTGAGCTCCAAAATGGCAGTGTGGCTGTCAAGTCAGCATTGGATGCTGACTAATATCCCCATCTGCCTAATTAGCATGCTTTTAGCAAACATCATCTCCACATTCACACTAATGCATTGACCACTATGACTTTTGGCAAAATTGCCCCATATAACAGATGATGTAATCGTCTGATGTTATGGGTGCCAAAAGGTGCCATTATTTAGCCAAATTTAGCAACTAATATCTATAGTGGCAGATAATATTATTTTAAGATAGCATTGTATATTTCTATAATTTCAAAAGGAAAGCAGAAGGATTCTGGCAACACAGAGAATTAATGCAGATGCAGTATTGTGCTATTTTTTATAACTGCATACAAACATAGTCTGCAAGGCAAGGGTGATTAAATGAAAGGATTCAAAGAGGCTCTGTATGCTGCCAACTAATATCATCCTGTCACTTCACATTTCCTGACAGCTATTGTGCGACAATAACTTGAAAATTGATTTGTTCTTTAAATGTAAAGAAGCTCAGTGGGAGGAAATTAGGTGTTTCATCTAATTTATTAAATGTCTCCAGTATTATTCAAATAGTCACAATGTATGTGCAAATACTCAAAACTCAAGGATGAAAGTGGCAACAGGAACAGAAATATAAACATTAATAAATTCAGAAATGCACTGCAAGCAGGTATCTAACCTTCCCGAAGCACAAATTTGAATATATATTCACAACAAATGTTTATTTGCAAAGTGGTTACTGACTCAACATGATTAATGTTTGCAGTGTTTTACTAAATTTTAATGTTGATTCAATGTATTGTGTTTTGCTTTGTTAAATTGATTAATTGGACTTGGACAGCGCAGGTCATTATGAAACACTAAAAATATAGCAAGGTGGATATTTTTTATTGAACAACTCATGATTAACTGAATGAAGGCACTTTGTCTGACACTGTTCTACATTAGTCATTGAGCTGCACAATTGTTTCTTAATGCTCAATTAAATTTTCAATCCCTTGGAGGAAATTTCTCTGCCTTCAGCAATGGAAGCTAATATTCAGAAGGAAATTTATGATACGTGAAAACAGCGCTTAAAGTAGTATCACAAATGCACTGCTCCTTCTGTAGCCCTGTATTACATGAAAGCATCAGGAAGCATCCTGACCTCTATCATTGACCTTGGTCTAATATGTATAAAGGTCACAAAGCTTCCGGGAGATGGGGTGGTGACTCAGATGAGGAGACATTTAGGACATTTCCAGAGGAAGGAAAACAATAGTGCAGGGTAGCAAAATGGATAACGGCAACCAGACTGTTGGGAAGCAGTGCATACAAACAAAGAGGTAAACCTCAGATTACTCTCGGAGCAGCCGGAAATGCTACAAAAACTGAAATCTCTTTATCTGAATGCAGGCAGCATGATAGGTAAGTTAATGGAGCAAATAGGAATAAATGGGTACTATCTAATGGGCATTACAGTGATGTGGTTGCAAAGTGACTAAGGTCAGGAAATAAATATTCCAGGACACTTAATTGTCAGAATAGCTGAGCAAAGTCGAAAAGGAGGCAAGGAATAGGATAAGCACAATCGAGGGAAAGGAAATCAGTTTAGAAAATCTAGAAGTAGTATCAGTTTGCGTGCAGCTAAGAAACAGCAATATTGTTGGGAATTATATATAGGCCCAAAACAGTAGTAGTATAATGCAGGGTACAGTGTAGTCCAGAAAAATTGTGATGTATGTAACAAGGGTATTGTGGACTTCATTTTACACATACACTGGGCAAACCAATTTGTCGGTAATAGTGTGGAGGATGAATTCACAGAGCATATACAAAATATTTTATTGGATCAGTATATTGGACATTTTTGATTCAGTATATTGTTTAATGAGAAAAGTTCTTGATAATCTGGCAGCTAAGGGAATTTGAGGGAACAGTTATCATATTGTGATAGAATTTGTGATAGTGTCTCAAGACTGAATCAATTCATTGGCCTAGATAGATTGCAAAACTGCATGAAAAGAATTACAGTAAATGTAATGGGGAATGTGAACGAAAGAATGTAATCATTGTGAAGCGGAGTGGTAGGGAATGCTCAGCAGGCCCTGGTGTACTGGCAGAGAGAGGATCACTTAGCCGATACTACAGATGACCTCAATCAAATCCTTGCCAGAAATCTTCAAAGAGATTTCACCACCAGACATAACTTCCCTTTACCCTGCCTGGAGGCCCGCAGCAGCCTGGGACTTGCCTGGAACCGCTCATATGAACTAGAGCGTGGACTTTGAAAATTGTGCCAAAACATGGCACCTTTTGCATGCGAGCTTGGTAGAATATTTCTATAAAATTTGCTAATTGGGGATTGGGGGTTTGTGAGAAAAATAATTTCAGTGTTTGCACTTCGCACACGAGACAATAAAAACAGCATTAAACCATTCTCTTCCTCCTTTAGCATTTTGCTTAAATCTCAAAAGTCCTTCAGCAGTCCTTCCAGGTGAGACAGGTTGACATTCACCTCCTCTAACCTGATCTACTGCATTAGCTGTTCCCGATGTGACCTCCTGTACATGGGCAGGACCAAGTATAGACCACTTTGCCAAACACTTGCACTTGGTTTGCCAAGGCCAACAGGATCTCCCGGTTGCTGACCATTTTAACTCCCCTTCCCAGACTGACCTTTCTGTCCTGGACCTCCTCCATTGTCAGAGTGAGGCCACATGTATTTAAGAAGGAACTGCAGATGCTGGAAAATCGAAGGTACACAAAAATGCTGGAGAAACTCAGCGGGTGCAGCAGCATCTATGGAGCGAAGGAAATAGGCAACGTTTTGGGCCGAAACCCTTCTTCAGAACCCTTCTTCCACATGTAAACTGGAGGACCAGCACCTCATATTTCGCTTCGGACAGCTTGCCACAGTATTGAATTCTCCAATTTTAGGTAACCAACACACATACAGCCCCCATTTCCCTCTCCCTCAACACCCCTCCCCTTCTCCCCCCTCCCCTTCTCCCCCCCCTCCTCAACTTACCTCTCTTGAACCTTGTCTGACCTTGCACCAGTTTCTCCCCTCCCCCCTCAACCCTTTCCCCCTCCACCTATCACCATCCATTCCATCGGCTGCACAATTTGCAACTATTCTTTCCCCAAGCTTTCCAAACCACAACTCTTTATCCCTTTGTGCTCACACCTATTGGTATATCATTGGGGTTATCAAATGGGCACCTCCCTCAACTGATGTTTCGTTGAGTTAGGCCCACGACATCTCAGGAAGGCCCAAGAGTTAGTTCTGGCGTCCCAGAACAACCCTCCCCAATACCTAGCATTCTCATGAACTGTCAGTAAAGTGCAGTTTAAATAAATTTATATAGCTGTAAGAGATAATTTTGGAGACTGACTCCATCTACGCCTACTTGCACATAACACATTTTGTCAAGCAAAAGCGAGAAGGAACTATAGACTTGATTGGGAGGAAAACATTATTAAATTATTTGGCTCACTTGAAAAGAATGAAAAAGAAAAACAAGATTTTGTTCCTTTCCAAAAAGTTTCTGAGAATTTCTCTTTTATTTTTTGTATACTTCCCATTAAAAGTTTCCACTCTTCCATAAATGCGAGGTTCTATATTTTATTCTGTCCATCTTCCACAAGAACATTGATGGTTATGTTAATGCGATGATTAATTTGCATCAATTTTATTTACTATTTTGCAGTTATTTCAGGAAACACAGAAGTGTTTGAGTAAGGAGTAGCAACATGTGATAAATCACCAGGTTTGTCTACTTGTTGTTCTTTCTCATCCTGCTTTATCAGCCATCTGCCACCCACATGGAATTATTGCCAGTGTGGAAAAGACTGCAATGAAGTTAACTCTTTCCACTGATAGAACTTTTGTTTATATTATTTAATTCTGAGCAGATATTTCATAAAGATAGGTTGAACGTCACAGAAACAGACCATCCAGCCCACCACATCTATGATGTCCTCTTTGTTGTTGTCCTCAAGTTATTGTCACACAATAGCTGTCAGGAAATGTGAAGTGACAGGATGAAAATAAACCAGTTAAAGGAGATATTATCAGGATTGAACATTGCTGGAGAAACACAATTCAAGAATTACATCAGAACCTCATCACAGTCAAGGATGAAGTGGAGCTATTCAGACAGGGAGAAGGAGAAAGTTATCAAGGATAAGGGAGACAACAGTAATTAATGTTTCTAAAGCATTGCATTTGCCATTTATCTGAGTTATATGCTTGGTCAGACATAAAGTGGCTTTAATTATATAAGTAACAATGGAATCCCATCTTTTTCAAATGGTAGTATGATGGAGAGATGATTAGTCAGCTATAACAATCCAGGGGCAAGACGTGGGTTGGTATTCCCAGTATATTAAAGAGTTAAGGGCCTGTCCCACTTGGACGACCTAATCCACGAGTTTAGAAGAACCTAGACAGGGTTGAAAAAAATGTCAAGGTCGTGTTGACTCACCGAAGTAAAAGACCTCCTACGACCTCCTACGACTATGTCTACGACCACCTATGACTATGTCTACGGCCTCCTAAGACTATGTCTACGGCCTCCTACGACAATGTCTACAGCCTCCTACGACCCCCCTCGACCTCAAGGGCCTTTCCCACTTTCACGACCTAATTCACGACCTTGCCGAGTTTGCCCTTGACTCATACTCGCAGCATGGTCGTCACGAGGTCGTAGGAGGTCGTAGGTAGGTCGTAGGAGGTCATGATGCTAGTCGTAGGTACTCGTGGCATCAAGTAGGTCAGGGCGTTTCTCTAGCATGATGAAAAATGTCCAAGAGTAAAAAAGGTCGTGAAAGTGGGACAGGCCCTTCAGTCTTTCACTCCAAAGATCAACTACGACCAGCTACGAGCGGAAAATGATCACATGATAAATTGATGTCATGTTTGCATTTTTTTTCTCGGGCCAGTTACCTACCTACAACTATCTACGACTACCATCATGACCTATTATGACCTAACCACGACCTACCTACGAGTAAAATGTATAATTTTTTTTCATGCCAAACTCTTTTTTACTCGTAGACATCTTTTATCAGGCTGGAAAAAACGCTGCGACCTACTTGAGGCCACGAGTACACGGAGACCACTCACGAGCATGAGGAAGAATTACGAAGACCCACGACCTCCTATGACCTTGTGGCGGCCATGCTGCGAGTATGAGTCAAGGGAAAACTCGGCAGAGGTCGCCAATTAGGTCGTGAAAGTGGGACAGGGGCTAAAAAGTAGCTTTAATTATGTAAGGAAGAATGGAATCCCATCTTTCTCGAATGGTGGTACGATGGAGAGATGATTAGTCAGCTATAACAATCCAGGGGCAAGACGCGGGTTGGTATTCCCAGTATATTAAAGAGTTAGGAAAAGTCATTACAAATTTCAGCTTCATGTTCTCTTCATCATCAACCATGTATCATGTTTTTAAACTAGTGAGTACTGTTCAAAACACACCATGCTGGAGGTCCTCGGTGGGTCAGGCAACATTTGTAGAGAATCAGTCTTCAGACATCAGTCTGAAGAAGGGTTCTGACCCAAAATGTCACCTATTATTTTTCTCCAGAGATGCTGTCTGACCCACTGAGTTACTCCAGCATTTTGTGTCTATCTGTGGAGGTAATGGACACCAAAGTTTTAGATCGGGTCCTGACTTCACACTGAATACTGTTGCTACATTAATATGTTTAATGACATTCACAAAGCTTTCAAGAGTCAAGAGTGTTTTATTTGTCATACATCTCAGACAGAACAATGAAATTCTTACTAGCGGCAGCAAAAACAGAACCTGTGAACATAGTACTCTGCAAACAAATAATAAACAAGAAAAAAAAGCAAATTGTGTTGATTTGCTCATTAATGACAGCACGGGCCTTACATTTATCATCCAAAGCCTCATCACAGCAAAGGATTAGCAGGTGGACAGAAGAAATGAGTCGAGAATATCCCGAAAAATTTCCTTGAAGAAAATGCTAAATCTTCGCTGACTAGTAGAAAACCCTGGCTGGTGACTGGGAGAAGAAGCGTTTAGGATGGCAGTAAGAACCTCAAATCTCTTCCTTGGGATGCTCATAGAAGCCCAGTGAAAACTACAGAAGGAGCTCCATCCCCGCAAACTAACATCACACCCGAGCATCCCAACAGGCACCTCCTGCTCCAACTGCCAGAAAGTGTACAGGTCCCACAATGGCCTCATCGGTCTCTTCAGAATCCACAGAACTATAGCTGAAGCAAGTCATCTTTGACCCAAGTGAATGGCTAAAAATTTGGGCAGGACTTGTTAAGGATGCAGATTTCCTTTCCTGGAACATTCTAATAAACCAAACTGGTTTTGGAAGTGGTCACCAGAAGTATTTCCGACATTTATTTAATTACAAGAATTTAACACCTTTCATATCACATGCTGCATTCCAAGAGTACATTGTTCATTGAGTGACAGTTATGAATATTTTTCACATTGTGGCAACCTAGTGAAGGCTAAGTAAATTGGGGGGATTAGTGATTTTTACAAGGCAATTTCATCCATGTTTATAAACTCCACGACTGGATTGAGGAGGTTTTTGTCATTGACAGTTTGACTGATGATCACAGAACATTATTACAGCAGCAGCATTATTGACGACTCTCCTCAATCCTACAGATGAGATTCTATTGCAACAATCTGCACATCTCTAAAATGGCCAGTTATCTGATTTCATTAACTCGTTTATATCAGCAGACTCATCAAAAAGCTTAGTCCTCCACAGATCTGTAAGATGTTTGCGATTTTCTATGGTAAATAGGAATTGATCTCCAAAGGTGTTTCTTTTAAATAACATAGTTTGCTATTTTATGAAGGATTTGACTGGATAAACGTAGATGCCTTGGAGGGCATCTACTACACACGGTGCCTCAGGAAGGCCGTCAGCATCCACAAAGACTCCTCACACCCTTGCAATAGTCTGTTCGAACTCTTACCTTCCGGCAGACGTTACAAGGCCTTCTACGCCCGCACCTCCAGAGTCAGGAACAGCTTCATCCCCAGAGCTATAGCTGCTCTGAACCGGCCCTGCTGAGTGCCCCCCCCCCCCCCCCCCCCCCCCACCCATGAACTGTCTCCATCGGATGGTCACGTCGCACATCGACCCGGCACAGACACATTTGCACTTTAGACTGTTTTGACTGTTTTACTGTTCTTTTTATAAATCATGTTTCTCGGGGTATCTAAATTTTATTAGTTGCTTAAGTTATGACATTGGGTGGAAGCTGCATACCAAATCTTGTTGCACATATGTGCAATGACAATAAAATATATTATTATTATTATTATTATTATTATTATTATTATTATTATTAGCTAGGAGAGTAATGTGCTTAATTTTAAGTTAGGCTGAGCTTGTTTTCCTAGGACTGATGTAAGCTGAGAAATGACCTAATAGAGTATATAAAGTTATAATGATAGATAGGATAGATGGACAGAACAGAGACAAAGGAGACTGCTGCTCAGATTACACTTGGTTAGCATACACATAACGATATGAATATTGAATTTTCCAATTCTGGGTAATCCACACCCTGGTGCTCTTCTCCTGCACACCCTTGCCTGGCCACCTAGATTTATTTTCCCTTTGTTCATCCCACTTATCACCTCTCATCATCCCCTCCCTACTTGGCTCCACCTATCCAGGTGGATAGGGCGTGACAATGTCGCAGCGGTAGAGTTGCTGCCTTACAGCGCTTGCAGCAGCTGAGACCCGGGTTCGATCCCAACTACGGGGGCTGTCTGTACGGAGTTTGTACGTTCTCCCTGTGACCGCGTGGGTTTTCTCCGAGATCTTCGGTTTCCTCCCACACTCCAAAGACGTACAGGTTTGTAGGTTAATTGGCTTTGTATAAATATGAATTGTTCCTAGTGTGTGTAGGTAGTGTTAATGTGCGGGGATCGCTGGTCAGCATGGACTCGGTGGGACGAAGGGCCTGTTTCCGCGCTGTGTTTCTAAACTGAACTAAACTAAACTATCGCCTTTCAAACTTTTGTCCCACACCACCCTCTCCCAGCAAGTCCATCATCCTCAATCTATCTGGTTCCATTGATCACCTATCAGCCCCTGTTGCCCTCATACCAGAACGTTACCCTCCACCTGGTTCAATCTGCTATTATCTCCCCATCTAGTTCCACCTAACTCCTACTAGCCTCGATCCCAGCCCCTGGTGTATTGCTAAATATTGACAATTTTTCCAGTTCCCTCTCAATGCTTGATATGTGTGGGGGCTGGGAGGGGGGGGGGGTTTGTGGGGGTGGGGGATTGTGAGGGCAGAGGCGGGGGGGGGGGGGTGTGAGGGCGGGGGGCGGTTGTGGGGGCGGGGAGGCTCTGGAGGCAGGGGACAGGAGTTGTGGGGGCGTGGGCGGAGGATTGTGGGGTTGTGGCGGCTGGGGGAGTTGTGGGGGGAGGTTGTTGTGGGGGGCGGTTATGGGGGTGGGGGGGTTGTGAGGGAGGGGGTTGTGGGGGAGGGGGGTTGTGGCGATTTGAGGGGGGGTTGTGGGGGAGGGGGGAGTTAGCTCGGAGAAAAAACGGGGAAGAGCCATGGGGGAGAGGAGGACATCACGGGGGAGGGGGGGAGGGGATGGGAGGAGCCAGCGAGGGGGACCAGAGGGTGGCTGTAATTGGCGGTGCAATGGGGACTCACAGCGGGCGCTGGTCGTTCTCCTCCACCGGGATCGGAATCTCCGCTTTCCGTTTGTCGACATCGGCGACTCCGGGCTGGATCTCCAACTTTGGGCTGGGCTGAGTCAGGTCTCCGAAGCTGAGCTGCTGCTTGGGGCTGGACTGCTGCTTGGGACGGGGCTGCTGCTTGGAGCGGGGCTACAGCTTGGGGTGGGGCTGCTTCAGGTCCCTCCGAAAGTCTGGTTGGAAACCTCCGCCGGCCACCCTCAGCTCCAGTAAAGACTCGATGGCGCAGGAAAGGGCGGACCGTCCCGGGCAGTGACAGGGGAAGAAACTAATCTGCGCGGCGCCGACTGGCAGGAGAAGAGATCGATCTGCGATTGTGCGGTTTTTAAGATTTAAGACCTCGCTAAATCTTACGACATTCAACCGATCCAAACGAAACTTGGTGCAATCGCAGCGCAGGAGAACGGTGGGTGAACTGGCGAAAAATTGCAGCGCTATCGTGAACCATTTTTGCACACATAGAAAGACCACCAAACCGGAAGATAACAAGATCAGAGTTTTAGTTATGTATAGATAGATGAGCGAAAAGGATGTTACAGACTTGGTGGGCTGAAGGTGATGTTTCTTGCTGTATAACTTTAGGATTCTATGGCAGGCAGATAGTCATGATTTGTGCCAACGGTTGTACGACTGGAAGGCCGTGATTGATTATGTCCACAAACTATCCTAATGATGCACAAGAAGTCTACTGAAGTAAAACATCCTGATGTAATTTTGCACAATGTATTAACATTTCCACAGAGAAGCTATGTCGGGGAGATGAGAGGGTGGGGAAGAAATATTTTAAATGCAGTGCTGAAGAATAATGAACCTGCAATCGAAAAGCAGAGATGCTAGATAGTGAAGGTGTTAATGAGGTGGTGTTAATGCCAGTTTACAAACTGTAAACAATTGTGCTGGAAAGTCTCTGGTCCTTTCCCATCTTTGTACAAAGTGATGTGAAACAGAAAGGGTGATCTGAATCCTATCAGTTCTAGAGGCGTATTGTGTGTGCAGAAGGATGGTGGTGGAGGTTGGCTATTGAAATAGTTTGGTAGGAACATTGAAGAGATAATGAAAACTACATCAAATTAAAACTAAAAATAGAAAAATTTGGGGCCTATCACTTAATTATTTGTAAGTGACAACGCTGATGAGAAAGTGGGAGATAATAGAATATGTGACCGAAGAAGTTAGGATGAATCCTTCAATTTGCCTACATTTGAAAGATTTCGTTTTGCTCTGCGCTTCACATTTTAGGAAGGATAGAAGGACTAAGATATGGTGTAGAAAACAAAATTACAAAAATGTTGAGAGATGGGGATGGAATAAACAACTGGTGTTGTTCTCCTTGGAACAGAGGAGGTTGCAAGGTATTCTGATGGAAGTTTCTTATGGGCAGAGGGGTTGGAACAGTAGAGTTACTCCAGCCCCTGTGTCTTGTTCAGACATCTTAGTTGCACTGATGGAGAGTCCTTCACTTGCAAAAATAACTCAATTTCTCCCTCCTCAGATGCTGAATGTGTCCAACAGTTTCTGTTTTATTTCAGATTTCCAGCATATGCAGTTTTATTGATTTCTATTGATAAATATTTAGTACTTACTTGATGGTGCACTTGTACTTAATTATCATTGTGCTTCTGTACAGTAATATTTTTTAACTGAACCTAATGCAAATTAGGAATTTCACCGTACCTCGGTACATGTGGCAATAAAGTGCCATTGAACCATTGCCCATCAGGATCTTGCCCCTCAAAGCCACGAAACTTCACAATCCTTCTGCTGTGCTCTAAAAAACATCAGCTGTCCTGCTTTCCACTTATATTAAATATCAACCCATCTTCCTCCCCAACCTCAGTGCTGCTACTATATCATCTGAATCATTACAAGCAATGACATGATACAAATCACATGCTCTGTACGATAAGCTGAACAGCTAGTGTGCTTTTCACATTCAGGTTTAACAATTCAAAGTGTCACGTTTTGCAAAAATAAGAGGAAAGATGGCTTTGCTAGTTCTTCCACGATGTAGTTCTGCCCAATCTTCCCTGAGTAACTGGTTTCTAATTGACTTCATTTTATGACTTTATAGACCTTTTTCTCAAAGGGAATCGTAGCCGCAATCTTAAAGAGATTGTTAGCATGTGTGCTCCAGATGCCAGTTTACAATGGATCAAAGCCAGGAATTATTACAATATACAATATTTACATGTCACATTCTATTGACAAGTACACAGAAAGCTGCACATTCTAATCTGGGAGTAAATTATGTGTTTGTGTAGAAAAGTATAAGAATATTTGGTAACATGAATAAAAATCACAATGACATTTTCAATTCATATATTTAGTGATACAGTTAATACAACTGCAACATAACACACTGATGTTTAGAGCATCTGAATTTCCCTGTGTCTCGATATTTAAAGCAGTCTTTGCCAGTCTTATGTAGGAGGATAACTGAGACAAGAGTACCAGATGGAGGTGAATTGAGAAAGACACAAATCACACATTAGCAGATGGAAATGAATGATATCATTGTCCATGGTGAATACTGTAAGTGTACAGGAGGTGATAATATATCTTTTATCTGAGAGACATGAGATAACTGAGAGACATGAGTCACTCTGCTGCAGACAGCAATATATTGCTCCTTTTCATCTGCTGTATACTCAAGAGTAGGCACCAGGTCATAATGCCTCAACTGCTCCATCTTCTTAGTGTGCATGTGCCTGCAGAAGGTGACAGAGAATTGATTGACGAGACGCTTACAGAATGCAGTATAAATATGTCCCTCTGTCATCTTGCTAAAGTTGTGCTCAGGGAATTAAACAGCAGGGAAAATAGACTTTAGACAGTGAAGAAAGGATTGTGCATGCTTTTAAGCAGAAATGCGCTTGGGTTTCTCTGCATAAAACTAATGATGTAACTAAAAAACATTATTTTAGGAGAACAGGAACTCTATATCTGGAATAAATGGCTCTCCAGGGATCCTAACAATTGTACCACCCTGGATGCAAAGCACAAAATGCATTAATATCTGCCCTTGTTTCTTAAGTAATCCCTTGATATCACTGAATGCTGCACGATAGAAATCTCTGGTTCCTATCAGATTTTAATCCACTGGTGGCATGGATAAAAGAGGAACATAATAACAGAATAGGAGTAGAAGTAGATGGTACGCCACTGCAGCCTACCCGACCACTCAAGATCATGGCTGTTTGATCCTGGCCCAGCACAACTTCCCTGCCTGCTCGCACAAACCCTAATTTCCCCATAGTCTATATAAAGTGGAGAACACGGCCCAGTCCATCAGGGGTACTGACCTCCCCACCATCGAAGGGATCTATAGGAGGTGCTTCTCAAAAAAGCAGCCAGTATCCTACACATGCTCTAATTTCACTCTTGCCGTGGGGAAGAAGATATAGGAGTCTGAAACTGTAGTGTCCAGCCTCTTCTCAAAGACCATCAAGCTATTGAACACTATGAACACCAACAAAACTCCAAACAAAGAACTGCTTGGGTTGCACTAGCGATGTTGGGCTTTCTTCTGTTATTAGCACAATATTGTTTTTTTAAATTTATTGAATTTTGTTTTTTTCAAGTAAGTTTATTACATTATCTATTGAGTACTTTGTTTCCAAACCTGTTGTGCTGCTGCAAGTAAGAATGTCATTGTTCCATTTTGGTTATATGACAATAAAACCCTCTTGACTCTTGACTAGACTAAATTGGCCTCATTGGTTTAATTTAGAGATACAGCATGGAAACAGGCCCTTCGGCCCACCGAGTTCATGCCAACCTGTTCACCAGTTCAATGTTATCCCACTTTCTCATCCACTCCTTACACACTAGCGGTGATTTATAAAGGCCAATTAACCTACAAACTTGTATGTCTTTGGGAGAGGTTCATAAGTTCTAGGAGCAGAATTAGGCAATTCGGTCCATCGAGTCCACTCCGCCATTCAATCATGGCTGATCTATCCCCATCCACTCTATCCAGGCCTTTCACTAGTCAGTAAGTTTCAATGAGGTTCCCTCCTCGTCCTTCTAAACACCAGCATGTGGGAGGAAACTGGAGCACCTGGAGGAATACCATGACATTACAGGGAGAAGGTACACGTCCCACACAGACACTGCCCAAAGACAGGTTCGAACCCGGGTCTCTGGCACCTAAATCTGACACCCTTCTCTATCTATTCATCTCCTAATTTGATACAACTATATCAGAATGCCCCTCAGACTCTGATGCTCCAATCAAAACAATCCAAGTTTGAGCAAACTGTCCTTATAACTGATATTCTCCGATATTGGTAACATCCTGATAAACTTCTTCTACCCCTTCTCCAAAGCTTCCACATACTTCCTACAATGTCGTCGCCAGAACACAATCCTCCAAAGGTGGCCTAAACAGATCTTTATGCAGCGGTAACAGTGTTTAGTTTGTTGTTAAATGTATGTTTTAGTGTACCTCTAGTTTTGCATTATGTGGGGGGAGCGGGGGAAACTTCTTTATCTCTTTCCTCGACGGAGATGCAATTTTTTTTCGTATCGTTATCTCCGTCCGCGCTGCGGCCTAACATCGTGCAGCTGGCAGACTCTTGCTGGGGATCCACCTCGGGAGCTCCAACCACGGTAGCCCGCGGGCATAACATCGTGGAGCTTGTGATCCCTTTGTCAGGGATCGACTTCGGGAGCTCCAACCACGGGAGCCCGCGGACTTAACATCGTGGAGTTCGCCGTCCCTTGGTTAGGGACTGACTTCGGGAGCACCAAGCCGCAGGAGCTTCGTTCGCCCCAATACTGGAGCTTCGACCGCCCCGACGCGGGAGCTTCGATCGCCGGCTGCGGGAGGTTCGATCACCCCGATCGCCGACTGTGGATGGTTCGACTGCTCCGACCGCGGGAGAAAAGGAGGAAAGAAGAGAAGACTTTATTGCCTTCCATCACAGTGGGGAATGTGGAGGAGCCGCTGTGGTGGATGTTTATGCTAATTTTTTATGTGGTTGTGTGTCTTGTTGCTTTTTTTTGGTATGACTGTAAGGCAAAATCAAATTCTTTGTCTGTTGCAAAACATACTTGGCTAATAAATTAATTACGATTACAATGGGGTGGGAGAATGCAATCTTCACGTGGACCGCCCTGTTTCAACGAATGCAATATACCTGGCGTGCACAATCAAATAAGATCAAATAGAACAAGTTGTCCTACAACTTTAGGCTGTGCACATTATACGCAAGAAGAAGAAGACGATTACGATTACGATTACATGACTTCCTGACATTTATACTCAAGCCCCAATTGATGAAGTTGAGCATGCAATATACTTTCTTTACCTCCCTATCCACTTGTGTTACGAAGTGCATAGAGAATCTTCTCCTCTGGGCATTTTTACAATTGTTACAGGGTAATGGTAAGGCTACACCTGGGGATCTATGCACTGTTTTAGTCGTGTTAGTTAAGAAAATCTCGAATAAGGGGAGATAATACAAAATAATTAACGCTGTTGCAGCTCTAGCTCAATGCCTGAAGGTCACAGTGTAAGCTCTGGGGACACATTTCACTTCAACTCTGTTTCATCCTAAATAATCCAAGTACACTACATCTACAGGTTCCCCTTTATTCATCTTGTTTATTACACCTTGTTACGAAACAGGCTCGACTGGCCGAATGGCCTAATCCTGCTCCTATGTCTTATCATCTTCAATGAACAAGAACACCTAGAAAAAACTATGTTGACTATTATTATGATTGGATATAGTATGATTTTCTAAATGTCCTGCCATTACTTTTTTAATAATGGATAACAGTATTTTCACAATGTTCAATTTTGTCCAACTGGCATATAGTTTCCTGCTTTCTTTCTCCCCTCCTTCTTGAAAAAGGTCTTTATATTTGCAGTTTTCAAATCTGTTGAAATCTTTCCAAAATCTAGAAAGACCATGATCGGTACATCTACCATTTTAGTATTTCTATGTGGGGGAGGGGGATAGGATAAGGGGGAAACCGTTTCCCAGTCACCTCCTGGCGAGGATGCGACTATTCTCCGAGTCGCGTCCTCGCCCCCCCCACCCTCGCGGCTTACCAACTGGATTGGCGCGGCCTTTCCTGCCGGAGACCGGCCAAAGCTTCAGTGGCGGCACAGCACTGGATTCCAGCGCTGCCTTACCTGTTTGAAGCTCCGGAGTTTTGGGCCTGCTGCTTCAACATCGGGGAGCTGTGGTTTGCGAAGCTTCCTGCCGCGGGCGGCGCTGACCAACATTGCAGAGTCCTGGGATCCTTTGCCGAGGGCCACCAGCGTGAATCTCCGCTCAGCTCGGCCTGTGGACTTCAGGAGCCGCGGTCTCCGGTAGGAAGTGGCCGATTCGGAGGTCCAAGCCGCTGAGAATGTTCTCCCGTTCCGACGTCGGAGTTCCATCATCCCGACAGTGGGGGGCCCGGGAGGCCCTGACCATGGGTGAACAACAGAACAAGAGAGGACGATGACTGAACTTTGGTGCCTTCCCTCACAGTGGGAAATTTTGATTCCGCTGTGTGGGGATGTTTGTGTTAAAGACTATCGTGTTCTGTGTTCTTTTTTTTATTCGTATGGCTATATGGTGACCACAGATTTCACTGTACCAATTGGTGCATGTGACAATAAATGTCTTTTGTCTTGTCTTGTCTATTTTAATACTCAAGGATAAAATTATCAGCTCCAGGGGTTTCTTCAACTTTTAGTCTGATCATTTTGTTTAGTATTTATTTTCCAGTGACAATTATTGCTTTAAGTACCTCTCTTTTGTCCTGATCTTTAATTATTATCAGAATGCTTATAGAGTCTTCTTCCTGATGGCAGATATAAAAACCTTTGTTGAATGTCTCTACCATTTCCTTATTTCTTATTGCTAATGGGAGAAGATACAGGAGCTTCAATGCTTGGATGTCCAGACTCAGGAACAGCATCTTCCCCATTGCCGTCCGACCTCTGAATCGATCACTATTTTTTCAAACTCTTTTCCTGGAGATGCTGCCACGTACTCTTACTGTGAACTCTACCTCATTTGTCAAAGATAAATTGCAAACCTTCAAAAAGACAGCAAGGGATAGGAATAGGCCGAGTGCTTAAAAATGCTTAAAGTCCTCTTCGTGTGGTATAATAATTCTGTGCTTTAAAGAAGGTTGAAACTGAGCATGTGTAAATGACATTCACTGCAGTCGACTTTAGTCTGATTCTCTTCTCTGTTGTCAAAGGACAAATGGCAATCGTAAAACAATAAAATAAGGTCGAAAGGGTAACAGGACATTTGCTTATCTGTAACGGTGTGGAATTGGGCTGTGTTTACTCTGCTGTATCTTTCGGAGGTACGCGATGTATATTTGTTATAAGACCAGTTGGAAGAAGGAAAAGTTCTAAAGTGCAATAAATCAAACATCAAAAGAGATTTCTGTAGGAGTAGATGAATCTTTGTTCGTTGGGCAATCTCCTAGATTGCTTCCAGTGATCACTGTATTTGACGCCCTTAAATAAAGTCTTGGTTGTCTTACCCGATCTTTATGTTGCGTTTTAAAGTTTACTTGAACACATTCAGTTATTCATTTGTTGCACTTGCGTTTTCGTTTTGCACTACTTCAGATTGCATTACAATCTATGAGCCAATCTGCTGTTTTGCTTTCACTGGTGTAACTATCATTATTGGGCACCCTCTGTGAGCTTCATGAGACCAAGGAATGTCATTGCACCCTGGTGTATATGACAATAAACTCATTATCTTTTAAGTTAACTTCAGCTCCAACAGTGCTTGCAAGAAGAATGTAAAATAAAGCTAACTGAGAATAGAAGCCAACCATCTGTAGACTTAACTTAATTAAGTGAGAATGGAAGAGATGTATTGGGAGGAAGTTAGTGTGAGGTTAGGTTGCAAAAATATTACTTGAAGTACCGACAAACTCTTGTGTGCTGGTGTGCACTGCACACAGCAGAAAACACCACTCTCCCATCTGAATCAGATGAATTAATGCTTTTCATGATCATGTGCAATATCCACTGAAAGCACCAGTCTGCCAACCTTTGTTTGGGATGAAACAGGGTTGAAGTGAAATGTGTCCCCAGAGCTTGCACTGTGATCTTCAAGCATTGAGCCAGAGCTGCAACAGCATTTACTGTAACAGTGCATTGGGAACTCTGCCAGGCCATCCTCATTCAATCAGCTGTTCGGTTCGATGGTCTGATACACAACTCAAACATCGGGTGACACAAGCAGACTTTGCAGAAACGAAACTGCATGGAGCACAAATTTGTGAAGAAAGTATGCCAAAAATATGATGTAATTAGGAAGTGAGTGTCTGCCACAACAGTCCTTCCCTGTTACTCACATGATTGATGTGCTGTTCCTGGCAAACTGCGTGCCAACTCCCAGCTAACTTCAATACATATCAGGCAACCTTGATGCATTCTGTGTCAAGCATTTGTTACAAAGACAAAGTTGAGAGGTGCGATTAATAAGCATTTCTTTGATTAGACGTTTTGAAATATTTAAAGCTATATGACATCAAGATGGACAAATAGAGTGAAGACTCAGAAAGATCCCGATCTAATTGCTGTTCCTGTCAATAACCTCAAACAGGAAAAACATGAACATCTCCCCTGGGCTGTTACTAACCACCAGTGGAATGCTATGATCTGCGAGTCCTACTAGCATTACAAATCTACTATTTTAAAGATACAATAATGTTTCAATACAATGAAAACTGTGCAAATATCCAACTTTACTATGGACTTTAGAGATACTGCATGGAAACAGGCCCTTCAGCCCAATAAGTGCACGTTGACCAGCGATCATCGCTGTATACTAGAACTATCCTATACACTAGGGACAATTTACAATTTTTACTGAAGCCAATTAATCTACATACCTGCACGTCTTTCGAGTGTGGGGGGGGGGGGGGGGGGGGGGGGAACCATAACACCTGAACAAAACCCACGCAGTCACAGGGAGAACGTGAAAATTCCGTACAGACAGTACCCATAGTCAGGATCGAACCCGGGTCTCTGGCACTGTAGAGCCGCAACTTTACCGCTGAGTTATTCTGCAACCCTTCATTAATTCAGCTGCTCAACTCAAAGGACTGGACAATACAGACTACAAACAGATAGAAAAAAGTAACTGTATTGAACACAAATTCCGGTAAGAAAGTATAAGAAAAACATAATGTTGTTATGGAGGGGCCCTGCGTGCTCCTTGACATCTGTCAACTGTGATAGCATTTGAAATGATAGCAAATGACTGGACCATTGATCCAGAGACATAACATCTGGAGACACAAGTTTAAATCCCCCATAGCAGCTGCAAAATTAAAATTCAATTAATTAAATCATTTGGAAGCTGAAATGAATTATGGTGAAACCCCGTCTTGTTTGCTGATGTCCTTGAGAAAAAGGAAACCTACTATTCTAATGTGGAAAGGACACAAAGTGCTGGAGTAGCACAACAGGTCAGGCAGCATCTCTGGAGAACATGGATAGGTCGCGTTTTGGGCCGAGATGCTTCTTCAGACTGAAAGCCCGAAATGTTGAGTCTAAAGTGTTATGGTCAACTGGTGCCCGGCCTGAAGCATCATTTATCCATGTTTTACAGGGATGCTGACTGACACGCTGAGTTACTCCAGCACTTTTTTCCCTTTTGTCCAAATCAGCATCCGCAGTTACTTGTTTCTATATTCTAATATGGTCTATTCTATAAGTTTCACTGTACCTTAATTGGTACACGTGACAATAAACAGACCTTTGATCCCAATTGCTCAGCTGCTGGTTGAATATTTAAGGGCTTCAGAAGTGCCAGAGCAAGTCAGTTACATGATTACTAATGCATAATTTAAAAAAATAGAAATGAAAAATTATATACATCCCAAAATGACACTGGAACTTGTAAAGTTAGAACAAAACTCCATTACGTCTCAAAAGCATTTTATTGATCGTGGGTAAGGAAACCTATTCCTTATTATTATCCTAGATGGATTAATCAGTTCCCTTCCATGTTAAACAACATTTGGAAAAAGCACTGAAAATAGCAAGGGAATAGAATCTGAAGAAGGTACTTGACCTGAAACACCACCTATCCATTTTCTCCAGAGATGTGGCGTGACCTGCTGATTTATTCCATCACTTTGTGTCCTTTGGAGGGTTTCAAAGTTTATTACTAAGTGTAGCCTATTGGAACCACTACTGACCAAAAGGCTGAAGGGTTTATCTGCCAGGCTAAGTAGATGATAAGAAAATCAAAACAAGTGATATACGTATCTAACCATGTTCTCACCAATATTTCGTTTGTAGATATATCACTCGACAACAATTGTTGGAGTCTCCAACCCACTATTTTTGTGGAGATGGAGTTATGATTTCATATAAAGGACATTCTCTACCTTGGTCGGTGGCCTTACAGATCCATAACAGCCGTAGAGGCTCAAAACTGAGATGTTGTGGCTCTTCATCAGCAGCAGGATTGGATGATACCACTATCTTGGACACAACACATCACTCATTCTTTCATTTACTTTAATCCACTACACAGACTCTGGTTCAATGAGAAATGTATGCAAGGGATACATAGACCATCAAGGTCAACTGGTGCATGGAAACACCATCTGTCCCACTTTCCTGACTCTTATCAATGTTCTTTCATTATTTAAGAGTCAAGATCCCTAAACGTCTTCATAATAACATTATGGAAAGAACATTACCACACTTATTGGTGGTATAAGAATCACTCTCACCCTCATAATGAAAGTGAATTACTGATCTTGGAAGTACTGTACTTCTCCTTTGGAAAAAAAAACGTCTTTCATTTCAGCTGAATGATCAGAAATATATTGCATTGCCCACATCTTGTTTGGAACTGCTATCCACTTGTGATGAGTTTGCTCCCAGCAAAATCTCATCCCTCTTTGAGGGTCTACCATTGCCCCAGTTTCAGCTCAGCCTTCATGATGTGTTCCAGTGCTTAGTGTTGCAGGAGAAGCTAATTCAGTACGATATTTTCATTAATGTTGGAAAAGAAAACAACAAAATGAGAATGCTTGCAGAATGATGGTATTACCTCCTCACTAAACATGTCATTATGTCTTTCGCTTGACTATTTATCGCACAGCAATCTCAAAAACAGTTTTGAAAAATTCCTTGGTGACTCAGTAACAATTGTGCAAATAAGCTTTGAATAGAATGAGAGCTACTTCTTTCATGCCTATCTATTTTGAGATTATTTCACATCTAATATATATACCAAGGTTAGATTTAAAGGATTTGCAATCTAGTTCAAACATCATGGAAAAGGCTCAGATCCTCGTTCTTCACTCCCCTCTGTAGAATTAGGCTTCTGCCACTGTTTTATCACCTAGGAACTGCAACCTCCAGAAATCGTTTCTCAATATGTGTATGACAAGGTTGTGATCGAGTGAATAGGTCCATAGAGAGACCATCACTAAAAGTGGCCACTCAGCCCACTGAGTCTGCTGACCATCAAGCATCAATTTTTACACTAATCTTATCCTAACCCTTTTAATTTCTAAACGGTCAAAATCGTTTATACTGACAGGAAACTTGGTAGCAACAGGGCACAGATTAAAGGTAATTGGTAAATGGATGAGGAGAAATGTTCTGATATAGAGAGTTTGAAAGATTGGGAATTCACTGCTTGAAAGTATGGTGGAAGTTAATCTAACATTAGTTTTTTAAAGTGGATCGAACGAAATTTTTGATGGGGAGAAAAGTGCAGAGCTACATGGAAGAGAATGGGTTGGTCAGTGAATTGATGGCCATAAATGTCCCCTCTTGTGTTGGTGAGTAATAGTATCTTGGGGAAGTTGATGGGAATGTGGGGAGAATAAAACAGGTTAGATTTTTACAAAATGGGTGCTTGATGATTGATACACCCAGATTTGGTGGGACGAAGGTCCTCTGTCCATGCTACATGGTTCTATGGCTCTATGAAAGATGGAGTGAAGTGAACTCAATGGTATATCTTTGCACTAAATGTTGTACCCCTTATCCTTTACCTGTGCACTGTGGATGGCTTGATTCTATTCATGGGTAACACGCAAACAAAAGCTTTTCACTCTACCCTGGTACATGTGACAACAATAAACTAAAGTAGTTTATTATTTTAGTTTAGGACTTCATTGTCGCAGATGGCTGTGGGGGCCAAGTCATTGGGTATTTTTAAGGCGGGGATTGCAAATACTTAAGGTAGACACAAAGTACTGGAGTAACTCAGTGGAACAGGCAGCATCGCTGGTGAAAAGGAATAGGTGACGTTTCAGGTTGGAACCCTTCTTCAGACTGATTGACATATACTTAATTGTATGATGGGTGATGGGGAGAAGGCAGGACAATGGTGTTGAGAGGAAAAGATAGATCAGCCATGATTGAATGGCAGAGCAGATTTGATGGGCCAAATGACCTACTCCTGCTCCTATGATTCATGAACTAAACTAAACTAAATAAGCATTTTTAAAGAGGTTCTTCCTTTATTGTGAGAGTCCTTCCATGATAAACCTGGGCCAACTAAAAGCAATGAGAAGTCACCCAGTAACAGGGAGAGAAATCAATCCACCAGCTGAGGACTCAGACACAAGGTGTGAGTGGCAGAAATGATGTCAAATGCAGGATTATCAGAGATCATCACGCTTTGCTTTCAGGTCCCCTCACAAACAACAGAGAGGCTTCTGTATGGTGAAATTTCTCATCACAAAGAGATTTGTAGCAGCAGACTTGGTAATGACAAGAGCCCATTGTGCTTGGAATGGGTATATTCTGGTTAGCAGACACTTTGTGGTCAATGTAACAAAACATCAAATTAGTCCCTGCCACCCACTGCTGGAGCGCTGACAACTTGCACTGCAGATCTTGTTGTTTGCCTTCAAACCATGCTCTATATTTGGAGATTACATACAGAAAGAAAATCATTCAGCCGATAGTGTATGGCTGGTTTAAAAAATTTCCAGCAGCAGTTTGCAACATTACAATAAATCCTCCCTTATGCCCCTGTCCCACTTAGGAAACCTGAACGGAAACCTCTGGAGACTTTGCGCCCCACCCAAGGTTTCCGTGCGGTTCCCGTAGGTTGCAGGTGGTTGCCGGAGGTTGCAGGTAGTGGAAGCAGGTGGGGAGACTGACAAAAACCTCCGGGAACCACACGGAAACCTTGGGTGGGGCGCAAAGTCTCCAGAGGTTTCCGTTCAGTTTTCCTAAGTGGGACAGGGGCATAACTCTCAGTTTACATTTCCTTGTCAACCAACCAATCATTTTGGTTGCAAAAGCTTGTCATCGCGAGGACTTAATTTTATTAAGGACCAGGTATTTGTTGCTCTCTATGCAGAAGCAATGTTAAGAAGCTCTCGCCTGAGAATAACAGCTCAGTCCAGTCAGTCTATAGGTTGAATGTAACGAGGGGTAAGAGACTGCAATTCAAAGCAATGGTACAGCTTTAAAATACATCAGTCTGACACCACAGGATGCTACCTCCGAATATAGGTCCTTGTTGACAGCAGCAAACACATTTGATAACTCAAGGCATAGCTTCAGAATACGGTGACAAATGTCATCAATGTTGGCGGAGGGGTAGATGTATATCTCCTGAAGGATGTGACTGTTGTTACAATTTTCATCGGGTCAGGTTCCTGGGAGGTACCCTGTGATGTTTTACTTTGGTAAAGGTGCTTTGTAAATGAAACTTGTTGTTGTTAGAAATTGTACATAGGGTCCAGATGAGACCACACCCAAAATATTGTGTACAATTCTGGTCTCCCTGGACGCATATATTTGTAATGGAGGGAATGCAGCAAAGGTTCATCGATTGATTACTGAGATGGTTAGGTCGTTGGTTGAGGAGAGATTATGTGGGGCACAATAGGTCCTGAGTTTAGAAGAATGAGAGGTGATACCATCAAACGCTTTAAGGATGTGACAAGAATCATACGACGTGGGAAGTGTAAGCTCTTACCCATTCCAACATTTATTAAGCTCATGGCTGATCTATCTCCGGCCAATTTCCAGCAGTATACCGACATTTTTTGACTCCTTTATATATCAATCTCTACTTTGGATGCTCCAAGAACAGTCCCTCTTTGGAGAATTCCAATTGTTCACCATACTGTAAGACGTTTATCCTTATCTCCGTTAAAACTGGCCTCTCTCTCATTCTGAGACTCTCCCTGGACCTACACTTCTCATGCAGAGAAACATCCTCTCTGCATCCAGCTTGCACAGCTTAGAAAATGTTTAAAGTTTCAATGAGTTCCCCAATTAATTCTTAAGGAATTGAGGCCTAATCTACTCAAACTCTCATTAAGTAGGAAATCCGCAGTCTCTGGAACCAACCCAATGGTTCCGCTGCATTTTATCAATGGCAAGTACGTTTTGTTAATAAGAAGATCAATAACTGCACACAGGTGTGGTACCATCAAGGCCCTATACAATTCCAACAAGACTTGCTTTTTTCCTGTCTTCAATCATAATAGCATACTTGTATTATCCTTCCTAATGGCTTGATAAACCTGCATGTCTGTTTTTAGTGAGCTTAGCTAGATTCTTTTGTATTTCAACATTACCCATTGTCTCACCAGTTACATAACACTTGACTTTTCAGTATCAGTGGATCATGTATTTCTCCACATTACATTCAATTTCCCATGTTCTCGCCTACTCACTCAGGTTCCTTTCTGAAGCCTTTTTACATCATCCTCACAAATGCACATAGTTTAGTATTGTCAGCAAATAGAAAAAACAGCCATTTGGACCCCTCAACCAAAGGCAGGGCTGACATTTGTCCTGCAGAGGTGTCTAGAATCAAGGTTACTTGTCTCAAAACAAGGGGTCAGCCAATCAGGGGAAGAAATGTCTTCAGCCAAATGGTTGTGATGGTTTTCTCTATCCAAGAGTGCTATGGAGGAGCAGTTGCCATGTGTAGCCAAAACGAAAATCAAGAGAATTTTAAAAGGAATCAAAAAATATGAGATTAGTGCAGGTTCATGGTTCTGAGGTAAAAGATAATATTGATTAGCATAGTAAGCACAGGAGGCTGAATGGCCTAGATTAGTTTAGTTTAGAGATACAGCATGGAAACTGGTCCTTCGGCCCACTGAGTTCAAGTTGACTAGTGATCGCCCATTCACACTTGTTCCATGTTATCTCACTGTCTCATCCATCCCCTGCACACTAGGGGCAATTCTATTTTTGCAGAGGCCAATTAACCTACAAATGCGCACGTCTTTGGGATGTGGAAGGAAACCAGATCTGCCTCAGTGAGGGAGCGGCTCTACCAGCTGCGCCATTGTGCCTACTTCTGTTTCTTTCTCTTTTGCTTTTATGCCGAACTGCTTCACAGATTCAGTTTTGTTCCTGTCCTTTCCTCCCTAACTTGATGCTTCACTGAAGACTCAGCTATTCATATCCTACAAGCAAAATGCTTGTCATTCTGGGGAAGACTACATGGACACTACTGTCCGCTTCCAACACTTGCTTTAGTCACATTAGCAGAATGGTCCTTGTCACCACAGTGGTGCAGCTGCTAGAGTTGCTGCCTCCCGGCTTCAGAGACCCAGGTTCAATTGTGTCCCTGGGTGCTGTCTGTGTGGAGTTTGCATGTTCTCCCTGTGACTACGTAGGTTTCCTCCGGGTGCTCCGGTTTCCTCCCACATCACACGGACATACAGATTTGCAGGTTAATTGGCATCTGTAAAATTGGTCCTAATGTATAGGGAGTGGATGCGAAAGTGGGATAATATGAAACACGTCCAAATGGGTGATCGATGGTCAGCCTACACTGTGGCCAAAGGGTATGTTTCTATGCTGTGCCACTAAACTAAACTAAACTTAATTGCATCTTGTTTGGCTTTTCTGCTCCAGTGGCACTTTCTCCATTCTTGTGCACTTCATTTGAACCTTCTCACTTCCACTGTTCATTCTCTACTGCCCGCTTAGGTACAATTAGAATTGTTTAATTGAAACAATGTCATTGATGGGATTGAAATGTGGCTGGCCTGGTCGAAAGTTATTGCCTATCCTTATTTATCCCAGGGAAAGTGGGGCTCAGCCCTTTCTTGAACCACTGCAATCTGTGTGGGTGAGGATACCTGCACTTTACTGATGGGTCAGGCCTTCCAGGATCTGGACCCGGTGGTAATAAAATGATAACAATATTTCCAATTAAGATGGAGGGAAATTTGAAGCTGGCGTTCACTGTTTGCTACCTATAGTTTCAAGATCTAGGGCGAGGGTTGCAGAGATGAGCCCACTTACAAAACAGGCGCGGGCATGTCAGAGAGTACACCCCATTAAGGTAAAGTCTATCTTGCAGGTTGAAAGAAATAAAGGGCTTAAATCTGTGCCCTTGGTGGAGAGCTTTGTCCACTGTCAACACAGGTCGTTAAAAGTATTACCACTTCTACTGGCAATGGTAATTACCAGTGGTGGGATGAAAGGCCTGTTTCTGTGTTGCAATCTTCAATGATTCAATGTCATAAAACAACAGAATAAATTAATCTGAGTGATCACTCAAAATGGGCAATATAGGCCCTCTGCTCAAGTTATTTTTGTCAATGCTATTAGATATTGGACATAGGATTCAATGCAGCCATTTCAAACGTTCAACTTCTAAACATTAGTAATTGAGACCAAACTATTAAAATATTCCTTGGTTGAATAATGCTTAGGGATGTGAAAATTGCCAAATAAATGCAAGACATTTTCCAATTATCTGAGATTCAGCAGTGTTACCACAATTTTATAGCTGTAATGACTATGTGAGAAACTAGGTTAGCGGGGAGTTAGATATAAGTGGTTATGTTTCATGGAGTTCATTATGAAACTGAATTTTAATTGCATTTGTGTTGATGCTTGGCAGCTTGGTCATGAAAACCAACAGCTGCATGGCTAATGAATGATCATCTTGAACCTTTTTGTTTTCAGCATGCTACTGGGTGCAAGCTGGCACATGTATCTGAAAACTGAATGTGGAGCACAGCCAATTTTATAAATGAAGTTTAGTGGTGATTAGGGCTCTGCTCCCTGCATGATTCACCCTGTAGAACATACCGCAAAGGACCCCACTCACCTACTGCAACGTAGGAATGACATTAACATAAATTATTTGACTACATTAAATTAATTCAGTAATTCAATTTTTTATGACCGTTAATTGCTCTCCTTTGAGCAAGAATATTTTTTAACACTGGGATGAAGAGGGAATTGAATGTCCTCTGTCCCACTCCCACTTTTGACCTATCTTTTTTAACCTCCTACAGAGTTTTAATGTAGTTTGAGGCAGCTCGCCTCATCATTCAAGAGGGCACACTAAACTCTCCAAGATCTACACTGAGTTCAACAATTGAAGTAGTAAATTCACTACTCACACTTATGTCACTTCTGGACCCATCATTGTCTTTTCTACGTGTTCCCATTACAACAGTTCTTTCCTTTGCATCGCTTCTCATTATTTAATACACATTATTTTATTCCACCCCCACCCCACATCCCTAGCAATTCCTTTCTCCACTGCCTACTCCTAGTATCAAAAAATGTGTTATATCTCCCAACCTTTCTCAATCATGATGAAATGTCATCAGCCTGAAACATTAACTCAAATTTTCCTTCTCCACAGATGATGATTGGCCAGCTGCCTGCTTTCATTAACGAGTGAGGACTTGGTTTCTTCACCACTTATAGTTTCCTTTAAAAGAGTTCCTCAGGCTCCTGGAATATACTGATATTGAAGAATGGCACATTCTGGTTAGTGGAATCTACAGTCAATTTGATTAAAAAATCAAATAATTTATTCTGCTGGAGCGACAACTCGCCCACTGCAAAGCTTGCTCTTTGCATTCAAACCATGCTCTATATTCGGGAAGAGCATACAGAAAGAAAATAATTCATCTGATAGTGTATAGCTGCTTTTAAATCTTCTAGCAGAAGGTTGCAACACTGGAATAAAACTTCTCTGCCTCTTAGTTTACATTTCCCTGTCATCTGAACATGCATTTTGGCTGCAAAACTTTGTCATCAGGAGGACTTAATTTCATTAAAGGTCATGTCTTTGTCACTCTCTATGAAACAATGTTCTCGGCTGAGAATAACAGTTTAATTTATAGATTGCAGGTAGCAAGGAGAAAGAGGTTACATTTCAACGGAATGGTACAACTTTATAAGACATCAGTCTGACAACACAGTACACTACCTCTGAATATAGCTCCTTATTGACAGCACTAAACAAGTCCAATGACTCAAGGCATAGCTTCAGAATATGATGATAAATATAATCAATGTTGGGTGAGGGGCACAGATGTAAATGTGTCCGTATATTGTAACTCATTTCGACTTTAGACCAGAGATACAGTGTGGAAATAGCCCCCTTGGCTCACAGAGTCCACGCAGACCAGCGATCACTCACCTACAAACACTAGGACAATTGTTACAACTTACCAAAGCTAATCAACCTACATTTTTGGAGTGTGGGAGGAAGCCAGAGAACTTGGAGAAAACCTACGTGGTCACAGGGAGAATGTGCAAACTTTGTATAGACCTCACAGATACTCAGGACCGAACCTGGGCCTCTGGTGCTGTAAGGCAACAACTCTACCATTGCGCCACTGTGCTGTTACAATTTTCAATTGATCATCTTCTTAAGAGGTGCCTCATGAGATTTTACTTTGTAAATGCAAGTTGTTGAAGTTGATATTGTTAAGACTCATACATAGGGAGGGGAGAGCCAAGATACAAAGTGGGAAAATTGGAGGAGGGGGTCCCCAGTAGATTAAAGATGAAGAGTGAGGAGTAAAGAAAAGCTAAAATTCAAAGAGGAATGCTTGTGATTTATTTTACTATATGACACAATAAATACTGTAACTATTAAGTATAGTGTACCCCTCCATGCAAATTTTAGAGAATTATATAGAAATGTAACATTTACATTTTAGTGTGAATGACATGTAAGAGCGTAACTGAATTTGCAACTCCACAGCAAAATAAATTGTCAATAAATGCACACAGCAAGACTTGGATAGCACTGAGGCATGAGTAGATAAGTACCATAAAATTACCAGACAATAACGATCTTCAATGAGAAGAGAGACTAACCACCTACGCCTGATATTTAATGTACATTTAATAGCCGCATACAGTGACTATAAAAACAAGTCAGAGGCTGGTATGCCACAGTGAGTGATCCTGACACCCCAAAGGCTTCTCATCATTTGCAAAAGCACAAGTCAGGAACATGATGGGATTCTTCCACTTGCTGGGTGAACGCAGCTCTAAGAGTGTTTACGAAGCTCAACATGGTACAGGACAAAATGGCAGCATCATTTCTTAGCCCATTCACCATCCTAAAGTTTCATTACTTCCACTACAGACACATGGTGGCTGCAGTGTGAACCATCAACAAAATGACCCACAGTTACTCTCCGAAGCTACTCTGACAGTATTCCCGAGATCTGCAACCTGTCCCACCACGAAAACAAAGACTTTAGGTGCAGAGAAGCACAACGGCAATGGTTCAAGAAGGTGGCTCACCATCACCTTCTCAAGACTAATAAATGCCGTCCTTGCCAACAACATCCAGTTTCCAAAATTAATGAATAAAACCCAGCACTAAAATTGATAATTATTTTAAAAGAATCAACTTGGAATAACCAAATGAAAATATTGAATGCTGGACACTTGAAATACAAGCTGAGAGTTTTGGAAATACTCAGCAGGTCAAGAAGTATCGGAGGACTGAGAAACAAGTTAATGTTTCAAGTCGATGAGCTTTCCCTCTATTTCTCTTCTCCCAGATTTTATTTGCTCATAGCATGTGAATGTCTGCAGCAAAGCCTTTCATTGTCATCCCTAATTGCACCTGCTATTGAGAGCCTTGCTGTCATTTCAGACAAGCGGCTCCAGAGTCACACACCAGACTAACCAAGGAAGGCTGGTTTAATTCCCGAAAGAACATCAGTAAACATGATTTTTCTTTCTCCCAACAGTCTCATATTTTACGCTAACCATTACTGATGCTAGTTTTTTCTTTCAGATTTATTTAAATACATTTTTCCACAAGTCATTATTGATATAAAAAAAAACATTTGGATAGTATTCGAGCTACCATGTCTTATACCTCATGCCAAACCAAAGTGTTCAGTATTTTATGTTGTTAATTTAAAACATTTGTGAAAGTTGACCTTGCTACAAACTGTTCTTCCCAGAATTTAGTACGGCTGTATACATGACAACATGTAAAATAAAGTGCTATCATTTTGAACTTCCATTTATAAAAAGTACACTTGCTTATTCAATATCCATTCAAAAATGTATTATAAATGTATGTTATAGGAGTGGAATTAGGTCATTCTGCCCATCAAGTCTACACCATTCATTCACAGCTGATCTATCTTTCCCTCTCAACTTAGTTCAGCTAAGTATATTATCACGTGTACCGAGGTACAGTGAAAAGCAACCCCATTCTCCTGCATTCTTCCCATAACGCTAGACACACTTACCAATCAACTTATCTGTCAATGAGTCTGAAGAAGGGTTCCAACCCGAAACATCACCTATTCCTTTTCACCAGAGATGCTGCCTGACCCACTGAGTTACTCCAGCATTTTATGTCTATCTTAAGTATCTGTCAAATATATCCAATGATTTGGCCCTCACAGTCGTCTGTGGCAATGAATTCCTAAACAAAAATAATAAGCTAGCTTAGTTTATTATTTAAGTTTAGGATTTCATTATTGAGTTCAGTTTATTATTGTGAAGTGTACTGAGGTACAGTGAAAAGCCTTTGTTTGCCTGCTATCCAGTGAAAGAAAAGACTATACATGAATACGATCAAGCCATCCACAGTGCACAGGTAAAGGATAAAGGGTACAACATTTAGTGCAAAGATATAACATTGAGTTCACTTCACTCCATTCAGTCATAGAATCATATAGCATTGAGAGAGGCACTTCGGCCCACCAAATCTGTATCAATTATCAAGCAACCATTTTTACATTAAGCCTATCCTAACCCGTTTTATTCTCCCCACATTTCCATCAACTTCCCCAAAATACTATTACTGAGCAACACAAGAAGGGACGTTTATGTCGATCAATTAACTGACCAACCCATTCTGTTCCATGTAGCTCTGCAATTTTCTCCTCTTCAAAAACGTATTCAGTTCCACTTTCAAAAATTACTGTCAGATTGGCTTCCACCATCCTTTCAGGCAGTGAATTCCCAATCCCACAAACTGTCTATATCTGAAAATTTCTCCTCATCCTTTTTGCCAATTACCTTAAATCTGTGCCCTGTTGCCAACAAGTTTCCTGCCAATGTAAACAGTTTCCCATGTTTAAAAAACAAAAAGGGTTACACATCCATACTAATCAAAATTCCATCAATCTCTGCCTTAAAAATATCAATTGACTTGGCCTCCACATTCTTCTGTGACACTGATACCATGTAAATGTTTACCATGTAATACCATGTGAATAAAATATCAATGTTTGGCTTTACTGATAGTGATAACATTAATACTTGCTGTGTGTACAGCAACAAATAGTTAATATATTTGAAAGTATTTAGGTCAGCCAGATTAAAATGGCAGGAAATCTCTAATCATGTTGTGGCTTTTTGAATTATTTACTATTTACAATGGTGACCATGCTTGTTAAGCAGTCCAGCTCCTCTAGTATCTTTGGTCCACATATACAAAGCACTGACAGAACCCCATGTAACTTCATAAGACGCAGTCGGGCAGTCCCAGCCTGGTTAATGTAAATTAAAGAATATGTGCCAGAGCTGTCACAGGGAGGTGGGAAGATTAAGTACAGACAGTGAAAGGAAGTTGGTACCAAGGTTGAATCCAGCCCAGCATAAATCTGAACAGCATCATACTAGATCAAAAGAATGCTAATAAAAGACAAAACAAGCCCAGGTTGTCCATCCCTCATGATAATAACCTCTTAATTTTTTAAAAACTGACTGCGTGTAGCACCACATAATATAGTGCATGATCTTGGCATCAGCCACATCATCAAAAGTAAAAGAAGCAATTCAGTAACTCATCTTGAATGCACTGAGCTGTGCAAGATGGATTTTCCGAAACAAAATGACAATGCTAAGTCATCTGTCTGTCCTTAGATCACAATGATAAAACCATGCTATTTCGCAAATAAACAAGTGCAGTCATTTCCACAGGTAATGGTGTTTTCTTAGTTCATTTCAAGACTGGTTCTTTTAATGCAAACGTTTTTCCAGCATGAAAGAAATTAAAAGCAATCTTTGTGCCACAGTAAACCAGTCATGGATAATAATGGATGGGATTTATATAGCGCCTTTCTAATACTCAAGGCGCTTTACATCGCATTATTCATTCACTCCTCAGTCACACTCGGTGGTGGTAAGCTACTTCTGTAGCCACAGCTGCCCTGGGGCAGACTGACGGAAGCGTGGCTGCCAATCTGCACCTACGGCCCCTCCGACCACCACCAATCACTCACACACATTTACACACATTCACACACAGGCAAAGGTGGGTGAAGTGTCTTGCCCAAGGACACAACGACAGTATGCACTCCAAGCGGGATTCGAACAGGCTACCTTCCGGTTGCCAGCCGAACACTTAGCCCATTGTGCCATCTGTCATCCCACAATGTTCTGCCTGTGAATGGTGAGGGCATTCATGCAATGGACACTTGCTGCCGTCCTTATAATTGTTGAGAAACCCCACATGGGAAGGAGCTGCATGAGGGAGCTGAAGATGGGTTCATGTGGGAGGCTGGAAATTGCTAAGCAACTGATGGATTGAATTGTTGCTAAATGAATGTAACGATTGATCAGATGCAATTAAAAATCAGTATGGAACTGTCAGGACTGGAACGATTTGCTGAATGATTGCACGGTTCTATTTATCCCTGAGTTTCCAAGATTTGAAAATCATGAGAGGAATAGATAGGGTGAAGGCACGGGCTTTTACACTGGATAGGGGAATCAAAAACCAGAAGACATTGGTTTTAGGTGAGAGGGGCACGATTTAATAGGAATCTGAAAGGCAACTTTTTCATGTGGGGTACGTGGTTAGAGCTGCCAGAGGAGGTGGTGGAGGTAAATACTATAACAACATTTAAGGGCAAAAAGGTATAAGAGGGATATAAGGCAAATGTGTGAAAATGGGACTAGTTTAATGGGCCATCTTGACCGGCATGGACTAGTTGGCAGAAGGGCCTGTTTCCATGCTGTATAACTCTATGATTCTATTTATTTAAACTTTGCCTCAGTATCTGATATTGAACAGAGATGGAGAACCAATGATCAGTCATTGATAATTTCAGTATTTGGCTAGTACATCATTATGGGAAGACTGTGACTCAGTTCTATGACAATGCCAGCATATTGGGCCAATGGAAAAACTCACTGGAAGTGGGCTTCACTCCATGACAAGAATGATTGGTGATACAGATTCACACTACGGGAGTCTTCAGTGAGTAACCTTGTTTTTCTCTCCACTGATTCCATCTGACCTGCTGAGTTTCCAGCATTTTCAGTTTTTATGTTGTGTTTTCAGCACCTACAAAGTTTAGTACTTGAAATGTGGCATTTCTCTAGACAAACAGTGAAAGCCATGACGAGGCCCAGGAATCAAGCACTTTTCTTGAATAAAAACGCCTAGCTTGTCTTCCTCTCTGCGAGGCACCATAATTGATCACTGAGATTAATTGCAACAGCTCTCCCAACTTTCAAAAAAAGTTGGGAAAGAATGATTGTATTATTTTCAGATAATGAATTTTGTGTTTGAACACCTTTGTTTTGTTTTTTGCCACAAAGTTCCTCCGTTACAACACAACCAGCTTCTTAGGGCACTACAGTGGTGTAGCAGTAGGGTTGCTGCCTTACAGCGCTAGGGACCCAGTTTTGATCCTGACTATGGGTGCAGTCTGTATGGAGTTTGTACTTTCTCCCTGTGACTGTGTAGGTTTTCTCCGGGTGCTCCAGTTTCCTCCAACACTCCAAAAATGTACAGGTTTTAGGTTAATTGGCTTCCGTAAAATTGTAAATTGTCCCTAATGTGCAGGATAGTGCTAGTGTAGGGGGTGACCGCTGGTCATGGGTTGAAGGGCCCGTTTAGACAGTGAGACATGTACATGGATAGGACAGGTTTGGAAGGAAATGGCCGAAATACAGGCAGGTGGGACTAGGGTCTGTTTCCACACTGTATTACTCTATGACTATGATTCTAGGGGTCTGTTTCCACACTGTATCCCCAAAGTAAAGCTTTGACCAATGTAAAAGTTGGATGTCAACACTAATAGAAGTTGGAAAACAAAAGGTTTTCTGTCAAGTACCCAACAGCAAAAGGTTAAAATAAATGTACTGCAGATAATTGAAGAGCTGCTGATAAATCTAGGTCTATCCACAAAACTGTCTGATAAGTATTTTTTCACGCAGGGCAGATGTCGGCACAGCAAAGAGTTATAAATAAAAACAATGAATTATGTGATCCCACCACAGAGGGTCAACACTACTGGGAAACCCAAAAGGTTTTCTGCTATTTGCAAACAGGAGCCCCAAGGGAAAGATCTAAGGTCAAATATAAGAGTGGATGGAATCAGCAAGACATTCCCCACAGTCAAGCTTAATAATGATCTGAACCATCTCGTGCCTCAGCGTCTCATCCACTTCCAGCATAGACCAACTCAGCAGCAGCATGGAATGTGCAATGGAGTTTAGACAAGAAAGTGAATGTGCTTAACAATTTCAAAGAGAGAGAAAGAGAAATAGAAAGACATGTATTCATGACGTACTTTACACAACCCTTGTCATGATATTGTTAAATACTTTAAAAACAATTCTCATCTCTGCTGTGGCCAGCTTTATAAAGAGGCAAGGAAAGGGAAATGGCATCATTTTAATGTATTAATAGTATGTGAGGCATTTCCTGAAGTTTTAGATTATATGTTTAGTTTACAGAATTGGCGTGGAAACAGGCCCTTTGGTCCACTGAGTCCATGCGACCATCAAGAACCCAGTCACACTAGTTCTATGTTATCCCTCTGGAGGGGCAGCACAATGGTGCAGCAGTAGAATTGCCGCTTTACAATGCCAGTAAGGGGCGCTGCTCTGGCAGCAGCCATGTCAGCAGCGCGTCAGTTTTTTCAAATTTTTTTATTTTTTAGTATGTTTTAAAGTATGTGCTTAATGTTCCTTTGTGTGTTTTGTGTGGGGGGTGGTGTGGGGGGAAACCGCTTCGGTCGCCTCCTCCATGGAGAGGCGACTTTTTCCAGGTCGCCTCCCCCGTGGCCTAACATCAAGGATCGGCGCGGTCTTTCCCGGAGACACGCCCGGGTCTTCAGCGGCGGGCGCAGCGTGGACTCTCGTTGTGGAGCGGGTGAGCCCTCGCTGGGGCTCGCTGGAGGGGAGCGCTCCGTTTCGCTGGCCCGGGGCAGCCGGCAGCCTGAAGTCGCGGTCTGCAGAGCTCCAGCTGGTGCGGCGTCTACAGCCCGGGATCCCTCGTGGGGGACCCGGGGGAAGAAGCCATCACTGCCGGCCCGCGGCCAACTTCTACCGCGGGGCCGGCATGGACTTACCATCACCCCTGGAGGGGAGCTTCGACCGCCGGCCCTGCAGTCTACGGTGCTTCTGGCTGCGGCGGAGACTTTAAATCTCGACCGCCGGCCTGCGGCCTACAACAACTTAAAGCCGCGGTCTCCGGTGAGGAAGAGCCGATCCTGGACTGACTCTGGACTCTGGTCCTGTCCACGGGGGGGGGGGGGGGGGGGGGGGGGGGGGGAAATGGAGGAGGACTGGCCAAATTTTGTGCCTTCCACCACAGTGATGAATGTTGTGGTGGATGTTTGTGTTACATTTTTATTGTGGTTGTGTGTTCTTTATTATTGTATCGCTGCTGACAACCCAAATTCCACCGACCCTGGTTATGTGGTAATAAATTCTATCTTCTTCTTCTTCAGAGACCTGGGTTCAATCCTGACTACGGGTGCTGTCTGTATAGAGTTTGTACATTCTCCCCGTGACCTGTGTGGGTTTTCTCCGTGATCTCCAATTTCCTTCCACACTCCAAAGACATACAGGTTTGTAGGTTAATTGGCTTGGTATAATTGTAAAATTCTTCCTATTGCTTGTAGGATAGTGTAAATGTGCAGGGATCGCTGGTCAGTGCAGACTCGGTGGGCCGAAGGGGCTGTTTCTGTGCTGCATCTCTAAACTTTTGCATGCACTCCTTACACACTAGGGGCAATGTTACAGAGGCCAATTAATCTACAAACTCACACGTCTTTGGGATGTGGGAGGAAATCGAAGGATTCAGAGGAAACCCACGCGGTCACAGGGAGAATGCGCAAAGAGTGGTCTCCGCGTACTCGAGGCCTCAGCTAGGTTGCGGCAGTTTTTTCAATATGTTCAAAATGCCCGCGAGTAAAAAAAGGTCGCCATGGAAAAAATCGATACTTTTTTTACTCGTAGGTTCAGTCGTAGTAGGTCGTAGTAGGTCCTAGTAGGTTGGCATGTTAGTCGTAGGTAATCGAGGGTAGTTGAAGGTAGTCGAAGGTAGTCGTAGATAGTCTTCATCATAGTCGAAGGGAGGTCGAAGGGAGGTCGAAGGAGATCGAAGGAAGTCGTCTTCACTCTCCACTATTCGGTGTCCAATTTTCCCGAAGTTAGTTGTACCTAGTGGAAGCTGGTCTTCAACATAGTCGAAGGAGGTCTTCTACATAGTCGAAGGAGGTCTTCAACATGTCATTTTTTCAAACTCTTCTAAACTCGCTAATTAGGTCGCCCAAGTGGGACAGCCCCCTAACCCTGTTTCTCTTACTGCAAAAGCTGCCCACCCGGCCCAGTGTTTCTTGAACACTGTTTTTGTTTCTGATTTCCAGCATATGCAGCTTTTTGAATTTCATTTACTGGCCTATGTTTGTTTTTCCATTACCAACTGAAATAACATGGTTGGCATGCTGAGCTTCTGCCTATTTAGAAAGTCAATTGAGATTGTAATGTCTTCAAAGAATAAAAGATACAGAAGAAATTTGATAACTGTGGAATACTTGATGTTATCTAAACAGATATAATGGGGCATTTGGCAAAGCCTGTAGTTATGTTGCTCTGATCTTTGGAGAGAAATAATATTCCTGTAGCTACAAAAAAAGAATATTGCATGAAAGTAAAACCTCTAAAAAGGAAGGAATAGTGAGTAAAAACTAGAAGCTGTGTACCATAAAAAGAAAGATGAATGCAGCATTAGAGCAGTGAACAATTTCATAATTTGGAAGATTAAAAAAAAGATTTCTTCAGGAAAGGAATGTGGAAAACTGTATGAGGAGTGGAGAATACTGGTTCAAAGAGTTGAATGAGAGTTGTTTTTTTAACCCCAAGACTTCTGCATTTTTTTCAAAGATCATCAAATGATCTGTTCCCCTGGGTATCATTGTTAAAGTTCATCCTGATAAGCTGCATTGCAGAGGGCTCTCTGATCTAAGTAAGGGCTGTTTCCAGGGATGCACACTGAGACAAATACTGCTGCAGTGAACATCATCATCTCGATGAGACTTTGGTCTTTCTGAAATTTGGTGGTCTTCCAGTGCAGATGGATGTCCATAACGGTATTCTGGCGATTAACACATTCCGGGATGCACTGAAGCTTGGCGCAACACAGAGACTTTGTGGGGAAGGACTGGAGTCTTAGCTTTTTTCTGCCACGAGACAGTGAGGGGCAGGGTCCTGTGTAAAAGCTTCTCAAACACTAGTAGTTTTGTATTGCACAAAGGGGGTCACATACTGTAAATGGCAATGATGCTCTGTGTACAGAACATGCTCATAATACAAATGTATGGAGCGAAGAACACTATCAATGCAGAAACTAAACAACATTATGAATGCAAAAAAAGCCATGCACTGTTTTTCATATTTGTTGTTTATATTTATGAATAAAATTTATTTCAAGATTAAAAAGTATTTTGCGAGGAATATCAGCTCACTGCAGGTGGAAAGGATACCTCTCCACCTCTCCTGCTTCTTTCAAGCTACAATCATGCAGCTCCACGTGCACCAAATTTGTGCTTGGTACTTTAATGAACCAGTTACTGACGTACAAACCCTCTCATGGATGGGGTTAAGTGAAACTTGGAGGGAAATGTGAGTATGGTAAAGATGATCGAAATAGGAGGAGGGTGCATGATATGGTGGCAGAGTTTAAAGGAACAGATGCCAAAACAATTGAAACAATTATCAATGACAGTGAATACAAGCATGGGACTGGGTGGATGATGGAAGCTGTGGGCTGAAAAATGTATAACAACATCAAGACCACCCCTTGACCAAGTTCTCTCTAGTTATTGAGCTCCCACAGCCCCAATTTTTGTTTAATCTTAGACACAAAGAACTACAGATGCTGGAATCTTGAGCAAAACACACAGTGCTGGAGTAATTCAATAGGTCAGGTTTTGTTTAAGCTTTCCTATCTGCTCAACTTTTGTTACATTCCTCAGCCCTTCTGAACCTGTACCACAGCACTTTTAAGTAATCAGACCTGATCAAGAAGGGGACGGTGAACCTGTTGGGCCGAACTTCACTGTTCTTGCAGTTTTCTTTTGTTTCTGATGCTAAATCAAACTGGTCGCAGGTGCGGGCCCACCATGGATCGGAGCTGGCGATAGTAACATCATTTGCATATGGAATTTAATACAGAGAACTTGAGGTGATGCATTTTGGAAAGTCTAACACGGGCAGGACCTACACAGTGAATGTGTAGGGCTCTGGGAAGTGTTGTAGAGCAGAGTAGGAAAATCGAGAACCAGAGCTCATAGGTTTAAGGTGAAGGTGGAAAGATTTTATAGGAATCTGAGGGGTAACTTTTTATGGAATGAACTGCTGGAGGAGGTAGTCAAGGCAGGTACTATCGCAATGTTTAAAAAGCAATTAAACGGGTACATGGATAGGACGTATAGAGGGATATGGGCCAATCACAGGCAAAAGGGACTAGTGTAGATGGGACATGTTGGTCAGGTGGGCAGGTTGGGCCAAAGTGGGCAGTGTTTTCACGTGTAAGACTCTTGTCTGATTCCAGACCTGAAGGGTAAACTATCTGTTTCCATCCATTGATTTGCACTTTGGATATTTGTGTATTGGATCCAACTTCTAATTCCGTCCCCAAATTAATGAAATGTTGAATGCAACCAATTCTGGTCAATGCCAAGTTAAGCTTATACAAATCTACATCAATTTCCATGTTTGCCACATTAAGATGTAATTAATATTTTTATGATCAAATATATTCATGAACACAGAAAATACTTTAGAAAACTGAGGATATTAAAAATAAAATCCAATATTTTCATGGTCAGCAAAATCTAAATGTTCCCAAACTGAAAGAGCAGCAGGAAAGGAGAAGGGCAAGCTGCAGGAAAAAGGAAAATAACATAAGTAAGATGCTTGCTACATAAAAGAATGCTGCATATAAGAGAAGAGGCAAACTGCATAAAAATGCTATGAAATTCCATGTACTGTAAGTAGAGCAAAATGCAGTGTGAAAGAGATGGGGAATGTTTCCTAAAGCGAAGGAAAAAAGCTACATAAAAGGAACACTGCATACGGAAGAGAGGCAATGCTGCATTAAGTTGTATTAATGGTGCAGAAAAGGAAGAGGAACTTCGACATAAAAGGGAGAGGGAATAGTGCATAAAATGGAGAGAGCGGGTGCAGCAGAAAAGGAAGAGGGAATGGTGCATAAAGAGGAGAGAGGAAATGCTTCATAAAATGGAGTGAGGGAGTGCTGTATTCGTGGAAGAAGGGATAAGATGTGGTTATTGGCTCAATAAAGGTTAAGGCATTGCTCTATAAAAGGGAAGCTAAATGTTGTTAGGAAATAGAGATAAATTTTACAGAAATGCTATATAGAAAGCAAGGGGAATATCACATAGAAAGCAAGGGGAGTGTTATGTGAGAGGGGATTGCTGTTAAGAGGAAGGGGGATGCTGTATAAAGGATCAAGAGCTGCTGCTGCAAAAAAATTGCTGCATAAAAGGAGAACAAATGTGTCTACAAATGGGACTCAAAGGGTAATGGGAATGTTACATGAATTATGAGTGTGAAGCTGCAGGAAACGAGAATGGAATGAGGTGTCAAAGGGAGAATGGAACTGCTTCAAAGGTGATGGGAATACTGCATGAACAAAATAGAAATACTATGTGGTGGCAAAGGGGATTGCTGCAATAAAAGGAGATGAAAATGCTGCAAAAGCAGAAGGTGAAGGTTGCTTATGACAGATAAATGAATGATGCATTAAAACGAGAGGGGCATACAACTTAAAATATGTCAATATTATATCAGAGAGGGTTGCTGCATGAAGGAGAAAAAAATTGTGCGTAAAATGGTAGATGATTGCAGCATAAAAGTAATGGGGATGCTGCATAAAGGGAGGCTGTTTAAGGAGGAGTATGGAAAGCTACATAGAGGGGACAAGTGATTGCTGCATGTTTTGTTAAAAATGTACTATTTGTCTTTTTTCCGGTAGTATTTACAACTTGCAAATAGTCTCTGCATAGCAACATCATTTCTGGTTCCAACCAGATATTCTAATTAAGATATTCAAAATTTGCAGTTCCATTTTTCTTTTTTGATCCATTTTTTTCTTTGCAATCTAACACAAATTCTGTGCATTATTAAATGTAATAGCGTTTGTTAAAATGACTGTTTATAATTAAAATAACTGAGGTCAACAATAAGCTATGGAACTCCATACTGAGAAATTTCCATCTTAGCTTGTAGGAGCTATGGCAAACCATAATGCAGGTCCACCACCGATTCTCCGGCAACTGGTCGTCCTCTAATCTGGACAAAATTACAAGAGAGCGCACTCGAAATCCCCCCCCCCCCCCCCGAAGCCCTCTCCCACCCCCCCGAAAATGTAGCCACTAGGCTGGGTGTGGCAGCCGATCTCAATCTCATCGGGACTTCCGCACTGATCAGCGGGTCGAATTTGCCCCCTGCGGCCGGGACTCTGGAACTCCGGCCTGGCCGGAACTGGCAGATCCGTTACCATAGTCGACTATGTCGGCTGGGATCTCAGCCCCCCCCCACCCCTAGGCCATGATCTCTGTTGGTCCGGCAAAATGGATAATACGGCAAGGCTCTGGAACCAAGAGTGCCTGAAAGTCGGTGGTGGACCTAAACTCAATATGCTGCCATAAACAGTGGGCCAGGAAGCATTCGTGGAGAGAAATGGTTTGGGTTGGAACCTTTCAACTGAAGTGAGAGCATAGAAGGGAGGGAGCACTGGCTATTTTGTCTATCTTTTCATCCAGATGAAGGATCTTGATTCAAAATGTCAGCTGTTCCCTCACAGATGCTGCTTGACCATCTGAGTTCCTTGTTTAATGGTAGAGATTCCAGCATCTGCAGTCTCTAGTATCTCAAACTATGCTGCCATGTTACTCTTAGTCGCAGAGAAGGCCACTGAGTAGCTGGACGAAGCTAATTAAAACTGTTTTCAATAATACTGATTGATTGATTAGATATGAACCACAATTACCTACAGAGTATTGGACAGACACATGAGTAGGCAGGGAATGGAGAGTTACAGACCACAAGTAGGAAGATGTGTCGTTCAACAAGACATAATGGTCGGCACAGACATGTTGGGCCGAAGTTGCTGTTTCTGTGCCGTGCTGTTCCATGGTGGAATACAATAGATTTTTCTATCAGGCCCCTCCTGCCCTATCTGTGGCAAAAGCTGTTGGGATCCTGCATTGTCCTCATTAGTCATGCCGGAATCTATAGAGCTAGAATGGCAAGGCCAAGGACAGGCCAAGAAGAAAAGAATGTAGTAGGGCGGATCTGCAGATGCTGGTTTACACTGAAGACAGACACAAAATGCTGGAGTAACTCAGCGGGACAGGCAGCATCTCTGGATAGAAGGAATGGATGACATTTCGGTTTGAGACACTTCTTCAGACTGAGAGGCAGGGTCTCTATGTAGGCCTAGGAATGGTGGCTTGACTGTGCAAGAATAATAGATTTCTTCCCTTTAAGCAAATGTGGCTTTGACGTGGCATCTGTTTTGTGCTTATTGTTACTAAGACCATTTTTTGTTGTAATACTAAAGATTATTTAATTGCTTGAAGCTTATTTCTCAAGCTCCAATGGGAAAATTAAAAGGTTTCTGGAGATATATAGCAGAATACTGGCTGTGCGTACATAGGAAAGGAATGGTGCTGATGACTGTGGTGGGCTGGGCTGTGGTGCTGGGCGTGGTGCCGGGCTGTGAGCTCACCTCCAGCAGCCTTGGAGGCACCCTGGATGTCCTGAGGTCTGTTCACGGGAGGCACCCCAAAGCATTGAGGCCGTGTGGGCCGAGGGACAGCACGATCGTGAGTCGACGTGTCCAGACGAGGCATTGGTGGAGCAGCAGCCTGTGTCTGATTAGATTGAGCATCATTCCAAGTGGCATGGATCGGAGGCGACCTGCACCAGCACGGAGCTGTGGAGCACACCAACAGCGCCGCCAGGCCAGGCCGAACCCTGCAACTCCGACCCATTGCCGCCACCAAGACAACCTGACTTTATGTCCAAGACTATAACAATTTTTAAGATCTCTGAGTTTGAAGTGTATAAAGATGGTACCAGAAACATGACGACTCTTGAGTACTGCCTCAGGGTTGTCTATTATTCTTACACTCTTCTACTTAAGTATGATTGTGCATATAGATAGCAAAGAGTTCACTGAACTGTATGCGAATAAGGAATTTCACTGGACCTAGGTACATCTGACAATAAAGTACCGCTGAAACACTGTCCTACTATTTGGAAAGATTACTTTCTTGATTCAGGTTTTAGTCAGGTATATTTCCAGTACCCTGAGATGCCTGCTTTAGGTGGTCCAAGTCTTAGAGCATCAAGAAGGGCAGGAATTGTACATGAGGGTGCAAACTAAGAGCTGGGTTTGAGGTCTAGATCATCAAATACTCTTTTCTTCGGATGGCTGACACATTGAAGATGGTAATGATCTTCATCATTGATGTAAGCCTTCATTGAAAGGGGGTCTTGAGATTGGGGAAGAGGCTCATGCTTTCAAGGGTCTCGTCATGGACTGTTGAAGGGTACGCACAGTGGGACAGCGTGGAAGAAAACTTTTGGTTTTGTATATTGAGGCTTATTCTTTTGAATGGATCTATGAAGACCTGGAGTTTGGACTCTGAATGTGAGCCTATGCAAGCATAATCTATATACTGCAGCTCCATATAGGGATTGGGTTGACCTTGCTTTTGGAGGGGAGATGGCATAGATAGAATGGTTTCCCACTAGTCCCATTGATTAGCTCCAGTCCAATAAGAAGCTTGTTGGAGATGAGTTGAAGAACTAAATACTGAGGACAGTGTTGGGGCAGTGATGAGACTTGGCTCAACATCACCCTCAACAGAGATTGGATCGGTGCTGAATGCACTGAATAAGATCACGGCTTTTATACTGTCATGAAGTAGATGTAAGAATGTGAAAAATTATTGCAGGCTGCTAGTCTTGAGAAATATGTTTCTAGACCATCTTGATCAACAGTGTTAATGTTTTTGTGATGTTAAAAGAAGCTATATTTTGTGACTGATACTACTTCCTCCATTTCACTAGGAGTCGACATTTAATGAAGATAATGTCTGTTGCAACTCTAGATGAATGGAACCCAAACTATAATTCAGGAAGCAGCTAGTAGGCTTGTGAGTGTGGGTGGTACACTCACATGCCAACTTCCAGCGGTTAGGCTACAAAGACACCCAGGCCTATGAATGTCAACACCTTTCAAAATCTCATCATATAACAAATATTCACCTTTTCTTACTTTTTAACCAAAGTGATATCTTCAGGTTTGCCACGTGCTCACCCATTCACTTAGTACATCCATAACCCTTGAAGCATCACAACATCCTCCCCACAACTCACAAAGGTCCTCTAGCTTTGTAGCATCAGCAAACCTGGATCCACTACACTTGGTCTTCTCCTCCATACCATTGATATAGACTGTGAAGAGTGAGTGCATCAATCCTTATCCTCTCAACCTGATTATTCCTACTCTGTTTCTGTCCTTCCACCCAATCCTCAGCCACACTAGTACATTACACCCACTACCGCGTGCTCTAATTTTGTTTAATGAGCTTTTATGTGACACTTTATCAAAAGGCCCTGAAAATCCAAATAAACCATACCAACTGATTCCCTTTAACTATTATGCTTATTCTAATTTTTTTAAATCCCATGAAATTAATCAATGTTTTCAGTGTGAACAAATGTGAGGGAAAGATGATAACTCCTGGCCAAGGATAAATACTGGCCAGGATATTGTGGAGAACTCTGTTGCTCTTCTTCGTGTAGTGCCATGGAATATCTTGCGCCTCTTGAGAAGGTAGGTGGGATTAATGACTCATCCAAAAATTGGTTATTGTGTATCAAAACTTGTAACAATTTAGCCTTGTGTCATAGGCAGAATTTGTGTCATATAATAGTGCTAACCTTAATGGTCAATAATAGGATTAACTTACTACAAGGAGGTTGGCTGTTTCCCTGACAAATAATAGACCATTTTCTAGTTCGCATTTCAGGGTAAGCATCGCATTTCAAATGTCAATATATTATACAAAGTAACAATGAATCATAATTGAACATGATTCAAAAAAATAAACACAAAGAAAAATAAAGCTGGTCATTTCCTGCTTGTATTTCTGATATTGTGTGAAAACCTGGCATCTTCCCAAAAAAGGAACTAAAGAAGATGGCAATCTGAAGAAACTTCCTACAGTGATTATTGGGCTGTGATCGACCTACATCTGCACCCATGTAGTGCAGTTCTGTGTAGAGCAGCTGCACCACAATCTTAAAAAAACATGCCAAGTTAGCAGTTAACCTAACAGCCACCTCCAAAGACAAAAAACAAATATAACAACAGAGGAAATGTGCAACTAATATTTGATAGTGAAGTCATATGGAACTGCGGATGCAGATCTTGAGTAAAACTGGAGTAACTCTGCAGGTCATTCCCTTCAGCATCCCTGAAGGGAATGGACAGGTGACAATTCGGATCCAGCCCCTTCTTCAGACTCATAGACTGATATAATAGTTCTGCTTAGAGTTATTATTCTTCTACTGGTTTTGGTATTATGGAATTAATGACACTTAATAATTTTAATAAAGTTAGGAACTGTACGTAAGAGATTCACCCAAACCATCTGATGGTTTGGTGCTGGATATTACAAATAATCAAACGACACCATAAATTTATTTATTTGGTAAGGTGCTAAAGGGGATAAAAGAAATTCATTGCTTGGACAGTCTTGGTCGGGGTTAAGGCACCTTCTCCCTCGGCTCCAGATCTCATAACTTACCTTAATGTGGTCAATAATTCTTTACAAAATTGCACTTTACTGAACTCAAACATGTGTCTCGTTAGATTCTTACTAAATCTCCTTATTGAACTAATGTGTAAACAAACCAGCAGTCCATGTTCATCAACACTATCTTCTAATATGTAAAGGAAATACTTGTTTTCACACAATGTCTTTCAAAATCGCAATAGGATTTAGAATTGATTAAGTGGTCCAGTGTAACGATGCTACTGTACATTAATTCATCAGCAATGTCATACAAGGAATACCTGTGGTGCTTGTGGCACTTGACACTTTGTATGATAGACCAGCTAAATTACGTGGGCTTATTTTGTAATGAAAATAATTATGCAGATGACTAGGGATAGTTTGCCCAGGAATTTCCCCCTTGTTTTCAAAGCAGTAATGGCACACAAGCTGTATTTTATGTTGACTGATGAAATTTGCCTGTTATGGAGACAGCACCCAGAAACACACATTTCCTTGATTAATGGTGTGCTCCAGAGCTCCATCAGTCAAAGCCATACATAATGTAGCTATGGCATCAAGCTCTGACTCCTCTGGCCACAGAACTGTGGCTTCTACAACTTCACTCATTCTTTGACCAGTAAATCAATGTTCATATACTTTGGTTGTTATAAGTTGTTACATTTTAAGCTTCCGCATATATTAATGGCATGGTGGCGCAGCGGTAGAGTTGCTGCCTCACAGCACCAGAGACCCGGGCTCAATCCTGATTATGGGTTTTTGTATGTTCTCCCTGAGACTGGGTGAGTTTTCTCCGGGTGCTCCGGTTTCCACCCACACTCCGAAGATGTACAGTTTTTTAGGTTAATTGACTTTTATAAATTGCTAATTGTCCCTAGTGTGTAGGATAGTGCTAGTGTACGGGGTGGACACTGGTTGGCCTGCACTCAGTGGGCAGAAGGGCCTGTTTCCACGCTGTATCTAAAATCTAAAACATTCCGAAGAAACATCTATCGGCAATGAATTGTGATTTGTGATCAGAATGATGTGATCAAAAATAAGAAATTTGTAGCTCAGAAAAGTTTTTTTAATCTAGAGTTGTGAGGGAGTGGAATCAACGATGGAAATTGATGGCTGAAATTGACCACACTAACTATTAAGAAAGGAGATGAGGAAATGCCATGAGGTACCAAGTAGCCAAACCTTCACATGGAGTTTAACTGACAGTACAGGCCAACTACAAACCTGCAAGTCTTTGGGAAGTGGGAGGAATCTGGAGCACCTGGAGAAAATCCAGGGAGAACGTGCAAATTCCACACACATAGAAAGCAGTTTATTAAAAAAAACTGCCACTCACGGCTGTGATTTTTGGCCATCTTACTCAGAGTCCCCCTCCGCTGTGCAGGACAAGAAGATTTTTCCCATCGATGAAAAATAAAAGAGTTATTAGTGTTTAAAAAATGTTGAGATTCTCTCTCCTGAAGGCCATGCCCCTTCCGGAGGGACTATAAAACCCGGAAGTGTTGAGTGCCTCAGTCAGTCTCTGCAAGATGGGGGAGCAAGAGGGTCACGTCTCTCAGTCTCAGCTGTGAATAACACTGAACATATGTCTACTAAATTGTGAGTGTGGTTTTACTGACCTTGAGTGCCCTTAATGTGGTTTGAAAATGAAAATGTGGTTGGTTTAAAGTGAAGCACAGCAAATTGCTGTTGGTGGTGGTTGGTTTAAAGTGAAGCACGGAAAATGGCAGTTGGTGGTGGTTGGTTTGAAGTGAAGCACTGCAAATGGCTGTTGGTGGTGGTTGGTTTGAAGTGAAGCACTGCAAATGGCTGTTGGTGATGGAAACTTGACAACTTCCTGTTTGCACTGTATATTGATTTTAGATAAAACGCTACCACTTACGGCTGTGATGTTTGGCCATCTTACTCAGTCCCCCTCCGCTCATCATGTGCAGAGGATTCTTCCCATCAATGAAAAATAAAAGTGTTACTAGTGTTTAAAAAATGTTGAGAATCTCTCTCCTGTCAATCACGCCATGAAGGCCACGCCCCTTCTGGTGTGAGGGGGAGGGATTATAAAACCCGGAAGTGTGGGTGTGGCTCAGTCTCTGCAAGATGGGGGAGGGAGAGATCATGACTCTGTCTGAGCTGTGAATCAACTGAACACACTGAATGTCTACTGAACTGTGAGTGTGGTGTTTATATGCTGTTTTGTGTGGTTTTATCGTGGTTTTATGGTGGTTTCACCCTGCTTGAAATGGTATGAAACTGCATTTGAATGTGGTGGCCTTGCACCCTGCATGAAATGGTATGAAACTGCATTTGAATTTGGTGGCCTTGCACCCTGCTTGAAGTGGTACGAAACTTCACTTGAATTTGGTGGCCTTGCACCCTGCTTGAAATGGTACGAAACTTCACTTGAATTTGGTGGCCTTGCACCCGGCTTGAAATGGCATGAAACTGCACTTGAATTTGGTGGCCTTGCACCCGGCTTGAAATGGTACGAAACTTCACTTGAATTTGGTGGCCTTGCACCCGGCTTGAAATGGCATGAAACTGCACTTGAATTTGGTGGCCTTGCACCCTGCTTGAAATGACATGAAACTGCACTTGAATTTGGTGTCCTTGCACCCTGCTTGAAATGGCATGAAACTGCACTTGAATTTGGCGGCCTTGCACCAAGCGTGAAATGGTAGGAAACTGCATTTGAATTTGGTGGCCTTGCACCCTGCTTGAAATGGAATTTCAAGGAATAGCCGTGAGTGAGCTGCCAGCACATCAGGCTTGAGTGACTGAGCTGCCACCCCAAGAATCCATTTGGCCCACAATGTCCATGCTAGCCCTCTGGAAACTAGTCCCTTCAGCCCGCAGCATCCATACTAGCGCTCCAGAAAGCCAGCCCCCCTCCACTGGCCACCAATATTGGAATTGGTGGAGTGGTGGAATATTGCGTTGGGGGACCAGCCCTCCCGTGTGAACATGGGATCCAACGGGTCCCACTTAGTCTAGTTACTTTTAAAAGTCCTTTATTTGATTTCAAAAATGAAGAACAAACATTTCTGTGAAGCAAGTAGGTGAATGGTATTAGAGTAAAAAGAGTTCAGCGGCGTTAAACACCAGAGCTCAGATAATGATCTAAATGGCCTGTTTTTGTGCTGCAACAATTCATGATTCTGTGAACACTCTAGCATCTTTTCATTCAATATTCTCAAATGTCTTTGCATTGACTATTGGTAACACTGCACTAACAATGCTGCATCGATTAGCCCTGTCTAAACACAATGGGCTTTTTTTCTACAAAGGTATCCAGGATGAATGTTTGTGACAACAGAAAAAGAACCATCTCCCTCCAGAGATCAGATTCAATAACACTTTCAAAAGTTGTTTTCTGTCCACTGGGTCACACAAAATATAATGCGATTATGATTTGTTTACAGTCACTCCTCCCACCTATCACTTTCTCCAAATAATGTTCTAACACAATTAAGAAAAGAATACTTTGTTTCCCCCAGTCTTCACAACATACAGCAAACTTGGCACAAACTGTAGGCATGTCTTTGGCTGGCCTTGTAGAACGACTATCGATGAATAGAATATCAGAAGGTTCAAGGAGAATGCAAACCTTTCCAGTAGCAAATCTTTTAAATTACATGACATCAGAGTGTGGAGGCAGATCTCTTGCCCTTGGCATTATTCTACATTAGTGAAAACGACAAGGCACTTAAGATTGTCAAACAAGCAATTCTTGGCCTTCCTGGGGAAAGCCTTCTGACAAAAGAGGATTCCCAAATTGAGTAGTTGTCCACTATAGCTGCTCTAGTGAATTAGTGGTTTTCTCCATGCTTAAAATGATTATTCTGACCCCATATATTCAATCTCGCAAATTTAGCTGAGCAGTAAAAGTACTGTTTGATTGCCTGCTTAACATAAGTCTTCCTTTGAATGGCCAAACTTGGAGCAACAATAAGTTTAGTTTATGGCTAGTTAACTGCCTAATGTTCTTCAGGAAAGAGTGCATCAGAGCTAATTCACCATCAAGTTGGTATATGGGGTCAGTGTTGTTTGATGATCGATGTTTCATCACTCACCGTCGATGGAAGTCTGATTGACATTAAATATGCCAGTGGCAATATGCAATTTAGAAATCCTGCTCCTGAGAACTTGAGAAAATGACACTGATTACTTCACAAACGTTTTCAGAATGGATGGAAATTGAGGCTTTCCCTATTCTAAAAATGGTGTAGTAACTCAATGGGTCAGGCAGCATCCCTGGAGAAAGGAATAGATGACGTTTTGGGTTGTAAATCGTCTTCCGATGTTCTGACCTGACAATCCACCTATAACGTCACCTACTCCTTTTCTCCAGTGATGCTGCTTGACCCGCTGAGTTACTCCACCATTTTCAAGATTCAAGATTCAAGATACATTTAATTGTCACATCTGCCAGATGGCACAGTGAAATGAAATTCCCCTACAGCCATACAATTAAAAAAATAAAGAACACACACTATAGAATTTGACATAAAACATCCCCACACAGCAGAATCAAAGTTTCCCACTGTGTGGGAAGGCACCAAAGTCAGTCTGTTCCTCCACTGTTTCCTGTGGTCAGGGCCTCCCCAAGCCCTCCGCAGTTGCAGCTACGGACGGCCCGATGTCCAGGACCGCTCGCCGGGGTGTTACAAGTCCGACGTCGGGGCTGCGGGATGTCCTCAGCGGCGTGGACACAGAGTCGGCCCCCTCCTACCGGAGTCGGCGGCTCCCAAAGTCCGTAGGCCGCGCCGGGTGGAGACTGCTGCTGAAGACCCTCTGCAAGGCGCCCCAGGACTCCACGATGTTGTTCAGCGCCGCCCGCATTGGAACCTCTCCGCACCAGAGCTCCACGATGTTGGAGCAACGGCTCAACACTCCGGAGCTCCAAACGGTGACCCAGGTAGGCATCGCCCGCTCCGCGGTGACTCCAGCGCTGCGCCGCCGCTGTAGCAGCCCCGGTCCGGTACTCGGTCCCCGGCAGGAAAGGCCGCTCCGATCCAGCTGGTAGGCCGCGAGGTGGGGGGCGAGGACGTGACTCGGAGAAATAGTCGCGTCCCCGCCAGGAAGAGACTGGGAAACGGTTTCCCCCTTACCCTGCCCCCCTCCCCCACATAGAAAAGTTAAAGTTTCCCCCAACACAAAACTTTAGACTAACTAAAAATAAAAAAAAGATTGAAATAACAGTAGTGCAGCACCCCTAGAGCATTTTGCATCTATCTTCAGTATAAAACAACATTTGCAGTTCCTTCCTACACACCCAATCTGAAAATACTGGGTTGGTTACCGACCTGATGTGAAGCCATGTGAGCATTTGAGTGGTGCCGCCGCCAAACACCCAGACAGTGAAGAACACGATCATCAGGGTGGTGGTGAACATCATCTGCTTGGGCTTTGTGTTGGTATCTCGGATTGCCAGGGCAAATGCAATAGCACCACGCAAGCCTAGAAACAAAGGGTTAAATATGTTAACCCACAGATGTAGGTGACAAGAGACCAGGGCTTTAGTACCCAATCAGCCTAGTTATCACCAGAAATAGAAGTTGAAACTTCAAATATCTGCTTGGCAAAATAGACACAGCAAAAACACGTGCCTGAACCAGGATTCATTCTTCTGCTTATCCAGCTCAAGGGACATGTGTTGTCTAGTCATTGAAACTCCTGGTTGCTCAATCAGAACAATATGCAGTGAGTGAACTTAAAAACAGAAATAGCTCCACATTTGCATCAATTCAGAACAAATGACCTCAATTTCCCTTTAAATTAATCACACTTGTCAAAAGATAGATCAGTGTTCCCTCAGTGCATTTTAGCATCCAATAAGATAGTTGGCAGATTATCATCCACTCTGGTCTCAGAAAGAATGGTGGTTTTGATTGTTGTTGTGTTTTCAGTTGGAACCATCATAAGGTGAGCAATAGGTGGCTGGTGTAGGGAGAGAGTATATCCCCCTATATTCAGCTGGTGGTGTGGGTGCTTCTATAACATACAGGTGAGAAGAGAGTGGAAAAATAGGTACTGCTCACTAAACTGAGCGTTGGTTGGGAAGAAAGCTTGCTGGTAGACTGTTTATTAAGTGAGTTGCTGAGACCCGGGTTTGATCCTGACTGTGGGTACTGTCTGTACAGAGTTTGTATGTTGACTCCATGGGGTTTCTCTGGGTGGTCCTGTTTCCTCCCACATTCCAAAGATGTACAGGTTTGTAGGTTAATTAGCTTCTGTACAATTGTAAATTCTCCCTAGTATGCAGGATAGTGCTAGTTCACGTGGTGATCGCTGGTTGACATGGACTTGATGGACTGAAAGAGCCTGTTAACACACTGTTTCTCTAAAGTCTAAAGAATGATGTAGTCAAGAGTTCGAGAGTTCAGGAATCATTTATTATCACATGCACCAATTTGTACAGTGAGATTTGATTTACCATACAGCCATACGAATAAAAAGAACCCAACACACAATAGAATTTAACATGAACATCCCCCACAGCAGAATCAACGTTTCCCACTGTGAGGGAAGGCAATAAAGTTCAGTCAACTTCCTCTTTGTTCACCCGTGGTCGGGGCCTTTGGGCCCTCCGCATTTGCCACAAGGCGGCCCGATGTTTCAGGCCCTCTCGCTGGGATGATCGGAGCACCGGCGTCGGAACAGAAGAACACTCTCAGCGGCTTGGAGTTTCCGAGTCGGCCACTTCCTATCGGAGACCGCGGCTCCCGAAGTCCACAGGCTGAGCTGGACGGAGCTCCAACACTGGCGATCCCTGGCAAAGATCCCAGGCTCGGCGATGTTAAAGTCAGCGCCGCCCGTGGCTGGAAGCTCCGCAAACACAGCTCCACGGTGTTAATCAGCAGGCCCAACACTCCGGAGCTCCACACAGCGATTCCCGGTAAGGCATCGCCCGCTCCACGATGGAATCTAGTGCTGCGCCGCCGCTGAAGCTCTGGCAGCTCCGTCAGGAAAGGCCGCGCCAATCCAGTTGGTAGGCCACGGGGGTGGGGGGGGGCGAAGATGCGACTCGGAGAATTGACATATCCCGACCAGGACGTGACTGGGAAACGGTTTCCCCCTTCCCCTCCCCACCTCCCCCACATAAAAAAGACTAAGAAATCTCCAGGAACATACTTTTAAACAGACTAAAAATAACAAAAAAAGGTGAAAGGACGAACAGACTGCTTGCTGATAAGAAGATGCCGTATTCTTGGTTGTTGTTTAGCATTTATCCATGGTAACTGGAATATAGTCTAGTTGCAGATATTTCAAGAAAACCTAAATGGATTTTTTAAAAAGGTCATCTTCTCACTTTCCCAGTGTGAACTAGTTCTTGGCACATGAAAGACTTTGACTAAATGGCATGCCCAGTCAGGGAGGGCAAAATCTGATGAGCCAGTAGATAGTGCCAGCCACAGGTCTGCATATTGTCCTCTTGTCTGACCCTCATTCAAATCTCAATCCAGAGACTCTGTCAGGAATGAAACTCCAGTAGTTCACTGAGGGAATGTTGCATAATGTCTCAGAGGTGATATGCAATGGTAACAGGCCCTTCAGCTCATTGTGCCTGTGTCAACCTTCTATCACCTCTTTATACATTGTTGAAATTACTGCCTTTCAGGCGTACCATTAGACCGAGTCCTTGTTTGTTCCCTGGGTTGATATTTTGCACTATTTTGAGAATGAGCACGGGAATTTCTCTATGGAGCTGGTCAATAATTTTCCATTAACTGGTAACAGTGGCACTAATTTTTGGGTCATTATCCTATTGCAGTTTGTGTGAGCTCGCTGTGTCCAAGTTTGCTACATGATGTTTCGCATGATGATATTTCAAAAGTATATTATTGAATATAAAGAGATTTGGGAAGTACCAAGGTTGTGAAAGGCATTGTATATGTCTGATCTTTTACTTTTCTTTTTCATTAGAGGCTACAGAGCCACAACAAGGGCAGATTTAGATGGTTTGCATTTACACAATCCCCTTAAATGTATCAGAAATAGAGTCACTATTGTAACATGGAGGGTGGCTGGAGGTGGGCTGGGGAGAGACCCATAACTGCCTCTTCATTGTTCAGTGTGCCACAATTAGAAATATCTATACCATTACTAAAACTCTCATCTTGACCACTTACAGTTTGCGTTTCTTTAAATTTGCGCAAAAACAGTAACATATATCGCTATGATTTTTTCGCCACCTTACTCACCGTTCGCCTCTGCTCCAAGCGCACCAGGTTTTGTGAAAAATTGGTGAAATATTAGAAAAGTTATGAAGGTTTGAAAAATCGTTAGATCAGCAGATTGGTCTTCTTGCCTGTCATTCACAATGAAGGTAACGCCCCTTCCGGCACCCGCAGAGAATAATACCCCGGAGGCGGGGCTGAGTCCGTGAGCAGCGTGTGGGCAGCGGACAGAAAGCAGTGTGAGCCGGGAGCTGTTAAGTTGAACCGAAAGCCTCCGAGTGAAGTTGGAGTGGGACCGGGAGCTGTTGCCTGAGGCCAAAAGCTGAAGGTGCGGGGTGAGCAGAGTGCGAGCTGTGTCTGCTGCGACCCCCCCCCCTTCCCACTCTCCCTTCCCCCACCCCCCTCCCCCACACCCCCCCCTCCCCACAGAAAGGGGGGGAGTGTTGGGGGATGAGGGGATCTATTGGCATCCCTCTTAGCCTTGTGGAGATCATACTCGCCCTTCTTGTACAGTTCGGGATCGATCCTGGACACGCATTAACAGTGAATGAGTCTCCCTGTTAATCCAAGGTTTCTGGTTAGGATAGACCCTGATTATCTTTGTCAGATTGCAGCCATCAACATATTCCTTGATGAAATGGGGTGGCGACCGAGATATACTCCTTAAAGTTAAATATTGTGGCCTTGAACATGTTAAAAGCCATTGGCTCAAGACAGTCTTGAAGTAGACTCTTGGCCTCCACAGATCACTGCTGTATTACTCTTTTGTTGGTGCCTCGTGTCTCAGTATCGGTCTTTAGGTTGGCAGAAACAGCACTGATGGATGATCAAGCTGATTGAAGTGACGGATGAAATGATGGGTGTACTTGATGGTGGTATAGCAGTGATCAAGTGTGTTAACACCCCACATAGGTATTTGGTATTCTGTTCTTGATGTTAGCTTGACTGACGTCACCAGCAAAAATGAACAGGGGTATCAGGATTTGCTATCTTAAGAGGGTTGATGACTGAGTATAATTTGTCCAGTCCCAGCTTGGTGTTGGCATGGGGTGATATGTAGACCACCAATAAGATAGTAGAGGTGAATTCCTACGGTTGATAAAGGGGACGGCATTTTATAAACAAGTATTCCAGACCAGGAGAATAGAATTGAGTTAAGACTATCACATCAGTGCACTATGAATCATTGACCAAAAAGCAGATGCTTCTGCCTTTCCAATTGTCTGTGGATTTTGTATGGACCATGCAATAAATGTGGAAATGTTTCAGTGAAACAAAGAACACAGCAGTCACTGGTATTCCTTTGAAACAGCAGCCTTGCACCAAGCTCTTCGATTTTATTATCATGATTGAACAAGAACTGGAAGTACGTATGCTGGGGGGGGGGCTGGCATGATGTCAAAATCCCCATCATTTCAGCCGCACCTGACTGCTTTGCTTTATCGGTACACACAGCTGTGCCAGTAGCGTCGACTTCACTGAAGATTGGTAGCTCTTTTGAAATGGCAATGATTTACTGGAACTGTTCAGTGCTGGAAATAACAACTTTCTCATTACTGGAATGTATAGATAATAAGGAGAAGTGATCATAAAGCCTTGTGTAAAATGTCATCACTCTCTAATGAAGAGAAAGCCACGAGTGGAGAATTTTAGTTGCAAGACTGTGTTTGTTTCCTTATAATAAAGGAGGCTGAAGGAGATTTAATTGAGGTGTTTAATTGAATGAGAGACCTAGACAGAGTAGAGTCGAAGGACTTATTTCTCTTAATGGAAAGATCAGTAACCAAGGGCTCTGGTTTGAAGAAGCTGCTAGAGAGATTACAAGGGAGAACATTTCATTTGGAGAGTTGTGAAAGTCCAGAACTCGTTTCCCAAAGAGAGTGGAGACAGAAACCCTTGTTGCATTTTAAAATACGACCATGGACAGAGTGAGAATGCAATCAGGCTGGGTACCTATTTGCCACAGCCTCGCACACTGCTATAAGTTTCAATGGTAATGATAAAATATAACTTTATTAGATGTTTATATGAAAAAAGATGGAACTTCAGCTATTTACTGAGTACTGTAGACCATTTTCTTAATGCAGACTTTATAAATACAAGTTTAATGAATGGTGAAGATAGCCACTGTCACGAAACAATCCATACTCCCATGGCTCAGTAGGCACAGACACTTGTTGATATCATTATCACAGGTTGGCAATCCATGCCTGGAAAACACATCTTCCAGAGCCAGCCTGAAAGCTTAGATGAAGCTCGGCTTGATAGTTATTGGGACTGGCAGTTGTAATTATCTAAAGGAGTTCATATCAGGGGATTAATAGTGTTTGCTAACATCTAGAGCTTGAGATAAAAGAAAAATCAATGGCTTTCCAAATAGCAGTTTTAGTGCAATTCTCTTCAAGCTTTTCCACATTGATTTCAGCTGCGACGGGACTCAGGCTTTCTCCTTGGGATTTCTCATGTGCCACTGCTGGACTCATTCCTGATCCTTTGACACTATGTGCGATTGCAGTGAACATAACAATAATCTCCAACTGTGGCAGATTTTGCCCCCTATTCATTCGTTTACAAATGAGTAGTGTAGCTTGGTGCAAATCAACCTTTTGTCGCTTGCAGTGACTTTTCTGATTTGTAGCTGAATAAACCTAGTTTGCATGGGCACAGGACTACTGTATAAATCTGTCCAGAGTTAAAAAAAAAGTGAACAAATGTTCATCTCACTCAGTGACATCACAGGATGACTAGAATTGGAAATGAGGTGGAAAAAGTCTCCCAATTGTATCATATTTGGCAGCAGGGATCGAGATGCACTGTGGGACAGGGAACAAAGGGTATTATCCAATCTGGTCTTGGCAAAGGTAACTTGTGAGTGGTTAATATTGAGATTGGATGCTTGAAATATGAACCACTCTATGCCCAAGAACAATTAATGAGCACCTGAAAGAGGAGAAAGATAGGAAGCAAATTATCTTTATTATATCGATGGCAAGATTACTCTTCTCCAAACTTTGTAAATTCAGTTAGTTAGATCTTCACTTTGAGGGGGAGGAATCAGTGATTAAAGACCACTGATATCCTGTGGTTCGTCAGAAAAGGGGACTGATGTTTGAATCTGCCATTCATCCTGGACCTGTTCTGCACATTGGATACACTGCTTTAATGACTCAGCATGGGAGCCCAGACTACAAATGCCAACATTCAGGGCTGTGAAATGTAGACCTGCATTTTTGTACAAATGGAATCAAATAATTGATCAAATAATTTCTTCACAGCATGCAGACAGAAAGTGGCTGATTTACATTGTGTAAGCTCCCACAAGTAGCAACGTAATGATGACCACCCACTTTCAGTGATATTGCTGAAGGGATAAACAGCTACCAGGACTTTGGAGAGAATTCTCCTATTTTTCAAAATATTGTCACTGGGGTCTTTCATGGCCACCTGAGACAGTAGATGGGACCTTGTTTAAATGTCCCTTCCAGAGACAGTCTGCCGTTCTCAGAACCACACAGGAATCCGCTTGCATTTCTGGTCCATGACAGCATAATTTTCTGACTCTGAGATGACCAACAAAAGCAACGGTCAGAATCCAAGGCGGAGCTTTAACAATTCCACTGCAGAAATTACATTAAAGTGACCTTTTGTTTTCAATAATTTTGGAGAGAAGTCTGATAGACTAGATTATTCTTAAAACACCGATGCACAAACAGGGCTGTCTGTCCTTGCGTTTCACAATGCAGCTAGTCACCACGCTGTTAGTTCCAATCAGATTGTCAAATCTTAACATGATACCTCTTAGTAGCTCATCAGCCATAATTACATGGTCTTTTACCCATTAATGAAAAAAGAAAATAGGTTCCATTAATACCAGATTGTATTCCATTCATTTGGGGATCATCTGAACACATCTGGTTTATGCATACATCTGGTCTAACTTCAAACCAGGTGGCAGGTACATGTGGTTAGCTCCCAACTCATGTACTGTGATTCCACTGGCTGTTCAAAACAGAGCCAGAATCAAAATTCTCTGCTTCCAAAAAATGTGCTGTGAAAGGCAAAAAAATTCAGGTAGAGACCGTTGTCAGGTAGGTTTCTTACTTGTGACAACTAATGTTTGCTCTAGTGATACAGGCAATTAATAGTTTAATAGAAAGTAATAAATAAACTGCTTGAAGAACACAGCGAGTCAAGCAATATGTCTCCAAGTGTCCCACTTCAGCATCTTGTGTCTTCAATTTAAAAATAAATGTTTGATTTCATTCATAGACAAGGTTGCAACACAGTAGGGGTGTGCAAATATGGATACAGATTGATTAGCGGACTTTTTAGTTTAGAGATACATGGCGAAAACAGGCCCTTCGGCCCACCGAGTCCACGTTGACCATCAATCCCGCTCATTCACACTATCTTAATTAATTAATATAATTAATTAATATAATTACTATTAACACTAATATTAACACATTAACACACTAGGGACAATTTACAATTATACCAAGCCAATTAGCTGACAAATCTGTATATCTTTGGAATGTGGGAGTAAACCGGAGATCCCTTAAAAAACCCATGCAGGTCATGGGAAGAACGTACAAACTCCACACAGACAGCACTTATAGTCAGGATCGAACCTGGATCTCTGGTGCTGTAAGGCAGCAACTCTGCCACTGCGCCACCTTGCTGTCCTTGGTTGCTTTACGTTGGAAGTATGACAAGGTATTAAATTAATTTGACCAAATAAGGCCAAAGAGAGAGAAGTTTATGGATAAAGTGACGCTGATCATTGCAGAATAACCATGGAGGTTACAAAGGGGACCATAATCAAACTGAAGACACAAGAGCTATGGTTCTATGGCAACACTTGCTTCTTAGTCATTAAGGATGTAGGTTCAAGGCCCATTTAGGATACGTGAACATCAATTGCTGCAGTACACTGACTTTTTGAGTTAAAGGAAAATGAGGAATGGGTCTAACAGGATTGCACTAAGAGCTGGTACAGACACAATGAATCAAACTGGCTATTCTCATGCTGCAACAATTCAGATTCTAGTATAAACAAAAGCACGAATGCAAGATAAAATGTAATTTTGGATTCACCCTTATGCCCCTTGAAGATCACTACAAGCAATGATGACATGAAGATTGTACAAATACCACCAACAACCAACATTAAGGCAACTCCTTTAATCAAGAACACAGACATAATCAGGCAAAATATTTTTTAAATTATCACAGCAACAAAGGAGGCCCATTGGCCCACTGAGACGGCTGGATCTATGTAGGCCAACAGTTCTATTTCTCTGAAGTGGAGTCTGAAGAAGGGTTCCGACCCAAAACTTCCCCCATTCTTTTTCTCCGGAGATGCTGTCTGACTCGGTGAGTTACTCCAGCACGTTGTGTCTATCTTCGGTCCTATTTCTCCCTTCCCCACTTCCCGACAAAGCCCAGCAACTTATTCTGTCTCAGGTTCTTATCCAGTATCCTGCTGAAGCTATTGAATAATTCTGCTTCCACATCCCCCTAAAGTAAGTGAGTTTCAGATCGTAACGACAGTCTGAGTAAAAGTGCTTTAAATCACATCCTCCATGTATCTTTTACTAAGATTATGTAACTGGTCCTTCAACCATCCATTGCCAGGGCAAACTTCCTTCTATTTTCTAATTTAAATCTCTCATTTTGTACACTTGTTAAGGACAAGGTATCAACATTCAGAGGCAACTGACTTACCTGAAAACATCATCATGTGTTGGAAGTTCCAAGGAATCCTCTTTTTCCGCCTCAGGTTCAGCAGAAAGGTCAGAGGGTATATGTTACAAGCACGCCCCACAAAGATAGCGAGCTATTGAAGCCATATGTTAAGGAAAACAGCAAAGAGTCAGCTAATATATACTTACTGTAGATTACAGTTTGGATTTTTAGATTACTCAGTATGTTACTGATCAACAATACCCATCTCAACAAACCAAGACGTTTCTGTGAACCTTAATTCATTAAAGGAACATTATATCTACAAGTAATTGTTCAGACAAGAACAATGCCCCTTGTACATTATCTTCAGATCACTTTAGAGGTCAAACTACTAAAGGAAAAATTACTGGAATAAATATAAAGAATAGAAATTCAGGGAATCTGGAAATCGTGAAAACCTGCAAAGATTAATTCGAGGAAATTGCCTTTTATTCTTTATTTTATTGATTTGTTCATAGGATATGTATGTTGGGGACAATGTTATGTTTATTATCCTTCTGAATATGCCCCTGAACTGAGGTTGCTGTTAAGAGTCAACCACCTTGCTGAATGTGAAGTCACATTTAGGCCAGATTCCTTTCCTTCCATGACATTATTGAACCAGATGGGTAACATTGTTACTTTTACTGGTGCTAGCTTTTTATTCCAGATCTATTTAATTATGTGAATTTACACTCCACTCCTGTTGTGGTGGGATCTGTACTTCTATCTCTGGATCAATGTTCTGGGCTGAATATTGGTCCAGCAATTAGCCAAGGTTCCAGGAACAGAGAATACATGGCAATCAGAATTCCATGATGAAATAATTAAGCATCTCGCTGTCTAAGAGAAGTCCATCTGCCTATTTCACTCGTAAACATCCTTAGTTCAGCGACATTCAGAGCTTTCAGCAGTAGATCTATCAGCTCTTAATAGGTCTGCAATGATGGGTGCTGGAAAGTGGAGTAGTCTTAAAATATGTCAAGAATTCAACCTGGAACTTTTCCATTAGCATGCATACTGCACTGTAAGAAAGAACAATGGAGGCATGGTGGCACAACGGTAGTGTTGCTGCCTTACAATGCCATGGACCCGGTTTCGATCCTGACTACGGGTGCTGTCTGTATGGAGATAGTAGGTTCTCCCCGTGACCTGCAAGAGTTTTCCCCGGGATCTCCAGTTTCCTCCCACCATTCAAAAGATGTACAGGTTTGTAGGTTAATTTGCTCGGTAAAATTGTAATTTGCCCCTAGTGTGCAGGATGGTGTTAATGTGCGGAGATTGCTGGTTGGTGCAGACTTGGTGGGCCGAAGGGCCTGTTTCCGCGCTGTATCTCTAAACTAAACAAAACATTTTCGCTAGCTCCAACACAATTCTTCTATTTGAAGAGTTCTCATAAAAGAGATGTTTACATTCAGACATGGATAGGGCATTGGACCGTCCAAATGTTTGGGCGTTCATTAAGTCTACTCATGCCTCCCTGCAACCTCTTACTTACTTAACGCTGTACAACAAGAAGCTGCCCTGTGTGTCTCTTGCCTCTAGGTCTATTTCTTTGCCACTGTGGAATAGTCCTTCCCTCCTTTGAACCCTCCACCCCATCCCACCCCACCATTATTTAGCATGCATGCATTCTTTGCTTACACTCTGTAGCAGCTGTGCTTGTTGCTTATATTGTGATATGACCCTTTAAAGGTTACTTTTTAAAGTGAAGAATTGTGAGGAATAGGAAAGTCGACATAGGGAATTAGAAACCTCAAGTTTATTGTTCCTCGAGCAGAGAAGTGTTACGTGACGTTAACAAATGAGCGATTTTTCGAATTTATTTGAAACAGTGTTGGGGAGAGAACTAACATCATTTAGTGTAGAACATGGGACAGAAAACATGTTGTAGGGCAATTAATAATGTGCATTAACCAGGACAAAATATATTCAGCATGATGTTTCTCACATACAGTGCATTACTGTATTCAGGTTGGATTGAAGCAGTTAAATATCATGAACAAGAACACAAAATGCTGGACATTTTTAATGGTTGCAGAGAAAATAAGTCAATGTTAATGTTTCAGATCCATGACCTTGCATCAGATGGTTAGGCAGGTTTCTGACTGAATGGTGTTCACTAATAATTATGTGGATGGCAGTTTCACACCATTGTGTCCTCAGGCAAGCTATAATGCTTTCATTATTTTTTATCTAAGTCAGGTTAATTCCAGGGCTGTTAAGCAGTCATCTGCTTCTATTCAATGTGAAGGTGTATTCAGCAAGATGTCTTCAAGATCCTCTACAACTCACCCCAGTTGCCTGTAATATCAGCCAAGCTAGAAACCATCCATTCTTGTTTGGCCTTTAATTGATCCCATACCTGTCCACAGCAATTGAATGTTGAAAATCAGAATCCGGTTGTGCAGGTAGAAAAGACGTATTATGTTCAGCCCTAATTTTTAGCCAGGGTTAGAATTTATTAGCAATCTCTTTGGTGCGCTGCCTTCTTAAACCACTGCAGTCAGATTCTGCCAGATTAATGAGGAAGAAACAGATATATTTCCAAGTAAGGATGGAGCAAAGTACGGAGGGGAACTTGTTGGTAATGGTTCTGCTTCTGCTTCCCTTGCTTCTGCTCCTTTGCCCTTCTAGGTGGTAGAGATCAAGAGGTTGGGAGGTGCTGCTGAAGAACTTTTAACAAGTTTACGTAGTGAACAACGCGGGTGGTGCGTGTATGGAACGAGCTGTTAGAGGAAGTTGTTGAGGCAGGTACATAACAACATTTAAAAGACACTTTGACTGGTACACGGATAGAAAATGTTTAGAGGGATATGGGCCAACTGCAGGCTGGTGGGACTAGCGAAGATGGGGCATCTTGGTCGGCATGGACAAATTGGGCCAAGGGGGCCTGTTCCGTACTGTATGACCCTATGATACTAATTGGGTAGATGATGCACACTGTAGCTGTGGTGTATTAGTGATGGGAGAAGGGAATATTCTGTGTGTAAAACTGCTCAAGCTAAGCTACCTGGAAGCTTCTGAGTGTTACTGATAATTTGTGAATGCCGGCAGGTGGAGGATATTCCATTAGATTCCCGACATAAAGAGTGAAATTGATTTAGAAAGATTAGATATCCACAATAAGGCTAGCTAGCCTTTGACTTGCTCATTTCCACAAACTTAAGTAGCTAGCCCAGCTGTTTCTTGTCAATGGTGACCAGAAGATTGATGATGAGCAACTTGACAATGGTAATGTTATTGAGTGCCAAGGAGAAATAGTTAGATTCTTTTTTGTTGGAGATGGTCACAACTGGCATTTTGGTGGTGCGAATATTATTTGCCATTTGATCAGAGGATGCCCCACCACTGTGCAGATCCTGGGCACAGACAGCTTCACTACAAGCAAATTGTGATGTTTGGTGGACTGTGAGGGGTGGGTGGACCCGTTGCTCCTCCCGTGCAGCAGGTGGCGCTGCACAGGACAAAGGGAGATGCCTTGTATATAGTTTATCCTGTCGGCAGACAGTATGCGGGTAGCCATTGTGACTAGTCTTGCTGCCAACATTGAGTGAAACATTAAAGACTTCTGTTGTAAGCTAAAGACTCAAGTGTTTGCGCAGACCTAGAAGACGAGCACGAAACAAATATTCCCAAATATAACCTTATTAAGACCCATGAAATGATGCCCAGGGATTGACACGATTGATAGCCAACAACTTAAACTTCCTACCCTTGGGCTGAGCTGCCACAAATCTGTGGGAAATTTTCCCCTTGACATCCATTGACTTCAGATTTATAAATACTTCTACCCTGATCTCATACTTTGTCAAACCTTGCTTTGATGTCACTTCGGTTTACCACTGGAACCTAAAATGATGATTTGTGAGCATGTTTTTGAGAAAAAAGTACCAGCTGATTACACTATTCACACCTTCCTCCATCTCTTTGTGAAGAAGGAAAATCCATGATCTCCAGAGAAACTGCCTGACCCGTCGAGTTCCTGCAGCACTTTGTGTCTTAAAAAACAGGATTAAATGTTAACAACCAATTTAACTAGTGAATGATATGTTACAGCAGAATGTTATTCATGTCTTGGCAAGTCCACTCGAGGTGATCGATGTTCAACACTTTAATCAGGAGATATTATTTGCCCTTGCCCATCTCAGCAGTTCTTCCAAATGTTGTTCAACATGAAGTACAGAATCAGCACTTGCAGCAGGGCAGGAAATAATCAGGAAGAGATTTTTTGCCCATGTTCAGCCTGAGCCATGAGGTCTGAAATCAATACAAAGGGTTCACATGGCTACTACCTCCCTAAGGTTGCCACAGTAACATTGGATTGATAACTACTCCCAGAAGAAAAATGTGTGGATGCGATTAGCTGAAACAGTTGAGATTAGTTGTTATTAGTTTAGTTTAGTTTAGAAATACAGCGTGGAAACAGAATCTTCGGCCCGCCGAGTCCACGCTGACCAGAGGTCCCATACACTAGCACTATCCTACACACTAGGGACAATATACAATTTTTATTTTACTGAAGCCAATTAACTTACAAACCTCTGCGTCTTTGGAGTGTGGGAGGAAACCGGAGCACCCAGGGAAAACCCACACGGGCAGGGGGAGAACATACACACTCCGTACAGACAGCACTCATAGTCGGGATCCAACCCGGGCCTCTGGTGCTGTAAGGCAGCACCTCAACCGTTGCGCCACCATGTCACCTTGTAAGCTTGAAGGAACATAAAGAGTAGGAGTATGTCACCAGTTGAACTATTGCAGAAGATCGACTTTGGCTTCAGCTCCACTTTCTTGGCTGTTTACTATGATCATCAACTCCCCTAAAGACCAAAAGAATCCATCTGTCCTGACCAGGTTCATATTCAATGGTTCATCCACCAGAATTTAGGATTAGGAAATTGTAAAGCTTTTGAACATTTAGAGAGAAAAAAAAATTACCCTAAATGGATGACTCTTCATTCTAAAACATTAGTTGTAGACTTCTCCTAAAATGGAAATATCCTCGCAACGTTTTGCAGGAGAATAGACTGGGACAACAATCCTTGCATCACAACTTGGATCAAAGTTGAGGGAATATGATTAATCTAAATGGACAACATATTTTTTTTAAAGGTACAGTGCTTACATTCAAAATCTAGAGCTAAATTCATCTCTCACACATTTTATATCTGTGGACTGGCACCCTTTATAGTCATGATTTTATAATATACTAGACCAAGTGCAGACCCGTTGGGTCTGTTCCCCCAATGTGCGGTTGTGGGGGAGGCGGCGGCATGCCACACACTAACTATCCCCCCCCCCCCCCCCCCCCCGCACTCACGCTAATTACCCCTCTTGATATTATATGAATATTATTAATTTGCTCCTTTAACCCCATAACCACCCTATCTACTGATGCATAGCCCCCAACTTGCAGTCACATCTAGAGAGGGAGGGGGGGGGGGGGGGGGGGGGGGGGGTTAGAGAGTGAGGGCAGAGAGAGAAGGGGCAGAGACAGAGAGAGAGACAGAGACACAGAGAGGGGCAAGAGGGATGGGGGGTGGAGAGGAGGAGAAGAGAGAGGGTGGGTGAGGGGGGAAAGGTGGGGGAGGAGGGGAGGAGAGAGAGAGGGTGAGTGAGGGGGAGAGAGAGGGGGTGCTGAGAGGGGGGTGAGGGGGGGGGAGCAGGGAGGGAGGGGGTAGGGGTGTGTGGAGGGGAGGGGTTTTAGGGGAGGGAGGGAGGGTGGGGGAGGGGATGGAGGGGAGAGAGAAGGGGGGAGGGGGGAGGAGAGAGGGGGGGAGGAGGGAGAGAGAAGGTGTGCTGAGAGGGGGGTGAGGTGAGGGGAGGGGGAGAGGTGGGGAGCAGGGAGGGGGAGGGAGGGTGGAGGGAAGGGGGTAGGGGTGTGTGGAGGGGAGGGGGTTTAGGGGAGGGACGGTGGGGGAGGGGATGGAGGGGAGGAGGGGGAAAAAAAGAGGGGAGAGGGAGAGAGAGAGAGGGTGGGAGAGGAGAGGAGAGGAGAGGGGGGGAGACGAGAGGAGAGGGGGAGGAGAGGGGGGGGGGGAGGGGGGGGGGAGGGGGGGAGGGGGGGGGGGGGGGGGGGGAGGGGGGGGGGAGGAGGGGGGGGGAGGGGGGAGAGGAGAGGAGAGGAGGGGGGGGAGAGGAGGGGGGGAAGAGGTGGGGAGAGGAGAGGGGGGAGATGAGGGGGAGAGGAGAGGGGGGAGGAGAGGAGAGGGGGGAGAGAAGGGGGGAGAGAAGGGGGGAGAGAAGGGGAAGAGAAGGGGAAGAGAAGGGGGGAGAGAAGGGGGGAGAGAAGGGGGGAGAGGAGGGGGGAGGGGAGGGGGGGGAGGGGGGGGGAGAGAAGGGGGGAGTGGAGGGGGGGGAAAGAGGGGGAGGGGGGGAAGAGGAGAGAGGGGGAGAGAGGAGGGGGGAGAGAGGAGAGGAGGGAAGGGGGGGAGGAGGAGGAGGGGGAGAGAGGAGGGGGGGGGGTGATGGGAGAGAGAGAGAGAAAGGGGGGGAGAGAGAGAGAGAAAGAGAGAGGGATAGGGAGAGAGAGTGGTGGGGGAGAGAGAGGAGTGGAGAGAGAGAGGGGTGCCTTTTTACTTCAACCCAAACAACCATTTGCAGGCAGTGCTTTTTTCCTCAAACTAACCATATTTTCCATTTTCAAATGACATTATGGATACTCACAGCTGTGGAGACATTTGTTCAATGTTATTCAGAGCTCTGATTGAGGCACACCACTTGCAGAGACTGATTGAGGCACACCACTTGCAGAGACTGATTGAGGCACACCACTTCCTGGTTTTATAGTCCCTCCTCCTCCCTCCAGCAGAGGCAGCAGAGAGAATGGGGAATGTTGTAAAAACATTAATATCTCTGTCATTTTTCATCGACAGGAAAGATCCTCGGCACACATGTGGCGGAGGGGGGCTCTGAGCGAGGTGGCCTAAAATGACGGCCGTAGATGGCGGCGTTCTCTCGGAAATCGCAGCACAGAAGGCCAAAAGCGGTCAAGAACAGAGATTTAGTAAGATAGATAGATAGATAGATAGATAGATAGATAGATAGATAGATAGATAGATAGATAGATAGATAGATAGATAGATAGATAGATAGATAGATAGATAGATAGATAGATAGATAGATAGATAGATTTGAAAATTCCTAGTGAACGCAAAAATTGAGCTGGGGAAAAGCTGGAAGTTGAAAGTAGATGAGGACCAAGAGGAATTGACTGCAAGATAATTCCTCCACCTCTGCCTCATGATGATAAGGACAGACTCACACTGATTACTGCTCAGTAGCAAGGGATTCACTTTAAAAGGAAGATGAGAAGAATATGGAATTTATTAAAAGCAGTCTCAGATCTATTTTGTGCCATTGGAGAGATTTGTTGCGTAAAATATTATTCTACATTCTACCATGACTCTATTAATTTAAGATTTGATTATTTAATGTACCTCATGCAGTCATTAGGATTATTTGATATTCAAGTGCAAACAGCTTGGTATTCCCAAAAGCTGCTTTTGCTCCTGAACTTAAATACATTTCTGCATTTTGGAAGTATATTAATTATTGTACGACAGAGGTCCAAGACTCACTGGGTTCTCTATCCTAATGGTCACATTTTTGCTACTGCAGTGGAACTGATGACTTATTCATCGCAATCAATCTCAGTCAGTCAGTCAGGAAAGGGCGTGACACAGGCATCAGGCCTGCACTTGCTGGAGTTTAGAAGGATGAGAGGACACCTCATTGAAACTTAGGCTTGGATAGAGTGGATGTGGAGAATTTGTTTCCAATAGTGGGAGAGTCTAGAAGCAGAGGCCATATTCTCAGAATAAAAGGACGTACCTTTAGAAAGATGAGGAGGATTTTCTTTAGTCATAATCCAAAAGTAACTGCCTTACAGCGCCAGAGACCCGGTTTCCATCCTGACTACGGGCGCTTGTCTGTACTGAGTTTGTACGTTCTCCCCATGACCTGTGTGGGTTTTCTCCGAGATCTTCGATTTCTTCCCACACTCCAAAGACATACAGGTTTGTAGGTTAATTGGCTTTGTATAAATGTAAATTGTCTTTAGTATGTGTAGGATAGTGTTAAGGTGCGGGGATTGCTGGTCGGTGCGGATTCAGTAGGCCTAAGGGCCTGTTTCCGCACTGTATCTCTAAACAAAACTAAACTTAACTATACTTAAATCACTCACATTCCATGTCCCAAAGTGTTTATTTTTAAAATATATTTATCCAGTGCTTTGTCGGTGGGGGCGCTGCAAGTCGGCTGCCCTGCCAGCAGTGTGTTTGTTATTTCAATTTTTTTTGTTTTTTTGGTGTGTCTTATGTTAGTTTAGGTGTCTCTTGGTGTGTCTTGTGTGGTGGGGTGGTGGGGGAAGAAAAGGGGGAACCGCTTTTGGTCGCCTTCATCGCGGCCTAACAGCATGGATCGGAGTGGCCATTTCCGGAGTTGGGCCTGGAGCATCAGCAGCAGGCGCAGCGTGGACTTTTCCATCGCAGAGCGGGCAAACCCTCGCCGGGGATCGCCAGAGAGGAGTGCTCCAATCGCTGGCCTGGTGACTTTGGCATCATGGGGCTGTGGTCTGTGGAGCTTCTAGCCGCGGGCGGGGCAAGGACTTACCTTCCGGAGTCTGGGATCCCTTGTTGGGGATCGCCAGAGAAGAGCTCCGACCGCCGGCCTGCGGCCTATAACATCCTGAAGCCACGGTCTCTGGTAGGAAAGTGCCGATTTGGGCTCTCCAAGCCGCGGAGTGTGTCTGACCATCCTGACATCGTAGTTTGAATCATCCTGATGAGAGGGTCTGTACATCAGGCCATCCGTAGCCGCGACTATGGAGGGTTTATGGGTGAACAAAGGAGGAGGACTGGCTGAACCTTGTTGCCTTCCACCACTGTGAAGAATGCTGTGGTGGATGTTTGTGTTAAATCTTATTGTGTTTTTTGTGTTATTTTTAAGTGTATTGCTGCTGGCAAATTCATTTCACTACACCTTTGGGAGCATGTGACGAATAAAATTGACTGTGACTTTGACGTTACACCTGGATCATTCAATACTGCACTCTGCATCTTGGGAGCTGTTGTTCCACTGATTGGCCAATTGCTTACCAAACACACTGAGGGGATTTAAATCCCCAAGGGCAGGCTGGAATGTCTGTGGTGAGGAGAGGGGTGTTACTCAAGAGAGGGAAGTGCATCTCCTTCTCTATTTTAACAAGGCTGGGTAATGGGTGGGATAACTAACCTGTTCTTCATGGACAGTCTGTCATTGAAGTATTTTAATTAATCACCATCTTTAAATTTCAGCTGTATTAGACTGAACATCTTGGGCTTAGTTATGAAGCAGAGATAATGCTAAATTATGTTCAAAGATCATTACTAGTTCTTTAAAACTAATCTTTTGGACAATCTCAAAAATCATTCTCCCCTTTCTTTTTCCACTGAGTAGTAGATAGAACAGCACAGGAACTGGCCTTTCAGCCCACAATGTCTATGCTGAACATAATGCCAAGACAAACTCTTATCTGCCTGTACATGATTCATATCCCTCCATTCTCTGTATAACCATGTGCCTATCTAAAACTCTCTGAAATGCCACAATCATATCTGATTCCATCTCTACCCCAGTGGCGTGTTCCAGACACCCATCACCTTCTATGTAAAAATACTTGCCTTGCACATTTCTTTAAACTTTCCCCCTCTCAATTTAAAGCTATGGTCTCTGGTTTTTATGTTTCCAATGGGGGATAAATGGTTTGGAAATGTATGATAACACACAATATAAAAATGCTAATCCTGATAAGTGGATGGAACAACTGCTACCTTGGACTAGAGTGTCATGCTATAAAATTCTTAGTTTGGCCAAGAAAGAAAGAAAATTATTCTGGGACTTTGTGGATTAGTTTTAATTATAAAAATACGCTTTCGAAATGTTGCCCTGGGAATTTGATTTAAAGAATGCATCCACAATGCCAGGCATTGTTATTTCTCCATTCTGATCCAATGACTGTTCAACACCACAGCTTTCAATACAAGGGATTGCATACTTTATGACAACTGCACACACAAGCCAGAAAAAAGAAACACCATTATTTTCTAGCTATCCTGGCCCCCTGCACTGAAAGGGTCAAATCAGAAATAATATTTAACACACTATAAGGGGTGGCTCATAAATCAGGTCGGAGCTCTGGTCTCCATGGCAATTACAAAGTGGCTGGCTGATAGAAATATGAATCTTCTGGCATGATAATAACTAAGCTGAATTTATTTTAATTAATCTTTAAATGAGGCAACTATCTGCTAAATGTCTCTCAGTAACTGATACAAAGTGAAGGGGATTTTCGAATGAAGTTCCCAATATCTTTCTTTCTCCATCTGTGCAAAAATCATTGGAGGTCATAAACTTAGCATGTTTGAACACACCGATTTTAACATTGTGGATTCACTTTGCCTTTGTCCAACCTTTGGCTAAAGAGAACATACATTCTGGAATTGTCTCGTATGTGTTGGTACAACGTACCGGCGCTTCTAAAAACCTAAAAATTAGAAATTCAAATTTTTAGTATTATACAAAGATCACTAAAGCTTAACAAATAAAATATGTTAATTATATAAGGCAGTCGGGCCCTTAAACAGTTTATAGGACGACGATTTGTTATAGGCGCTAACAGCAAGGAACAATATGTTCACTGCAATTATCTGTTTCTGAAACTCCTCTTGGATCAACTCTGCCTTTCCACATTTGGCTGCCATTCTTATATGCTTTGCATCTTGAAGAAGAGCAATGAGATCTGTTCACTTTGTTAAAAGCTCTGGGAAAATATCACCGCAGTTGAATACATCACCAATCACTTATACCTTTCCAAAAGGGCAAATAAAGAATCATAAGACCATATGCGGTTCAGTCAAAGGATACAAAGGCTCCAAAAATGAAGAGGGCATTGAAGATGTGGTTCTGGTAGGTGAACAGGGCAACTCCCATGTAACAGAAGATGAAGTTCTCAGCCATAAAATTCATAAATTCAAAAAGCTGCAAAACAAAATGTTTAATTTTGGTTACATCCAAGAAAAAACAACTCAAGAACACAAGAAAAAATCAGAGATATTCAACTGGTCCCTCAAGCCTGCCCTGTTATTTCAATATCTGCCCCAGGCCCTCGATTAATTGATTAAAAATCTTTGCACCTCCTCTTTAAATACCAAGCTCCTCCGTGGTAGAGAATTCCACAGGTTCAACACTTTAAGTAAGCAGAAATTCCCCTGCAAATATCCTTTAAATTATTGCTCCCTTAACTAGTGGAAACATCTCAATATCAAGATTGTCACACCCCTTAGGATTGTGTACTGGATGTTTCAATAAGATCATCCCTCATTCTTCTAAACTCTGAAGAACACAAGTCTAACTTTTCCTATCCCTTTGCAACAGGACATCACTCTCATTCCAGAAATTAGTCCAGTGCATCTTTTCCGGATCACCTCCATATTCTAGTGTATCCTTTAAGTAGAAAGATCAGAACTGTACACAATACTCCGATATTATATCAGCCAAATATGTTTCTCTAATTTTGAAACACCAAATCCCTAGCAATAAAGGCTGAAATTATGCTTGTTAATTAGCAGCGTTACTTAAATTTTGCACCCTTCATGATAGCCTTTTGTGTTTCATGTAGAAAAACACCGAGATCCCTCTGTATTGCACTCATTTACAACATTTCTACATTTCATCCACAAATCCACAACCTCGTATGTACTGTACCTAGACAAAACTCCATTTGCTGACTTTTTGCCTCTTTGTTCAACGTATCCAAAACCCTGTTACAGAATCCAAATCTCATTGCAACATGTCTTCCTACTTATTTTTATATCCTCAGCAAATTTGAATAATTTACACTCTGTGCTCCCTTCTCCAAATCATTAATACAGTAAATAAACAAATGTCATAAACTGATACTTGGGGTAATCCACGGTTTACGTCTTCCCAGTCTGGAAAAAAACCCGAATCTGTACAGAATATAACTCTTACGTGATAACCAATCTTCAATCCATGTTAGCACACACTTCCCCCAATACTGAGAGATTTTGCCTTGTGCACTCATCTTTCAGGTTGCAATTTTTTGAAATCCAAATACAGTATATCAACAGGTTCCCCTCTATCGATTTATAGCTCAAAGAATTCCAGCAAAATTGGCTAACATGATTGTCCTTTCATAAAACCACTATAACTTGGTTTGATTGTATTAATTTCCAAATGACCTGCTATTCTTTCTTGTTCAAAAGGGAACTGCAGATGCTGGAATATCGAAGGTACACAAAATTGCTGGAGGAACTCAGCGGGTGCAGCAGCATCTATGGAGCGGAGGAAATAGGCGACGTTTCGGGCCGAAACCCTTCTTCAGACTTTCTTCATTACCGACTCCACACATGGGCGGCACAATGACGCAGTGGTGGAGTTGCTGCCTTACAGTGCCAGAGATCCGGGTTCGATCCTATGTGGTGCGGATTTGTACATTCTCCCTGTGACCAAGGGGATTTCCCCCGCGTGCTCCGGCAGAAAAAAAAACTTCAGAGGATGGAGTCAATCAAGGAGAGATGTCTAAAGGGCTGCAGGGAAAATGCTGGGAACTATAGGCTGATGAGCTTAACATCTGTAGTTGGTAAGTTACTGGAGAGTATTTTACGGGAAAGGTTATACAGGCATTTGGATGGGCAAGGGCTGATTAAGGATAGTCAGCGTGATTTGTATGTGGGAGGTCGTGTCTCACAAATCTGATTGATTTTTTTGAAGACATGACCAAAAACTTTAATGAGGGTTTAGCTGTAGATGTTGTGTACATTAACTTCAGTAAGGCATTCGACAAGGTTCCGCATGTTAGGCTGCTCTGGAATCCAAGGATTCCTGCCCTGGGATCCAAGGAGAGATAGCTGAATGGAAAGCAAATTGGCTTCATGGAAGGAAGCATAGGATAGTGGAAGGTTGCTTCTCAGACTGGAGGCCTGTGACTAGTGGTGTGCCTCAGGGTTCGGTGCTGGGCCCGTTACTGTTTGTCATCTGCATCAATGATTTGGATGGGAACATACAGGGCAAGATTAGCAAGTTTGCTGATGATACAAAAGTTAGTGGTTGACAGTGAAGAAGGTTGTGAAAGATTGCAGCAGGATCTAGATCGATTGGCCAGGCGGGCGGAGGAATGGTTGATAGGATTTAATACAGAAAGGTCTGAGGTGTGGCAATTTGGGACGTTGAACAAGGGCAGGACCTGCACAGTAAATGGTAGGCCTCTGGGTAGTGTTATAGAGCCGTGGTATCTAGGAGTATGGGTGCATGGTTCCTTGAAGGTCGAGTCGCAGGTAGATATGGTTGTCAAATGGCACTTTGGACTCATCATTTGGCACTTTGGCCTTCATACTCATCATTGAGTATAGAAGTTGAGAGGTCATGTTGCAGTTGTATGAGACGTTGGTGAGACTGCATTTAGAATATTGTGTTTAGTTCTGGGCACCATGTTATAGGAAAGATATTGCCAAGCTTGAAAGGGTTCAGAAAAGATTTACAAGGATGTTGCCAGGACTAGATGGTGTGAGCTATAGGGAGAGGTTGAGTAGGCTGGGTCTCTATTCCATGGGGCGCAGGAGGATGAGGGGAGATCTTATAGAGGTGTATAAAATCATGAGAGGAATAGATCGGGTAGATGCACAGAGTCTTTTGCGCGAGTAGGGGAATCGAGGGCCAGAGGACATAGGTTCAAGGTGAAGGGGAAAAGATTTAATAGGAATTCGAGGGGCAACTTTTTTACACAAATGGTGGTGGGTGTATGGAACAAGCTGCCAGAGGATGTAGTTGAGGCTGGGACTATCCCATCATTTAAGAAACAGTTAGACAGGTACATGGATAGGACACGTTTGGAGGGATATGGACCTAGCACAGGCAAGTGGGACTAATGTAGCTGAGACATTGTTGGCTGGTGTGGGCGAGTTGGGCCGAAGGGCCTGTTTCCACACTGTATAACACTATGACTCTATGACTATGACTCTAAGCTCTGCGAGTGACCAGGCAATGCACCTTTATGCAGGGAACACTATAGGCGGTAAACTAGTGACTTCTTGCTTTGTAAAACAGTTCTTTATTATGGAAGCAAATAGTACTAAAATCATTTGAAGTCCAAGAGCCAAACCTTCAAACCTCTGACTAATTGATCTCAAATAGGCACAGCTAATCAGAGCTTTGCAGCTTCCAAGGTAATGTCACTCATGACAACATTTATCATTTATCTTTTCAAAAGAACATCTATCGCTAAAGACCTTTGAACCCCACAGCACTTACTTAAAGGCCATCAACCAAATTACTCTTTTTAAGTTGAAATGGAGTAAACAGAAAATGGCCCTGACATCACCATGTCAGAGTACCTAATGGGCAAAGGTTAGCAAGATTTACACTCGTCATCAATTCACATTTTTGCTACCGATTTGATAGACATTTAGAATTTACTTTAGACTTTAGAGATATAGCGAGGAAACAGGCCTTTTGCAACAGGGACAATTTACAATTTATAGAAGCCAATTAACCTACAAACCTATATGTCCGTGGAGTGTGGGAGGAAAACAGAGCACCTGGGAAAACCCACATGGTCACAGAGAAAACGCCCAGGTTCCATACAGACAGCACCCGCCGTCAGGATTGAACCCAGGTCTCTGGCGCTGTAAGGCAGCAACTCTGCCGCTGCGCCACTGTGAATGTTTGTTACCCTTTAATTAACTTGCATCTCATTGGGCAGCCCAAGAGAACATCAAAACCTGCAGGGTACCTCCGTAACCTTGAGCACTGTTTAAAAACCGCACCTCATAATCCGCCTGGATAGCTTACAATTGAACATTGAATCCTGCAATTTCAGGTAACCACCCCCCATCCTATTCTCGCTCCTTTAGGTCTACCCAGGACCTATCAACCCCATCCCCCCTCTTTACATCCCCTCTGAGACCCCTATCATCCCGTTTGTTTCTCTCCCAAACTCTACCAAACTGCCCATCATGCACACACTCGTCCTACTGGGTTTGTTCACCCTTCACCCTACTGTTCACCCTTGGCCTGAATGAGTGTTCCTTCCTCAGCTAATGCTGTTCTACCATATATCCTTTTATATCTATAGCTAATGTACTTTAATTATACAACAACATCAAGACATGTCTAACGCAGAGGCACCTGAACCTTTAGGCTCACTGGCTATGATTTCTCCCTTGGGATGCTGCCGTTTCAGACACTCTTCATAAGACAAGACACAAAGTGCCGGGGTAACAGTGGGTCTGGCAGCATTTCTGGAGAACATGGATAAGCGACGGTTTGGGTCAGGATCCTACTTCAGGTTTAAAGGGGTCTCTACTGCCCGTACCTATTCCAATCTCATCCCCTCTCAATGCATCGGCCATAACTCATTGTAACAATAAAAATATTGTTATCAAAGCTGTCGGCAAGGGAGGTGTTGTTGTACTCTGGCAGGCAGACCACGACTGTGCCAGCTCTCAGAAACCTCCTCATACCTGCCCCTTGACCATGACCCCACAGATGAACACTGATGCTCTGATGCTGAATCAGACATTTGTCCCTGAATCTCACTTCAGCACTTGGATTTGTGCGAGATCAATCCTTGTTACAATGCAGGACCAGACAAGGACTGCATTTTGAAAGCACAACTATTCTCCAACACACTTAGTGCTGTACTCCTAATGACCATACTCCATAATACCTGGCAGAATGTTCGATGACATTATCTGTACCCTTAAGAGTCGAGCTAGCTGTTACGAGTGCCCATTATTGTTCCCTCTCCATAATCAGGGAAAGCTCAGCAAGCAAGATGCATGGTTTGCTAGAAGTAAATGGTAAATGCATTCGAACAAGCAACAGCACAACAAAGAGCCAACAAAATAAGACTCTGATTTATGAGTCTGACTAACTTGCTTGATGGCCTTCTTTAAGTAATAGCTGTGGGGCTCAAAAGTCTTTGGAGACAGATGTTTATTAAAAGACAGATGATGTATTTTGTCATCAGAGACAATGCACTGGAAGCTGCAATGCTCTCATTAGCTGTGAGGTTTCAAGATTTGGCTTTTGGACTTTAAATGATTTTATCACCATTTGGTTCCATAATAAAGGAATCTTTTGCCAAGCAAGAATTACATTTTAAAGATATCAAGTTGAGGGTGTCTTAGGCAGAGAATTAATCTAATTCAATGCCAAACATTTCTATTCTCGAGCGATTTTCAAAGAAACGTATTGTAAAGCACTTTTTCAATTTACTGAAGTAAGTTCAGTGATTCAACTCACATACTCCAGCAGAAAAAAAGACAGATGAGCATCTGGTTTGCTAACAAAGATAAAAGATAAATAGATACAGACTTCAATGAATAGTTGGCACATCTGGACCAATGTAGTGCAAAATTCGAAGTGCTGGAGGATGTACAAACTTAGTGTGAAATGAGTCTGAGGAAGTGTTCCGACCTGAAACATCATCTATTCTTTTTCTCCAGAGATGTTGCCTTACCCGCTGAGCCACACCGCACCATGTGTCTATCATAAGTTCATAGAAACAACGAAAATAGGTGCAGCAGTAGGCCATTCGGCCCTTCGAGCCGGCACAGCCATTCAATATGATCATGGCTAATCATCCAACTCAGTATCCTGTACCTGCCCTCTCTCCATACCCCCTGATCCCTTTAGCCACAAGGGCCACATCTAACTCCCTCTTAAACATAGCCAATGAACTGGCCTCAACTACCTTCTGTGGCAGGGAGTTCCACAGATTCACCACTCTGTGTGAATTTTTTTTTTCTCATCTCGGTCCTAAAGGATTTCCCCTTTATCCTTAAACTGTGACCCCTTGTTCTGGACTTCCCCAACATCGGGAACAATCTTCCTGCATCTAGCCTGTCCAACCCCTTAAGAATGTTGTAAGTTTCTATAAGATCCCCCCTCAATCTTCTAAATTCTAGCGAGTACAAGCCGAGTCTATCCAGTCTTTCTTCATATGAAAGTCCTGACATCCCAGGAATCAGTCTGGTGAACCTTCTCTGTGCTCCCTCAGATTTGGAGACCAAAACTGTACGCAATACTCCAGGTGTGGTCTCACCAAAACCCTGTACAACTGCAGTAGAATCTCCCTGCTCCTATATTCAAATCCTTTTGCTATGAATGCCAACATACCATTCGCTTTCTTCTCTGCCTGCTGCACCTGCATGCCTACTTTCAATGACTGGTGTACCATGACACCCAGGTCTCGTTGCATCTCCCCTTTTCCTAATCGGCCACCATTTAGGTAATAGTCTACTTTCCTGTTTTTGCCACCAAAGTGGATAACCTCACATTTATCCACATTATACTGCATCTGCCATGCATTTGCCCACTCACCCAACCTATCCAAGTCACCTTGCAGCCTCCTAGCATCCTCCTCACAGCTAACACTGCCCCCCCCCCAGCTTCGTGTCATCCGCAAACTTGGAGATGTTGCATTCAATTCCCTCGTCTAAATCATTAATATATATCGTATATAGCTGGGGTCCCAGCACTGAGCCTTGCGGTACCCCACTAGTCACTGCCTGCCAATCTGAAAAGGACCCGTTTACTCCTGCTCTTTGCTTCCTGTTTGCCAGCCAGTTCTCTATCCACATCAATACTGAACCCCCAATACCGTGTGCTTTAAGTTTGTATACTAATCTCTTATGTGGGACCTTGTCGAAAGCCTTCTGAAAGTCCAGATATAACACATCCACTGGTTCTCCCTTATCCACTCTACTAGTTACATCCTCGAAAAATTCTATAAGATTCGTCAGACATGATTTACCTTTTGTAAATCCATGCTGACTTTGTCCAATGATTTCACCACTTTCCAAATGTGCTGCTATCCCATCTTTAATAACTGACTCTAGCAGTTTCCCCACTACCAATGTTAGACTAACTGGTCTTTAATTCCCCATTTTCTCTCTCCCTTTTTAAAAAGTGGGGTTACATTAGCTACCCTCCAATCCTCAGGAACTACTCCAGAATCTAAAGAGTTTTGAAAAATTATCACTAATGCATCCACTATTTCTGGGGCTACTTCCTTAAGTACTCTGGGATGCAGCCTATCTGGCCCTGGGGATTTATCGGCCTTTAATCCATTCAATTTACCTAAATTCAATTAAACTTCCCGGCTAACCTGGATTTCACTCAGTTCCTCCATCTCATTTGACCTGCGGTCCCCTGCTATTTCCGGCAGATTATTTATGTCTTCCTTAGTGAAGACGGAACCAAAGTAGTTATTCAATTTGTCTGCCATGTCCTTGTTCCCCATGATCAATTCACCTGTTTCTGACTGCAAGGGACCTACATTTGTTTTAACTAATCTCTTCACATATCTATAAAATCTTTTGAAGTCAGTTTTTATGTTCCCTGCCAGTTTTCTTTCATACCTGCCAGTTTTCTGTCATACCTGCCAGTTTTCTTTCATATCATATGTGATAGGAGTAGAATTAGGCCATTCGGCCCATCAAGTCTACTCCACCATTCAATCATGGCTGATCTATCTTTCCCTCCTAACCCCATTCTCCTGCCTTCTCCCCATACCCTCTGACACTCATACTAATCAAGAATCTATCTATCTCTGCCTTCAATATATCTACTGACTTTGCCTCCAAGCCTTCTGTGGCAAAGAATTCCACAATTCTTCGGTATCCAGCATCTGCAATTCCTTCCTACACAAGCGCTGGAGGAACTCAAGGAGTAAGGCAGCATCTGTGGAGTGAATGGACAGGTGATGTTTCATGTTAGGACTCTTCTTCAGTCAGAGAAGAGAGGTAAACCTGTCATGAGGTTCACCAGTGATCAAAGCTGTCTTTGCGATTGAACGCTCATGAAGATCTGAGATTCATGAACAACAGGATGGCACAGTGGCGCAGCGATAGAGTTGCTGCCTATCAGCGCCAGAGACCTGGGCTTGATCCTGACTACGTATGCTTTCTGTACGAAATTTGTATGTTCTCCCTGTGACCATGCGGGTTTCCCCCGGGTGCTCCGGTTACTTCCCACACGTTAAAGACGTACAGGCTTGTAGCTTAATTGGCTTTGGTAAAAATTGTAAATTGTCCCTTGTATGTGGGATAGTGCTGGTGTACAGGGATTGCTGGCCGGCATGAACTCGATGGGCCGAAGGGCCTGTTTCAGCGCTGTATCTGTAAACTAAACAGTCAAAGAGCTGGAGGAATTCAGCAGGCAAGGCAGCATCTGTGGAGGGAAATGGACAGACCATGTTTTGGGTCGGGGCCCTACTTCAGACCACTTTCCTCCACAGATGTTGCCCAACCCACTGAGTTCTGTCAGCACTTTGTTTTTTGTACAAGATTCCTGCATCTATCATCTCTTGTGTTGGAATTTAGGAAGATTCAGAAACATTCAGCCAATAAAAAATAGAAGTAATGTTTAAAAGAATTTAAACCTATTAAAAACATTACAATTACAAAATAGGACACAAAGTGCTGGAGTAACTCAGAGGGTCATGCAGCATCTCTGGAGAACATGGATAGGTGACATTTCATGTCGGGTCCCTTCTTCATTAAAAAAATAACAAGCCTGATAAAGACTTGAAGATTCTTAAAACAATTTTTTTAATTAAGCAAAGTAAATCAAATCTAATGGCTTTCTTACTGTTCTTCCTTTAGACTTTAGAGCATTCTTACTGTTCTTTCTTTCTTCGGCCCACCGTGTCCAGGCCCGTACGAAGCTTTTCAAAAAGGGGGGTGGCATGACAGGATTACAAAAAACCTAATGTGAAATAATGTGCGCGCTGCGCACATCACGAGCGCAAAGCGTGAAGACCCTCGATGCCGGGGTCCAGGGCACGCTTAAGGGCCCTGGAAGCTCAGGGGTTTTAGATGCTCTCTGATGCATTCTGAGTCTTGTTTTGGAGCATTATTGCACCAAATGTATGACCAATATTTCAGAAATTAACAGGAATCTGAGGTAGCTTTTTAACACAAAAGGTGCTGGGTGTATGTAACGAGCTGCCAGAGGAGGTAGTTAAGGCTGGGACTATCCTAATGTTTAAGAGACATTTGGACACGTACATAGATAGGACAGATTTAGATGGATATGGGCCAAACGCATGTGAGTGGGACTAGTTTAGATGGGACATGTTGGTCAGTGTGGGCCAGTTGGGCTGAAGGGCCTGTTTCCACTCTGCATCATTCTATGACTAAAAAGTTAAGAAGAAAAATGCAGACATAGAAACATAGAAACATAGAAAATGGGTGCAGGAGGAGGCCATTCGGCCCTTCGAGCCAGCACCGCCATTCATTGTGATCATGGCTGATCGTCCCCTATCAATAACCCGTGCCTGTCTTCTCCCCATATCTCTTGACTCCACTAGCCCCTAGAGCTCTATCTAACTCTCTCTTAAATCCATCCAGTGATTTGGCCTCCACTGCCCTCTGTGGCAGGGAATTCCATAAATTCACAACTCTCTGGGTGAAAAAGTTTTTTTCTCACCTCAGTCTTAAATGACCTCCCCTTTATTCTTTAGATAAATCCCTGGGCTTAGTTTTTCTAGTAGATTTCCAGGTACAATTTGTGTTGTTTTCATTCGCTTTCTGAGTGTCCAACATATCAATGCAATTGGTTCAACTGGAAGACCTGTCTTTCTTGGAATGACCATTGAAATGTGTATGTCTGTGAGAAAAGCCACCATGGTATGGCATCAGTTCCAAAAAAGTAATTTATGTATGCTTTTCCTCAAACAATAAAAAAAAGCACCGTCTACAATATCTGGTTATATTAAGCAAGATTACAATATCAATTTAAATCATGCTAGATTTAAAGAGACACTACCCTAAAACACACATTGTCAGTGCATGGCAACTGTGTTTCTCTTTTTATTTACAACAGTGAGCGGAAATTTGCAGACCTGCGTTTTTACACGGCTGCAAACATTACTGTCTGAAAACATTTACAAACCAAATGTAGTCTTTGCTTCTTCTCTAATCCAATAATGAGATAAATACCAACATTCCTGATCCACTTGTAAAATGGTCACATAAGCTTCTCCATTAAAGATGTAATCTGTGGATACTAGTTGCACAGACTGTCAGATAGTGGATTATTCATGAACCCATATGCTTTGCATTGAAGTATTCAATACTCGCCAACAGTCCATTTATTAATTGCAATGATTTTCATTGGTATTTATGTTTAACAAATGAGCTTTTCTGGCAGTAAAATTTTCCAATAAGAGATCAACATGTAATATTTAATAAATTGCATTTGTTGAATGACAGGGGAAATAAAGTAAACTGTAATTGCTGCTGCTCTAGTGGAACTAATCAGAATTTATGTCCAATTTTAATCCAAGAACAAGCTGGCAGGGCTGGACTGCCATTTTGCAGCCTGGATTAGGCGATATTAGCTACAAAGAGAGATAGAAACATAGAAACATAGATAATAGGTGCAGGAGTAGGCCATTCGGCCCTTCGAGCCTGCACCGCCATTCAATATGATCATGGCTGATCGTCCAACTCAGTATCTTGTACCTGCCTTCTCTCCATACCCCCTGATCCCTTTAGCCACAAGGGCCACATCTAACTCCCTCTTAAATATAGCCAATGAACTGGCCTCAACTACCTTCTGTGGCAGAGAATTCCACAGATTCACCACTCTCTGTGTAAAAAATGATTTTCTCATCTCGGTCCTAAAAGACTTCCCTCTTATCCTTAAACTGTGACCCCTAGTTCTGGAGTCTTGCCTTAAGTAAGTGTGAAGTGGTGAATGGGAAGGAGAGTGTGCAGGGTCCATTCTTTGCAGACTGGGGTCTGGCTGTGTTTGTTGGGGAAGGGGTAGCAGGGTTACGTTTCTGATTTTCAAACCTGCAGTAAAACTTATTCAGGTCGTTCGTCAGCTGATGATTGTCCAAAGAGCGGGGGGATTTCCTCTTATAGCTGGTGATTTCTTGCATGCCCTTCCAAACTGAAGAAGAGTCATTAGCTGAGAACTTGCTCCTGAACTTCTCAGAGTACCTTTCCTTGGCAGCTCTGATTCCTCTTCTCAGCTATTTATCTTTTAACTCTTTAACGATTAGGCTATCGGCTTGACGCATATTTGCCCCCAGCCCCCCCCCCCCCCTCCCCCCCGATCTCAAAATGGAAATGTTACATCTGTATATAATGATCCCATTAAAATGTGTATTTATGTCACAAACTATGGAATTCATATTGTTCAGTATTATTATCAAGGAAAAGAAAGCAGTTCCAATTGTTTGATATTATTTGATATTGTTTAATATTATTCATATGGAGGAGAAAATATAATAGCTCTAAAACCTACCTTAATTTTGCAATCTCACTCAAGATAATCCCCCTTTCCCTCTCCCCTCCCCCATCTCTCTCTCCTCTCCCTTTCTCTCTCCCTCTCACATTCCCCTCTCTTTCTTTGGGGGGGGGTGAAAATGAAGGTGGCGCAAGCCCAGCGGGGGCCCTGCGGGCGGGGGGGGATGAAGATGGCGTGGGCGCATCGGGGTTGGCGTGGGGCCACCGGGGGCCAGTGGGGATGGCGTGGGCCCAGCAGGGGTCAGCGTGGACCCAGCAGGGGTGGCGTGTGCCCAGCGGGGGTGGCGTGGTCCCGGTGGGGGTGGCATAGACCCAGCGGGGGCCCAGCGGGGGTGGCGTGGGTCCAGCGGGGGTCAGCGAGGGTGGCGTGGACCCAGCGGGGGTAGCGTGGCCCCAGCGGGGGTGGCGTGGTCCCAGCAGGGGTCAGCGAGGGTGGCGTGGACCCAGCGGGGGTGGCGTGGTCCCAGCAGGGGTCAGCAAGGGTGGCGTGGACCCAGCGGGGGTGGCGTGGGCCCAGCAGGAGTCAACGGGGGTGGTGTGGGGGTAAGATGGCTTGGGCCCCGGCGGCGGGGGGAGGCGAGGGGAGGGGGCTCTGCCGCAGCGGCGTCTGGTGTTGGGGTTACAGCCGTTGGGTTCAGATTCAGCCACTCCCGCCCGACGACGGGAGAACAGAGAACTGGCCGTTTCCAAAGTGGAAACGCTGATTTTTTTTCTCCGATTTTTTTTTTTTTTTTTTTTTTGGTGACTTTTTTCTTAGGGGGGAAAAAAGGGGGGTGCGGTCGCACCCAACGCACTCCCCCTTCGGACGGCCATGCTGTCTGCGCCACCCAGTGATCACCCCGTACACTAACCTACACACACCACGGACACTTTAAAAAACGAATTGAAGCCAATTGACCTACAAACCTGCACGTCTTTGGAGAGTGGGAGGAATCCTGAGAAATCCCACACGGTCACAGGGAGAACATACAAAGTCCGTACAGACAGCACCTGTAGTCAGAATTGAACCCGGATCTCTGGCGCTGTAAGGCAGAAGCACTGCCGTTGTGCCATTGTGCCACCGCTTATTGATTTCAACTCGGCAAGTCTGCACAGACTCAGTAGATAGTTATCCCAACCGAATAGCTGGGAAATATGAGAATAGCTGTGCTTTTCTATTAGACTTGGTTAGATCTTCTGGAGCTGACATTCAATATTCATCTTCTTCGCAGTTCTACATAATAAACAGCAGGCTTAAGTGAATCAGGCAACTTTTAAATGAGAGTTCTGATACGCTAAATTAAACAAAAAGGTAAGACCTGATAATTAGGCTATTATAGAAACATAGAAACATAGAAATTAGGTGCAGGAGTAGGCCATTCGGCCCTTCGAGCCTGCACCGCCATTCAATATGATCATGGCTGATCATCCAACTCAGTATCCTGTACCTGCCTTCTCTCCATACCCTCTGATCCCCTTAGCCACAAGGGCCACATCTAACTCCCTCTTAAATATAGCCAATGAACTGGCCTCGACTACCCTCTGTGGCAGAGAATTCCAGAGATTCACCACTCTGTGTGAAAAAAGTTCTTCTCATCTCGGTTTTAAAGGATTTCCCCCTTATCCTTAAGCTGTGACCCCTTGTCCTGGACTTCCCCAACATCGGGAGCAATCTTCCTGCATCTAGCCTGTCCAACCCCTTAAGAATGTTGTAAGTTTCTATAAGATCCCCTCTCAATCTCCTAAATTCTAGAGAGTATAAACCAAGTCTATCCAGTCTTTCTTCATAAGACAGTCCTGACATCCCAGGAATCAGTCTGGTGAACCTTCTCTGCACTCCCTCTATGGCAATAATGTCCTTCCTCAGATTTGGAGACCAAAACTGTACGCAATACTCCAGGTGTGGTCTCACCAAGACCCTGTACAACTGCAGTAGAACCTCCCTGCTCCTATACTCAAATCCTTTTGCTATGAAAGCTAACATACCATTCGCTTTCATCACTGCCTGCTGCACCTGCATGCCCACTTTCAATGACTGGTGTACCATGACACCCAGGTCTCGCTGCATCTCCCCTTTTCCTAGTCGGCCACCATTTAGATAATAGTCTGCTTTCCTGTTTTTGCCACCAAAATGGATAACCTCACATTTATCCACATTATACTGCATCTGCCAAACATTTGCCCACTCACCCAGCCTATCCAAGTCACCTTGCAGTCTCCTAGCATCCTCCTCACAGCTAACACTGCCCCCCAGCTTAGTGTCATCCGCAAACTTGGAGATATTGCCTTCAATTCCCTCATCCAGATCATTAATATATATTGTAAATAGCTGGGGTCCCAGCACTGAGCCTTGCGGTACCCCACTAGTCACTGCCTGCCTTTGTGAAAAGGACCCGTTTACTCCTACTCTTTGCTTCCTGTTTGCCAGCCAGTTCTCTATCCACATCAATACTGAACCCCCAATGCCGTGTGCTTTAAGTTTGTATACTAATCTCTTATGTGGGACCTTGTCGAAAGCCTTCTGGAAGTCCAGATACACCACATCCACTGGTTCTCCCCTATCCACGCTACTAGTTACATCCTCGAAAAATTCTATAAGGTTCGTCAGACATGATTTACCTTTTGTAAATCCATGCTGACTTTGTCCAATGATTTCACCACTTTCCAAATGTGCTGCTATCCCATCTTTAATAACTGACTAGCAGTTTCCCCACTACCGATGTTAGACTAACTGGTCTGTAATTCCCCGTTTTCTCTCTCCCTCCCTTCTTAAAAAGTGGGGTTACGTTTGCTACCCGCCAATCCTCAGGAACTACTCCAGAATCTAAAGAGTTTTGAAAGATTATTACTAATGCATCCACTATTTCTGGAGCTACTTCCTTAAGTACTCTGGGATGCAGCCTATCTGGCTCTGGGGATTTATCGGCCTCCATTCAATTTACCCAACACCACTTCCCGGCTAAGCTGGATTTCACTCAATTCCTCCAACTCATTTGACCCGCGGTCCCCTGCTATTTCCGGCAGATTATTTATGTCTTCCTTAGTGAAGACGGAACCAAAGTAGTTATTTAATTGGTCCTCCATATCCTTGTTCCCCATGATCAACTCACCTGTTTCTGACTGCAAGGGACCTACATTTGTTTTAACTAATCTCTTTCTTTTCACATATCTATAAAAACTTTTGCAGTCAGTTTTTATGTTCCCTGCCATTTTCTTTCATAATCTATTTTTCCTTTCCTAATTAAGCCCTTTGTCCTCCTCTGCTGGTCTCTGAATTTCTCCCAGATTGAAGTCACCCATTATAACGGTTTTGCCTTTGTCGCACGCATTTCTAATTTCCTGTTTGATACCATCTCCAACTTCACTACTACTGTTAGGTGGCCTGTACACAACACCCACCAGCGTTTTCTGCCCCTTAGTTTCGCAGCTCTACCCATACCGATTCCACATCCTCCAAACTAATGTCCTTCCTTTCCATTGCGTTAATCTCCTCTCTAACCAGCAACGCTACCCCACCTCCTTTTCCTTTCTCTCTATCCCTCCTGAATATTGAATATCCCTGGATGTTCAGCTCCCAGCCTTGGTCACCCTGGAGCCATGTCTCCGTGATCCCAACTATATCATAGTCATTAATAGCTATCTGCACATTCAACTCATCCACCTTATTACGAATGCTCCTTGCATTGAGACACAAAGCCTTCAGGCTTGTTTTTACAACACTCTTACCCCTCATACAATTATGTTGAAATGTGGCCCTTTCTGATTTTTGCCCTGGTTTTATCTGCCTGCCACTTTTACTTTTCACCTTGCTACATATTGCTTCTACCCTCATTTTACACCCCTCTGTCTCTACGCTCACACATTTAAGAAACCCTTTCCCTTTAACTCCATCCTCCACTATCCCATTCGACACCCCACCCCCCTTATTCAGTTTAAAACCACTCGTGTAGCAGTGGCAAACCTGCCTGCCAGAATGCTGGTCCCACACCTGTTAAGATGCAATCCGTCCCTTTTGTACAGTTCCCCCTTACCCCAAAACAGATCCCAGTGATCTAAGAATCTAAATCCCTGCCCCGTGCACCAGTTCCTCAGCCACACGTTCAGGTCCCGTATCTCCCTGTTCCTGCTCTCGCCAGCACGAGGAACTGGAAGCAAACCGGAGATAACAACCCTGGAGGTCCTGCTTTTCAGCATTTTTCCGAGCTCTCTAAAGTCACGCTGCAGAATATTCATCCCCTTCTTTCCGACATCATTTGTGCTGACATGCACTACCACTTCCGGATGTTCACCTTCGCCCTTGAGGATTTTCTGCACTCTGTCCGTGACATCCTGGATCCTGGCACCAGGAAGGCAGCACACCATCCTCGCATCCCGTCTGTTGCCGCAGAAACCCCTGTCCGTACCTCTCACAATGGAGTCTCCCACTACAATGGCATTGCCTGCCTTAGGCCTTTTTGGTTTTGGCTCAACAGCCCTATTCGCATCACAAGCCAGTCCGCCGCCCAGTGTAAACACCTCTTCTGTCCCGACAGCTTCTAAGTGGGTGAACCTGTTCACAAGAGATACAGCACCCAGGGACGTTGGCATTCCATGCTTCCCTCCCGTTCTCACTGTCTCCCACCTTCTCTCTTCCAGTACCTTAGGTGTAACAATCGTACTGTAGGACTTGTCGAGGAACGACTCCATTTCTCGGACGAACCGGAGGTCATCCACTTGCTTCTCCAGTTCCCCAACACGGCCCTTCAGGAGCTCCACCTGGATGCACTTCTCGCATTTGTAGCAGCCAGAGGCACTAGCGGTGTCCTTGACCTCCCACATACTGCAAGCATCGCACTGAATCAGCTTGCCTGACATTTCCTTCTTTCGTCTCCTCGCCGAAGACTCTCGAGCCAAAGACTCACACTTTTCTCACAAGGCACTTCGCTCACTCACTGCCGCTCGCTAAGAGCAGTCTTGCTTAAATTGACTGATAAATTGCCTGATTTACCAATTTACAAACCAAATTCCTCAGTTTTCAACTGTTTTCCCAGCACTGACTCACTTCTCTCCTCCCACTTGGGCTAGAGCCAATCAGTCGTATCTCTTGCTAATCTCCTGCTGCTGTTGCTCCCAAAACTACAGCAGTTCTGAGTCAAGTCTACCTGTCCTTGGCCTTTACTTTAACTGTTTTCACTTCTCTCCTCCCACTTGGGCTAGAGCCAATCAGTCGTATCTCTTGCTAAGCTCCTGCTGCTGTTGCTCCCAAAACTACAGCAGTTCTGAGTCAAGTCTGCCTGTCCTTGGCCTTTACTTTAACTGTTTTCACTTAAAGTCTGACTTAAGTTCACTTAATAGTCTATTATAATCTAACACTGTCGAAATTAATGAAGTCCATAATACGATGATATAGTAACAAAATACCTTGAAATCTTTCTGCTGTATAAGGGGAGTTAAGGTGATTTAGAAAGTGTATATCATGTTTGATTTATTTTATTGAATTTTATGAGATGACCAAAGGAATACACAGGGAAATGTGTTACAGATGTCATTTTTATCGACTGCCACACTAGATTTTGAAAAATCCCTCTTAAAAGACCTTTAGAAGAAATTGAACCTCTGAAAACTTTTTAACCTAGTTAAGCGATTGGGTGCAAATTAAGAGAATAAAAAATAGAGAGAATCGATAAGATCACCCAGTGGCCAGTGGTGTCCTGCAAGGACTTGTTTTGGACCATCCACTATTCCAGATACAGTACAACTTTGATACTCTGCGATCTGATTGTTCAGAAATCCTGATGTTTTGCCAGCTGGATCACCAGAGCAAACCCTGTTTCCCACAGTACCTTCAAACTCATTGGGGGCCTGTTCCTCATGTGCAAGATAGAAATGCAGATGCTGGTTTAAACCGAAGATAGACACAAAAGCGGAGTAACTCAGTGGGTCAGACAGCATCTCTGGAGAAACGTCACCTATTCCTTTTCTTCAGAGATGCTGTCTGACCCGCTGAGTTACTCCAGCTTTTTGTGTCTATCTTCGGCCTGTATCTCATGCTCAGCAGGGTCCTGTTTTCTGTGCTCCCTTTAATCACACGGTGTTCTGTTTCCTGCACTTCCTTTAACACACTAACACCTGGGTCTACACTATTTAAACTACCCAGGGCCTCATTTCCAAGACTTCCTCTAAACTCATTGAATTTTGCTTTGCTCACTTTAAACTCACTTGGTTCGCTGAGAAATGTATTTTCCTACTATGTAACATCTCAAATTCAAGTTAATAAAGTTTGGTATATTAATTGAAATAATAATTAATAGTCTGGAAAATATGCCGTTCAGCACCATCAATGTCCCAAAGATGTTAGATAATCAAAGTTTAGTTTAGCTTAGAGATACAACGTGGAAACAGATCCTTCGGCCCACCGAGTCTGCACTGGCCAGCGATCCCCACAGATTAACACAAGCCTACACACACTCGGGACATTTATACCAAGTCAATTAACCTACATACCGGTACGTTTTTGAAGTGTGAGAGGAAACCGAAGATCTCGGAGAAAACCCACACGGTCACCTGGGAGAACGTACAAACTCCACACAGACAGCACCCCTGGTCGGGATCAAACCCGGGTCTCTAGTACTGCAAGCGCTGTAAGGCAGCAACTCTACCGTTGTGCCACCATGCCGCCCATAAGTCTTACTAGTTTTAATCTTCTGTGTCAGCCATAGACAGATCACTTTCCCATTGCGGTTCTGTGCCTTCGAGCAGTTATTTATTTTTTATATCATGTTTTATATCTTGCCCTGAAGTTGTTCTCAATGCACATTATTAAGTACCAAAAAAAAGTATTAAAATCCTCTGCATTTCTTGTTGTAGGAATGATTTATTTTCTAGAGTACAGATGCAAGATTTATTTGTAGAAAGGAACTACAGATGCTGGTATATACCATAGATAGACACAAAGTGCTGGAGTAACTCAACAGGACAGGCAGCATCTCTGGAGAAAAAGGATGGTTGACGTTTTGTGTCGGAACCCTTGTCTGAAGAAGTGTCCCGACCTGAAACGTCACCCATTCTTTTTATCCTGAGATGCTGCCTGACCCACTGAGTTACTCCAGCACTTTGTGTCTATCTGCAAGATTTATTTTCTGAGTAAAGGTTGTGTAGCCAGAGATAAAATGTCAAGTATCCCCTCAGGCTCAGGAGCAGAGTTCTTTCTGCCTTGATAATGGCTGAATGGAGGTTCTGACTTTGTGTCAAGGAAATGGACAATAGGGAGGATTGTCTGAATATATTGTTGAATCCTCAGGACTGTATCAGCATGATCAGATACTTGCAATGAAAACAGATGCTGTCCATTTGTCTGATAGCAATCAATGTAAAGACAACAAATGGTGACTGTCTGATCAGTGGTTAGCTCATGCAACATCACCAGTGGATTGATGTTTAAGAAGGAACTGCAGATGCTGGAAAATCGAAGGTAGACAAAAGTGCTGGAGCATCTGGAGCGGGTGCTGCAGCATCTGTGGAGTGAAGGAAATAGGCAACAAAGGAAAAGGAAAGGAAGGGAAGAAAGGAAAAGGAGGAGCCAGAGGGCTGAGGGAGAGCTGAGAAGGGGAGGAGACAATTAGGGCTACTGGAAATTGGAGGAAGTCAATGTTCATGCCGCTGGGGTATAAACTGCCCAAGCGAAATATGAGGTGCTGCTCCTCCAATTTCCGGTAGTGCTCACTTTGGCCATGGTGGAGGCCCAGGACAGAAAGGTCGGTTTCGGAATAGGAGGGGGAGTTGAAGTGCTGAGCTACCGGGAGATCAGGTAGGTTATTGTGGACCGAATGGAGGTGTTCGGTGAATAGCACCTCACATTTTGCTTGGAGGAGCAGCACCTCATATTTCCCTTAGGCAGTTTATACCCCAGCGGCATGAACATTGACATCCCCAATTTCAGGTAGCCCCCACTGTCTCCACTCCTTCTCAGCTCACCCTCAGGCTCCTCTTCTTCCTTTCTTCTTCCCCCCCCCCCCCACCTTACATCAAAGAAGGGTTTTGTCCCGAAACATTGCCTATTTCCTTCGCTCCATAGATGCTGCCGCACCCGCTGAGTTTCTCCAGCACTTTTGTCTACCTTCGATTATCCAGCATCTACAGTTCCTTCTTAAACAATGTACCTCATCAGTTCAGCAGCAACTGTGGTGGAACATTAAATACTGGCATTGCCAGCCATGTCGATGTCTTGTAACTAAGTATTTAAGAAACGAAGGATGTAATACCTGCTGACAAGTCCTATTGAAGAAATACAATGGTGTCGGAGAGTGAATGTGCACATCTGAAATTGAAATGGGATTATTGCTTCAGAGAAAATATCCATTCTTATTGCTATCATACATAGAGCAGTGAATTTTCTCTGCACTTGTCATACTGTAGTGCCAAAATGCCATTACCATCAAAATTTGAAGATGATGCAAAACAAGTCCTAAAGGAATATTGATTTCATGACATATAGCTTTAAGCAGCATCGATTTTTATAAAGCAGGACTTGGAGGAGTATTGGATTTGCGACGTCAGAGCATGCTTTTTATCTGGTCATTTTCGGCCATGAATTGCAGGAAAATGTAATTCCACTGTAAGTAATGGATGCCGAATTGAAACTTTTGTTGTTGAAGACTAGCAGGATGCCCTCTGAATACGATCCAGTATAATTATATGTCTCACAGAGCACAGGCATATTGAGGCGGTTAAGAAAGGCAGGACTGCTGGATTGAAGAGTAGCCGCAATGCATGCAGTAGATTGCGAAAGATTCACTGCCTTCTTTATTCACACAAACTTTTCGGGTCTTTGTACAAACTTCCCACGGATGTCACTTTGTTCACCTATTGAAGCTATTAAATTATGTAAGTGTCTTTCCTCTCTCAGCTCCAACTGCTGTCTCATTAACATTGGAGTTTCTGCATCAAAATAGCCTATTTGTAGGTGTTCTGGCAATGTTCTGAATTACTTAAGCTGCTTAAAGGTTATGTAAGATTAAAAAATAATTGTCAGGAAATGGGCTTTGGGTATTATTTGCGAGTGTATTTTCCATGGCAACAAAGACTGTGGAGAATTAACTAGCAAAGACATCCAAGGTCCATTTCCCAGCCGAGTTTGGAAGACTGCATCTGAAATGACACGCAAAAAATTGGGACAACCTTCTTTTAAGAAATCATTAGCGTGACTTGCTCCCCTTAACTAGCAAATCAAGCTAATTGTCAGCCATCCTTGTAAGCCTGACTTAATTCCAAGGTGTCAGTGCTTGCTAGACAGGCAACTGCCATGCTATTTATGCACCAACTCACAGGATCATAGAGTCGTGCAGCACTGAAATAAGTTCTGCAGCCTAACCCGTATATGCCCCATCTAAGGTGCCCCATCTCAGCTCATCCCATTTACCCTCATTTGGCACAGTGGTGCAGCGGAGAGCCAGAGACAGTGCCAGAGACCTGTTTTCAATCCTGACTATGGGTGCTGTCTGTGTGGAAGTTGTACATTCTCTCTGTGACCTCATGAATTTTCTCCGGATGCTCCGGTTTTCTCCCATATTCCAAAGACATGCAGGTTATTAGGTTAATTGGCTTCTGTAAATTGTCCCTAGTGTGCTTTTCATTTTCAACATAATGAAATGCAAGCCAAGCATATTTCAAAGTGCTTTCCAGTCAATGAAAATCATTTGAATTGTAGTTACTATTGTTGATCAGCAAACATAGCAAGCAATTTGTTTACAGTACATTTCTGCCAGTGGCAATTTGATAATGACCAGATCGTTTGACTATTTAGAAGCATTGACTGATAAATATTGGATGGCACTCTGAAGATGAAATCAGGGAATCTTTAATGACCACTTCATTCAGTGGACATCTGTTTCCTCTGCTGAAGATAATACCTCCAACAGTGCAGCCTGCATTCAGGTAACAGCTGACAATGGTGACAATGGACAACGGCGGCACGATGGTGCGGTGGTAGAGCTGCTGCCTTACAGTGCCAGAGACCGGGGTTCGATCTTGACAATGAGTGCCGTCTGTACAGAGTTTTCTCTGTGTGCTCTGGTTTCCTCTCACACTCCAAAGACGTACAGATTTGGAGGTTAATTGGCTTTGGTAAAATTGTAAGTTGCCCTTAGTGTGTAGAATAGTGCTAGTGTACGGGGTGATCGATGGTCGTCGCGGACTCTGTGGGTGGAAGGGCCTGTTTCTGTGCTCTATCTCTGAAGTCTAAAGCTGATGTTATTGCGATCAATCCACTGGACTGCGACTTGAATCTGTAACCTTCGGACTCAAGAGGCTAAAAGTGCCACTGACTGCGCCACAGCTGACAAACCTTACAAGAAATGGGCTGACAATCACAGCCAGCGGCCACCGCAGGCCTCCTTTGCAACCTGACAACATGTACATGCATAAACTCACACAGATGACAGCAGTTCTCTTCCTACTCCTTGTATAGATTCTCATTATGCTCTGCTGGGAATCATTTTTGACAATGCCAAGATATCACATTCTTTCTGTTTCAGCTGAAACAACATTTTAAAGAAGCAAATGCCAGAAAGCAACACCCATGTGCCACTGGTTCTCCAGAATCCTTCAGCATATTTGCTTTTTATATACATTGTTAAAGTGGGCCTTAAGAAAGATACAATGCATTACATTTGTCAAATGGGATTCTATTCATTCAGAATTCACATGAGTAGAGAATGCTAAAGATTCCATACCACGTAAGTGCAGACATTTCTCATTGTCGTCAATGACCAACACCCTTTGTTGAGACTTTTATACGATACACTATGTTAAGCTACTGTTTGACTGCCTACTGACAGCACTCATCAATGTGTCTGGCCTCTTGTGCTTTCTTAGCTTCACCTGATTTGAGACAATGTGTATCGCGGTAGAAGTTCAGACCACTCCCACCTTGGGTCTGAATTGCACGGTTGTGATAACATGGCCAAAATATTTGGGCAAGCTCTTGCTTTGTCTGAAGAAATATCCCAACCTAAAACGTCACCTTGGTCTTTTCTTTTTGTTAGTTTATTATATTATCTATTGAGTACTGTGTTTACAAACCTGTTGTGCTGCTGCTTTAGTTTAGTTTAGTTTAGATATACGGCATAGAAACAGGTCCTTTATCCCACCGATCTGCACTGACCAGTGCAGATCGGTGGGATATCTGTGATCCAAATGTGTTTCTGTGACAATCCAGTAGTTTCATGAACCCCATCATCATATTTTGTCAAAATCCTGATTAATCACTTCATGAGTCAAGAGTCAAGTGTTTTATTGTAATTTGTCCCGAAAAGGAACAATGAAATTCTTACTTGCAGCAGCACAACAGACATGTAAACAAAATACTCAATAGACACCATAATAAACAACAAAAATAAGTTCAATATATAAAAACAAATCTATATTACTAAAAGTCTGATCTTGACCTCTTTTGGCTCACTGTGCTGCGATTTCTGAGAGAACGCCGCCACCTACGGCTGTTATTTTTGGCCACCTCGCTCAGAGCCCCCCCTCCGCCTTCCGGGACCAGAGGATTTTCCCATCGATGAAAAATCAGAGAGATATTAATATTTTTTTTTAAATAGCCATTCTCTCTGCTGCCCCTGCTGGAGAAAGGTGGAGGGACTATAAAACCATGAAGTGGTGTGCCTCACTCAGTCTCTGCAAGATGGAGGAAGCCAGAGGGATCATGTCTCTCTGAGCTCTGAATAACACTGAACACTTGTCTACTCAACTGTGAGTGCCCTTAATATGGTTTGAAAATGAAAATATGGTTGATTTGAAGTAAAAATGCACTGCAAATGGTTGTTTGGGTTGAAGTAAAAATGCACTGCAAATGGTTGTTAGGGTTGAAGTAAAAATGCACTGCAATTGGTTGTTTGGGTTGAAATAAAAATGCACTGCAAATGATTGGGTTGAAGTAAAAATGCACTGCAAATGGTTGTTTTTTCGGTTGAAGTAAAAATGCACTGCAAATAGTTGTTAGGGTTGAAGTAAAAATGCACTGCAATTGGTTGTTTGGGTTGAAGTCAAAATGCACTGCAAATGGTTGTTTGGGTTGAAGTAAAAATGCACTGCAAATGGTTGTTTGGTTTGAAGTAAAAATGCACTGCAAATGGTTGTTTGGTTTGAAGTAAAAATGCACTGCAAATGGTTGCTTGGGTTGAAGTAAAAACGCACTGCAAATGGTTGTTTGGGTTGAAGTAAAAATGCACTACAAATTGTTGTTTATGTTGAAGTAAAAATGCACTGCAAATGGTTGTTTGGGTTGAAGTAAAAATGCACTGCAAATGGTTGTTTGGGTAAAAATGCACTGCAAATGGTTGTTTGGGTTGAAGTAAAAATGCATTGCAAATGGTTGTTTGGGGGGGTTTGGGGTTGAAGTAAAAATGCATTGCAAATGGTTGTTTGGGGGTTTTTTGGGTTGAAGTAAAAATGCACTGCAAATGGTTGTTTGGGTTGAAGTAAAAATGCACTGCAAATGGTTGTTTGGATTGAAGTAAAAATGCACTGCAAATGGTTGTTTGGATTGAAGTAAAAATGCACTGCAAATGGTTGTTTGGATTGAAGTAAAAATGCACTGCAAATGGTTGTTTGGGATGAAGTAAAAATACACTGCAAATGGTTGTTTGGGTTGAAGTAAAAATGCACTGCAAATGGTTGTTTGCGTTGAAGTAAAAATGCACTGCAAATGGTTGTTTGGGTTGAAGTGAAAATGCACTGCAAATGGTTGTTGGGGTGAAGTGAAAATGCACTGCAAATGGTTGTTGGGGTGAAGTGAAAATGCACTGCCAATGGCTGTTTGGGCGGGTTTCGGATTGAAGTGAAAAGGCACTGCAAAGGGTTGTTTGGGTTGAAGTAAAAATGCACTGCAAATGGTTGTTAGGGTTGAAGTAAAAATGCACTGCAATTGGTTGTTTGGGTTGAAATAAAAATGCACTGCAAATGATTGGGTTGAAGTAAAAATGCACTGCAAATGGTTGTTTGGGTTGAAGTAAAAATGCACTGCAAATAGTTGTTAGGGTTGAAGTAAAAATGCACTGCAATTGGTTGTTTGGGTTGAAGTCAAAATGCACTGCAAATGGTTGTTTGGGTTGAAGTAAAAATGCACTGCAAATGGTTGTTTGGTTTGAAGTAAAAATGCACTGCAAATGGTTGTTTGGTTTGAAATAAAAATGCACTGCAAATGGTTGTTTGGGTTGAAGTAAAAACGCACTGCAAATGGTTGTTTGGGTTGAAGTAAAAATGCACTGCAAATGGTTGTTTGGGGGGGTTTGGGGTTGAAGTAAAAATGCACTGCAGTTGGTTGTTTGGAGGGGTTTTTGGGTTGAAGTAAAAATGCACTGCAAATTGTTGTTCGGGGTTTTTTTGGATTGAAGTAAAAATGCACTGCAAATGCTTGTTTGGTTTGAAGTAAAAATGCACTGCAAATGGTTGTTTGGTTTGAAGTAAAAATGCACTGCAAATGGTTGTTTGGGTTGAAGTAAAAACGCACTGCAAATGGTTGTTTGGGTTGAAGTAAAAATGCACTACAAATTGTTGTTTATGTTGAAGTAAAAATGCACTGCAAATGGTTGTTTGGGTTGAAGTAAAAATGCACTGCAAATGGTTGTTTGGGTAAAAATGCACTGCAAATGGTTGTTTGGGTTGAAGTAAAAATGCATTGCAAATGGTTGTTTGGGGGGGTTTGGGGTTGAAGTAAAAATGCATTGCAAATGGTTGTTTGGGGGTTTTTTGGGTTGAAGTAAAAATGCACTGCAAATGGTTGTTTGGGTTGAAGTAAAAATGCACTGCAAATGGTTGTTTGGATTGAAGTAAAAATGCACTGCAAATGGTTGTTTGGATTGAAGTAAAAATGCACTGCAAATGGTTGTTTGGATTGAAGTAAAAATGCACTGCAAATGGTTGTTTGGGATGAAGTAAAAATGCACTGCAAATGGATATTTGGATTGAAGTAAAAATGCACTGCAAATGGTTGTTTGGGTTGGAGTAACAATGCACTGCAAATGGTTGTTTGGGTGGAAGTAAAAATGCACTGCAAATGGTTGTTTGGCTTGAAGTAAAAATGCACTGCAAATGTTTGTTTGGGATGAAGTAAAAATACACTGCAAATGGTTGTTTGGGTTGAAGTAAAAATGCACTGCAAATGGTTGTTTGCGTTGAAGTAAAAATGCACTGCAAATGGTTGTTTGGGTTGAAGTGAAAATGCACTGCAAATGGTTGTTGGGGTGAAGTGAAAATGCACTGCAAATGGTTGTTGGGGTGAAGTGAAAATGCACTGCCAATGGCTGTTTGGGCGGGTTTCGGATTGAAGTGAAAAGGCACTGCAAAGGGTTGTTCGTCTAAACTTGACAACTACCTGTTTGCACTGAAATGATTTTAGGTAAAACGCTACCACTTATGGTTGTGATTTATGCCCATCTTACTCAGTCCCCCTCCGCTGATCAGGTGCAGAGGATTCTTCCCATCAATAAAAAATAAATGTGTTATTAGTGTTTAAAAAATGTTGAGAATCTCTCTCCTGTCAATCACACCATGAAGGCCACACCTTTTCCGGTGGAAGGGGGAGGGGTTATAAAACCTGCAAAGTGTGGGTGTGGCTCAGTCTCTGCATGATGGGGGAGGGAGAGGTCACAACTCTGTCTGAGCTGTGAATCAACTGAGCACACTGAATGTCTACTGAACTGTGAGTGTGGTGTTTGTGTGGTGTTATGGTGGTTTTATGGTGGTTTCACCTTGCTTGAAATGGTATGAAACTGCATTAGAATGTGGTGGCCTTGAACCCTGCATGAAATGGTATGAAACTGCATTTGAATGTGGTGTCGCTGCACCCTGCATGAAATGGTATGAAACTGCATTTGAATTTGGTGGTCCTTGCACCCTCCTTGAATGGTATGAAAGCTGAACCTGAATATGGTGGCCTTACACCCGGCTTGAAGTGGTAGGAAACTGAACCTGAATTTGGTGGCCTTGCAGCCTGCTTGAAGTGGTATGAAACTGCACTTGAATTTTGTGGCCTTACTCCCTGCTCGAAGAGGTATTAAACTGCACTTGAATTTGGTGGCCTTGCACCCTGCTTGAAATGGTAGGAAAATGGATTTGAATTTGGTGGCCTTGCACTCTGCTTGAAATGGAATTTCAAGGAATAGCCGTGAGTCAACTGCCAGCCCACCAGCCGTGAGTGAGCTGCCAGCACATCAGGCTTGAGGGACTGAGCTGCCACCCCAAGAATCCATTTGGCCCACAATGTCCATACTAGCCCTCTGGAGACCAGTAGTCCCTGCAGCCAACAACACCCATACCAGCTCTCCAGAAAGCCCTCCCCCCCCCACTGACCACCAATATTGGAATTGGTGGAGAGGTGGAATATTGCGTCGGGGGACCAGCCCTCCCGTGTGAACATGGGACCCAACGGGTCCCACTTAGTCTAGTAACTAATATAGTGCAAAGATAGAAATTATGCCCACACGGCCCAAGTTCGGAGTTTAGTTAGAGTTCGTAGTGTTCAATAGCCTGATGGTTGTTAGGAGTAAGCAGCTCCTGAATGTGGAAGTTGGAGTTTTCAGACTCCTATACTTTCTTCAATTTTGATTCAACCTTGGAGTTAAATTTGCCAGCTGCCATGGTAGAATTTAAACCCATGCCTCTGCATCAGTGGTACAAAGTTCTGGGTGGTAGTCCATTAATCCAAGCATAATGGTAGTCTCCCACTGCACAAATGTAAGCTAGACCGGGGGAAATAAATCATCCCATGCAGTGAAATAAGGATCTAAATACACACCGTAACACAAATATGGAGAGAAGATTTCCCAACCTGTTGTAATTTTGTTGAAATTATTATTAATCTCCTACAATTAAGGTCGCATTACCTAGCCAGCTGACTAAATCCCAATGGTAAATCTCCAAATGCGAGCAAAATAGAGGTGGTTTCAATATAAAGGTGGGTGGGAGGTACGCACACACGTTAAACCTGTTGCCTCCTTCCACACAGAACCATATCGCACAGGAATAGGCCCTTCAGCCCACAAAATTTGTGCTGACCATGACGGCAATTTAAAATGCATATCTGCCAGCACAGGGTCTATGCCCCTCTATTCCCTGCCTATTTATGTGTCTGGGAATCTTATGGATTTGTCCATTGGATTAGCCTCTTCTACTTCCCCTGGATCCAGGCAGCTACCACTCTCTGAGTAAAAAACTTGCCTCATAAAGCTCCTTTAAACTTCCCCCTCTCATCATAAAGTTACACTTGCTGGTACAGTATTTGACATTTTCCACCCAAAGAAAAATGTTCTATCACCCTATCTCATAATTCTATCTACAGATGCTCCCTGACTTACGCAGAGATACGTCCCCCAGACCCTTGCATAAGTCAGATGATATGCAAGTTTGAAACGGAAGAGCTACTGCGCACATGTAAATTTACTATTTGACGCGGAGACCATGTGGGAGCTCCGACGTGGAGATAATATGGGAGCATCTATGAGAAAAGCAGACTGGTTTGCAGAAACGGCCATTTAATTTAGTTTATTATTGTCACGTGTAGCAAGACATCATGAATAACTTTTTTGTTGCGTGCTATCCAGTCAATGAAAAGACTATATATGATTACAATCAAAATCCAGTAAAGTCCTATTAAAGATAGTTTGAAGGTCTTCATTGAGGTAGATGGGAAGTCAGGACCACTCTCTTTGAAGAGAGGACAGTTTAGTTGCCTGATAACAGGTGGGAAGAAACTGTCACTGAATCTGGATGTATGTGTATTCAAACTTCTGTACCTCTTGTCTGATTAGAGAAGGAGTGATCGGGGTGGACTGGCACTTGATTATACTGGTGGTCTTGCCAAAACAACATGAAGTGTAGATGGAGTCAATGGAAGGGAGGTTGGTGTGCATAATGGCCTGCACTACAGCCACAACTCTGCAATTTCTTGCGATCTTAAATGGAGCTGTTCCCAAACCATGCAGTGACGCATTCCAATAAAATGCTTTCCACGGGCATCTGTAGAAGTTGGTGAGAGTTGTTGGGGACATGCCGAACTTCCTAAACCTTCTAATGAAGCAGAGGCGTTGGTGTTCTTTCTTGGCCATTTGCCATTAAATTTAAATTCAAGTGATGCAATTTAAAGAGCGAGTGCCAGTGTTATGAACCAATGGGCTGGTCATGAAAATTGAATTGGTTCATTGAGTTCATGACAATGTTCCATTCTTATCCAGACTTTAACGAGTATTGTGTTCAGTTCTGGGCACCATGTTATAGGAACAAATGTTGTCAAGCTGGAAAGGGTACAGAGAAGATTTACAAGGATGTTGCCAGGGCTGGTGGGTCTGAGCTATAGGAAGTTAATTAGGCTGGGACTATTCCTTGGAGCGCAGGAGGAAGAGGGGTGATCTTATTGAGGTGTATAAAATCATGAGAGGAATAGAGCAGGTAGGTGCACAGAGTCTATTGCCCAGAGTAAGTGAATCGAGGACCAGAGGACATAGGTTTAAGCTGAAGGGGAAAAGATTTAATAGGAATCTGAGGGGGAATATTTTCACACAAAGAGTGGTGGCTGTATGGAACAAGCTGCCAGAGGAGGTAGTTGAGGCTGGGACTATCCCATCGTTTAAGAAACAGTTAGACAGGTACATAGACAGGACAGGTTTGTAGGGATATGGACCAAGCGCAGGCAAGTGGGACTAGTGTAGCTGGGACATTGTTGGCTGGTGTGGGCGAGATGGGCCGAAGGGCCTGTTTCCACACTGTATCACTCTATGATTGTACTGGTCTATGTTCTATTTTCTAACGTGCCCCATTCTTAGGGGTGGCACGATGGTGCAGCAGTAGAGTTTTGCGTAACAGCGCCATAGACCCGTGTTTGATTCTGACAACTGGTGCTGTGTGTACGGATTTGAATGTTCTCCCTGTGACCCTGTGGGTTTTCTCAAAATGTTGAGAGTGACACAAAAAGTTGGAGTAACTCAGCGGGTCAGGTAGCATCTCTGGAGAAAAGGAATGGGTCACATTTCAGATGGAAACCTTTCTTCAGACCACTGCTCTTTGACATACGTTGATTTGTTTACGATGCTGATCCATTCCCCATACAACATCTCATCGAGGGCCCAGATTGAAAGGATGTTTGGAACCTTACAACAAAAGCGTCCCAAACACATGCAACCAGCGTTCCTCCCTTACATAATCTCCCAGTATAATGCCACCTTACACAGTGCTCTGCATACCACAAAATGAACATTCCTTCCCGTCAAATTAATATTCGCCCCCTGCTCCCACGCACATCTGACCTTCATCGCTAATGTTCTAAAACACTCTTGCCAGAGTAAATAAATTCCTCTTCGATTAACAAGAACAGGCTGATATAACACCTCCGGGCTGTCATTCAGTATAACAGCCCTACACAGAGCTGCGCACCCAAAATGCGGGAGAAGTAGCATAAGTGTTATCTCCGCAGAATCCTCTGAACTGAGAGCAGGATAAGTGAACCAATGTTAGGGCAACACCCCCACAACAATGGCTCTGAACACATTCAATCAGCATTGGTAGGTCACTCACATCCTCTACATATACCTGCCGCTAGACTCCTGAAACAAACATACAACAAACAGGGGCACCATGGCGCATCTGGTAGAGCTTTATTTATTATTATTATTATTAAATCATTGAAAACATTAGCGATGCAATGGTGCTGGTTTCTGATGGGCATCCTTACAATGCTATGTACAACAAGGATCGCAACTTCTACTGTAGTGTGGATGGCCATTGGCTCGCTAGGAGCTCATCCGCCCTTTGACAGGTCTTGTTTTTGGTCCTGCTGGGGGTCCACAGCCCCCTCCTCGCCAGGCAAACCAGGTGGGGGAGACGGTTTAGTTGCCGACTATCCGACCATGGAGCAGGTAGCACGGGATTATATGGTACTCGTGGCAAAGGAAACTCCCCCTGACCTGGCCTCTATCTGCTAGCGACCTGGGTTCGATCCCGACCTCGGGTGCTGTCTGTGTAGAGTTTGCATGTTTTCCCTGTGACCGCATGGGTTTGTTCTGGGTGCTCTGGTTTCCTCTCACATCCCAGAGACATGCAAGTTTGTAGTTTCCTTCTCTCCAGAGATGCTGCCTGTCCTGCCGAGTTGCTCTAGGATTTTGTGTTTATCTTCAGTTTAAACCAGCATCTGCAGTCCCTTCCTACGCAGGCTTGTAGTTTAGTTTAGTTTAGTTTGTTGTCATGTGTACCGAGGTACAATGAAAAGCACTTGTTATGTGCTAAATTGTAAGCGAAAGACAATACATGATCACAATTGAACCATTCACAGTGTCTGTCGGGAATGGATGTGAAGGTGGGATAACATAGGACTAGTGTAAACGAGTGGCCAATGCTTCCATGCTATATCTCCAAACTAAATTACACTAAATCGCAAGGACCATCACTGCAAGGTGTTTCCAGGAGGAGAGAGGAAATGCTTCAAGGATGTTTTCAAATCCTCCTTGGGAAAATCTGACATCCTCACGGGAATCCTTGGCCTGCGATGGCTCAGAATAGAGGACAATGGCACCTTGAGTCTTTATTTACAAAGTATGTCCACAACAGTGGAAGAAACACACCACATTCTGAAATATGCCAGCGATATCTGTTCCACTTATGGTAGCGACTGGAAATCCACTGTCGGACACTGTAGGCAGTTTTATAGAGTTGGAGTGGAATGCAATTAAACTCAACCCAAAACTGCTTTAAGAAAAAGACTGATGGTAATCAGTGGAAATAACCCAACAACTTGCACTGTTGAAAGACTGCACCACAGTTCCAAAATGTTGTCCATTCCCTGCCCTCCACAGATGCTGTCTGACCTGCTGAGTGACTCCAGCACTAGATTCCAGCATCTGCAATCTCGCATCTCCAGCTTGCATTGTAAGCTTGGATCAGATGCATCGGAAGCAATATTTTCCAAATATGGTAACCCTTGGATGTCTAAGAGAAAGGGATTAGTTTAAACAGATATACCAATGACTCCTGTGACTCACTTTAACTCAGTGCCTTACATACAGCACATCTTCACATTGTTGCCATGGCTACAACAGTTTGGATAACAGGATACAATAAACAGCTTGATCACCAGACGCTCTCCTTTATAACCTCTGCAGCAAAAAAAGGCTCTGCAAATCAATCCTTCCTACTCAATTGAGAATTTTTAAGAGCATCGTCATGCAAAACACAAATCTTTCTACAAACTGCTGAAGGAGCTCAGGAGATCAGCAGAACCTGTGGAGGAAAATCATTTCATTTAGTTTCAAGATAAAGCACGGAAACTAGTCATTTGGGCCATCAAGTCCAATGATCACCACACACAGGCTCTCATCCTACACACTCAGGACAGTTTACAGAAACAAATAACCAACAAACCTGCATGTCTTTGGCGTGTGGGAGAAAACCGGAGCACTCGGAGAAAACCCACACGGTCACAGGGAGAACATACAGACTGCACCTATGGTCATGATCGAACCCGGGTCTCTGGCGCTGTGAGGCAGCAATTCTACCGTTGTGCCACTGTGCCTCCTAAATGTTTTGGGTCGATACCTAAATTGAACCTAGCAATGTGTCAGAAGGGCCTTCCTCTGAATAAGAAACGACACACAAGCTCTCACTGAATTATCAGTGCATTTATCGAGCAAGTCACGTCAAGTCACGTCAAGTCAAGTTTTATTCGTCAGTGAAATGAATTTGCCAGCAGCGGTACAATAAAAAAAGAACACACAGTACACAATAAAAATTGAACACAAACATCCACCCCAGCATTCATCACTGTGGTGGAAGGCACAAAGTTTGGCCAGTCCTCCTCCATTTTCCCCCGTGGTCGGGACCACAACCCTCCGCAGTCCTCGCAGCGGGCGTCCAGATGTACAGACAAGGTAAGTCCAGGTAAGTCCTGATCCGGTGCTTCCCCACCGGAGACTCGGCAAGAGATCCCGCTCCGGATGGTAAGTTCCCGCCGCGCCCGCGGTTAGAAGTTATTCGCGGACCAGCGGTCGGAGCTCTTCTCCTCTGGGGTCCCCAACGAGGGATCCCAGGCTCCAGACGCCGCACCAGCTGGAGCTCTGCAGACCGCAGCTTCAAGCTGCCACGGGCCAGTGAACAGAGCGCTGCCCCCCGGCGAGGGCTCGCCCGCTCCGCAACGAAAGAGTCCGCGCTGCGCCCGCTGCTGAAGCCCCAGGCTCATCTCTGGGAAAGGCCTCACTGACCCTTGGTGTTAGGCCACGAGGGAGGCGACATGGTAAAAAGTCGCGTCTCCATGGAGGAGGCGACCAAAGCAGTTTCCCCCTTACCCCCCCCCCCCTCCACACCACCCCCCACACAAGACACCAAGAAACATTAAAAACACACATTGAGACACATTAAAAAAACAAAAAAGTAGATCTATGTCAAGGAAGTTTAGAAGAAGGAAGGTTCAAACATCTAAGATTTGAAGGGGGCTTGACAGAGGGGAGAGTCATGAATAAGATGACATAGTTATAACATTTGGCCAGTCAGTTAAAACTGAGTGCGTTGAAATGTCTTCCTTCGGAGAATAGTGAATCTCTGGAATTCTCTGTCCTTGAGGTAGATGGAGGCTAGATCATTAAATGATTTTAAGGTGGAAATAGATAAACATTTGAAAGATGGAGAAATTGAGAGCTATAGGAACTGGTACTAAAGAAGAGTTGAGGCCAGCATAGATCAGCCTTGTTCTTATTAGATTGCTGGGCAGGCTTGAAGGGCCTGATGACCTACTCCTGTTCCTATTTTCTTGAGTAGCGGATGAATTTGCTGTAGATTCCACAGAAGACATGTGGCGATGGATAGATTTTAAGGATACATGTTTTTTCAGTTAGTTAGTTATGCAGGAAGGATAAATAGGGCATACAACAGCTGGTACATTCTGCAAACAAACGGTGGCAGTAGGGAGAAGGAATTCCACTGCCCAGAATATATCTTAAGGGAGGCAGAATCAGAAATAACTCAAGTGAAGTCCAAGTGAGCGTCGGAGGATAATTTTGCTATAAGGAAGTTTGGACAGGCTCAGGCAGTATAATTAATGCCAGAGGGAGTAAAATTTTGGATTCAAGTGAATCAACACTAGTTTGGAGGAAGAATTTTATCATTATAATACAAAAGTGGAGAGGGATTAGAGAGAATTTAATAACATTGTGGCGAATGCATGTTAATATGAAACGTGCAGAATCAAAGATAATGGAAAAGGTATCCTTTGTTATTTGCTCCATTGTTATTGCTTTCATGGATGGCAAAGGTTTGATTTTAGTTGTGGGACAAGAGAGTTGTAGAAAACATTATTTTCACAGCGGGAGACATGTGAGATTAAAACCCAGCCAACTTGCTTTTGGCAGAATTTGTTTGAATGCTGGCACTGAATCGGAGAAATTCCTTCTGGTCTTTACATAAAGCTGTGAGGAGAGTTGGAACGTCTGCACCCAGCTACAACATCCCTTCAGGCCTGCACGCCCAACTACAGAGTCAGGATCACGTGAAGGAGGGTGGATGTTTTGATTCCCACAGTTGTTAGTGCTTAGAAAAAGATGGCCTGGCCGTGCTCTCGTTTCACTCCTGCCATCGGGAAGAAGGTATAGGATCATGTAAACTAACGTCCAGATTCAGGAGCAGTTTCCTCCCAACACCCATTAGGCACTACAACCACCAACTAAGCTTTGTTGGTTAAGTGACCTCTGCAAATGACCCCGATATGTAGGTGAGTGGTACAATTGGGGGCAGTTGATAGGAATGTGAGAGGAATAGAAAATGAGATTTGTGTAGAATTGGTGCAAGTGGGTGGTTGGTGGTCAGTGGGCCAAGATAATCTGTTTCCATGCTATTTGATTCCCTCTCAGCTTTAATGATCTTAATATTAAAGTATTGCATGCAAACTATATTTTCATAATGCTTTTAAAAGACTCTGCATTCACCTTGTGCATTACTTTCTCCTCCTGCGTCATTTGACTGAAGCACATCTTACAGCTTATTCTTCAAAGATAATTGTGCCAACTAAGGCAAAACTTAACAAGAATCAGTCAATTCACCTCAGAATAAAACCAGCATGACTCCCATCATCCACCCCATTCCAAACAACCCTTGCACATAAAGTGCCCTTGGGCTCAATTTCTAGCCACCCAGCCAGCAGATACTGAATTGAAATTTCAAAGTAATACTATTTAATTCTATTTCAATGAGATGCAAAAATATACATGATTAGTTTAGGTAAAAATAATTTAAATGTGCCAGCTACAACTGCTGCAGACATATTAATTACATGCTAGCTATCTCTTAGTGAAGAGAGTTGCTTAGTTCAGTTAATTATTGGGACGTGTACCAATGTAGAGTGAAAAACATTTGTTTGTGTGCTATCCAGTCAAAGAAAACACTATACGTGAATATCATCAACCAATCCTTAGCGCACGGATAAAGGGTACAACAATATAATATAGAAGTCTGATAAAGTCAGGTTGAAGATAGTTTAAAGGTCTCCAAAGGTTGTCAACGATTACTGTTCTGTCAAGTCCCAGTCACGTGCTCTGTTCTTGGTGCAGGACGTCAATCCACAGCTCTCCGTTATAAAATCAAAGCACTGCTAACCAAGGAAAATATCAGAAGCAGAATCATAGACAGAAAGGCTGGATCTAGGCTACATTTGTGACTGAACGAGAAATATTTAAGGAAGAAATGAAGGCCTGAGGCAGGGTGATCATGTCTACATTTTATTTCTGTCTTTCTGTCCTGAGCTGTGCTGCTTCACCCTTTGGAGGAAGGGACCTTACTATAAGCTGTGCTTCAGTGAAATGAAGCCTGAGGAGAAATAAGGCAGGGTGAATGCAGAGTCTTTTAACCACGGTAGGGAGGATCAAAAACCAGAGGACATAGGTTTAAGGTGAAAGGGAAATATTTACTAGGAAACTGAGGGGCAACGTTTCATTCAGGAAGTGGTGGATGTATGGAATGAACTGCCAGCATAGGTAGGGTTGAGGCAAATACTATAGTAGCATTTAAAAGGCACTTGGACAGGCACATGGATAGGAAAGGTTTAGCGGGATTGGACCATACGCGGGCAAGTCGAACTAGCTTAGATAGGGCATCTTGGTTGGCATGAACGAGATGGGCAGAAGGGCCTGTTTCCATGTAGCATGACCCCAAGACTAAGATTTCGCAACACTAGTAAATGACAGCCTGACGTTACAAAGAATAATGTCTCTGTAAAGGTCTATTTTGACCTTTGCATAATTTGAACAGGATAGAGGAACCAGAATCCCTTTTTTACAGGAAACTTGAGCTTATTGTTTCTTTTTAGTGTCTGCATAAATCAGCAGTTTTGTACCCATATTTGAGGAAGGATGTGCTGGCGTTGGAAAGGATCCGGAGGAAGTTTACGAGAATGATCCCAGGCATGATTGGGTTAACATATGATGAGCGGTCGATGGCACTGGGTCTGTACTTGCTGAAGTTTTGAAGAATGAGGGAGGACCTCATTGAAACTTACCAAATAGTGAATGGGCTGGAAAGAGTTGGATGTGGATAGGATGTTTCCACTCGTGGGTCAATCTAGGACCATAGACCATAGCCTCAGAATAAAAGGATGTACCTTTGGAAAGGAGATGAGGAGGAATTTATTTAATCAGAGTGTGGTGAATCTGTGGAATTCATTGCCACAGAGGGCTGTGGAGGCCACCTCATTAGATATTTTTAAGATGCAGATTGACAGATACTTGATTAGTAATGGTGTCAGGGGTTATGGGGAGAAAGCAGGAGAATGGGGTTTGGTGAGAAAGGTCGATCAGCCATGATTGAATGGTGGAGTAGACTTGATCGGCCAAATGGCCTAATTCTGCTCCTAGTGAACCAATGCAATCTATAATCGCTCGATATATTATGTCGCAAACAGGTTTTAAACAAGCTCTCTGCCCGTATCTCTGCAGCTGAATCTGACAATGGATTATCACCAGTGCAGACAGTCTTTATTCATTCTCAACCTTTGTTGCAACATTTTCACATTGGTGACAGGAGGATGGATTAGTACCGTACTATTACTGCAGGTTTCTGGCTGCTTCTGTGTTCCTGTCAGAATGGAAGCATCATTACTGGACATGACACCTCTGGCCAGTGAACCAATCTATGACAAAGATGTTAATCTTCTTGAATGGTCGTGGGCAAAAGTGTCCAGAAATTTGCTGACAGTTATAATCAGTGGCTTTCATCAGAAGATTTATGACACTAAATATTCCCTAATTCAATCAACGTCTTTGCCTCCAGAGTCCTTGTATGTATTGTTTAGTTTAGTTCAGTGTAGTTTAGCAGAGAAACAGTCTCTTCAGCACAGAGTCCACGCTAAGCATTGATCACCCATTCACATGAGTTCTATGATATCCCACTTTTCCCTCCACTCACATTAGGGACAATTTTATAAAGGTCAATTAACCAACAAGCATGCGCAAGTTTCGGATTTAGGAGGAAACTGGAGCATCCGGAAGCCCACTCGGTCATAGCGAGAACGTGCAAACCCCACACAGACAGCACTTGAGGTCAGGATGGAACCTGGGTCTCTAGTGCTGCAAGGCAGCAGCTCTACCAGCTGTGCACACCTCTTCTTGTGTCTTTCCCACTGCTTTTGACAGGATGATATAAAATTATTTTATTAATTCAGCCTGTGGAATGGGAAAATATGTGGCAGATGGAATTTAATGCCGAGAAATATGTAGGGTAACTCTTGGCAGAAGGTGAGAAGAGGTGATATTCAGTAATAGGTGACTATTATATAAAAAAGGTCTAAAGGCAGGAGACATCTGTGGAATTTAGTATGTAGTTTAGTTAAAGTGTAAGGCAGAGTGAGAAAGTGGTTTAAAAAACATACAAGAATTTCCTTTTCCCTTAGGGTAAAGCACTGCAGCTCAGGAGAACAGAAAGACAGAATTGGCACAGTGATGAGGCTGATAGAGCTGTCTCACTGCTCCAAAGTCCCAGGTTCGATTCTGACCTCGGGTGGTGTCAGTGTGAATTTGCATGTTGATTTCTGAGGGGAGGGTTCAATGGATATTCAATCGTTCTCTCTGTGTATGCATGGGCTTCTCCCGTGCTTCGGTTTCTCCCACATCCCATAGAGGTGCAGGTTGATAGGTTAATTAGCCTCTGTAAAATCACCCCAACATATAGGGAGTGGATGATAACTAATGTGATTAGGTGACATGAACTTGGTGAACAGAAGGGAGTATTACCATGCTGTCTCTAAAAAAAAAACCTCAATGTGATTGTTGTGCCAGACATTCCTTCAACTTCCCCTAACCTCTAGCATTTATCTACACATGGGGGCAATTTACAGTGGCCAATTAACCTACCAACCTGCATATCTTTGGGATGTAGGTAGAAATGGAGCAGTCGGAGGAAAAACACACACAGTCATAGGGAGAACGTACAAACACCGCACGGAGAGGATTCGATGTCGGATCTGAGTCACTTGAGCTGTGCGGCAGCAGCAGATCCCCGTGTCACACTGAGATAATGAACTGTTAGGAACACTGGGGTGTTCATGAATGGTGTGATGTGTCTCCTTCTCAGCACCAAACTTTGGAAAGGTAAGAAAGCTTGAGAGATGTGCAAAGAAGATACAAAAAAAAACTCCAGGGTTGAAGGTTTTAGTTGTTTGGATAGATTGGAAAAAGCAGGGAATGTCCTTTTTGGGGGAAAATGGGTTTAAAATGGATTGATAGGATACATAAACATCACAAAGGGTATAGACATATAGATAGAAATTGTTCCATTTGATAGAGGGCCAAGGACCTGGTGAGATAGAATGAAGGTTTGTTGGTAGAAAGTACCAAAAGTAACATGAGGAAATTATTTTTTTAGCAGTGAGTGGTAGGGTCTGGAATGTACTGCCAAAGGTTTTAAAGGATTCATGTGTAGTGTTCAAAGTGAGGGGATAAGTATTTGAAAGGAAAGAATTTGCAGTCCTATGGGGAGAGAACAGGGAAGTGGAACCAGCTGGATTGAGCTGTTGCAGATTTCTTGGCCCAAATGGTGTCTTTCCATACTGCAACCATTCGGTAATTCTGCCATGATTGAATTATTCCTTCACTTCCATTTTACCCACCCCTTTGGCACGTCCTAATTAAAGCCACTTGTGTCTTCTATATTCACACTGGTGCTTTGTCCCTCTCATACCCTCCAGTTAGTTTCTTGTTCTCTCTGTCCATCTACCAAAAGGATTGATCCAGATTATCGATAGGGCTTTGAGGATAAGATTAAACATCCTTGCTGTGATCTCTTCAGTGTAGTTGCGTTAGCCAATTTTTACTGCCGTCCACATATGCGTGCTGGTATTTACAGCTCCATTTTTTATTGTACATGGGTGCACTCATTACACTTTGATTAGTACGGGGTGTCAGGGGTTAGGGGGAAAAGGCAGGAGAATGGGGTTAGGAGGGAGATAGATCAGCCATGATTGAATGGCAGAGTAGACAATGGGCTTAATGGCCTAATTCTGCTGTAATCAGGATGGACCTTTGACACCATAGTGACAATTACCACAATAGTTTATTTACCTCTTGATGTTCACCTCTGAATGCTTCAGAACCTCTGGTCTGAGGATGGTATAGACACATCTCCATTCAGACATTGACAGATCAATGCAACAATTTCAAAATTCTTTACCGTCCCTGCAATAATAATAATAATGGATGGGATTTATATAGCGCCTTTCTAATACTCAAGGCGCTTTACATCGCATTATTCATTCACTCCTCAGTCACACTCGGTGGTGGTAAGCTACTTCTGTAGCCACAGCTGCCCTGGGGCAGACTGACGGAAGCGTGGCTGCCAATCTGCGCCTACGGCCCCTCCGACCACCACCAATCATCACACACATTCACACACATTCACACACAGGCAAAGGTGGGTGAAGTGTCTTGCCCAAGGACACAACGACAGTATGCACTCCAAGCGGGATTCGAACCGGCTACCTTCCGGTTGCCAGCCGAACACTTAGCCCATTGTGCCATCTGTCGTCCAATGATATCTCCATCCAGTTACTTCCACAGTTTGGGTCCAGTGGTAGTGAGTTTGCAAGGCTGCACTTAGTCTTCGTAAGTATCTAATTTGCTTTATAAATGGCAAAGTAAGCAATAATGTAGAAGTGTGGCTGGAGTGTAAATAATCACCTGAATGGAAGGTTTTTTATTGTATTGACAGATTCTTGAACTACCTAAGAAACATTGATTTATTTATTGAATGTTTTTTCATGTTTTGATTATTTATTTCTTAATAAATCTAAATTATGTTTCTGGCCATGATCAGTGTTTGCATGGCCTGGGTTGTATCAGTCAGGCAGAAAGATCTCTTGTTTCTTTCCACTGTGCATTGATGGTAAACTAGGGATTCTTGCCTAAGGCAAGTTCCTTCCGATTGGTATTACACGATACGTTCACTGAAGGAGAGCTGACTTGCCCGTGGATGTTGGCACAAGAACAACCATTTGGAATCCACCCAAATCTTCCAATCACTTGTCATTTCAGTCATCTTTTCCAATCTCCACGAGGAACTAACTGCAAATACATCTGGAAGGCTTGCTGTTATCCAGCACCTTTTGCCAACCTCAGCCAATGAAGTACTTTAAAATATAGTGATGCAATACTGTGAAAATAGGAAAGCATTTACACGTCAATCATGATCAGATGTTGTTCTCGTAATGTAAATATTGTGGATGATGGATCTCCCTGGCCTGGGCCACCTTTTTAGTCAAGGCGAGTCTAGTGTCATAGTGCAAGTACGATGAGGTGCAGGTACAATGAAGATCTTGTTGCAACAGCATCAAAGAC